>NC_092052.1:106506773-106815270 GCF_003086295.3 Arachis hypogaea | reverse complement strand
TGTGTTCTAGTTGAGCGGAATCAAGATTTGAGATGAGAATTGCGGAATGTAAAATTGGCGGGAAAAGTAAATGACAAGAAAATTAAATGGCTGAATCTTAAATTGCATGAATTAAAGAGCAGAATGTAAATTGCTGAAATTAAAAGGGAATGGGGATGATTGCAAGAATTGAATTGCAGAATGTAAAGAGAAAGTGGAAATCAGAAATGGGGAATTCATTGGGTTTAGGAGATATTGAAATCTCCGAATCAAAACATGTAAATCTCTTCCTCAACCAATGCATTCATTGAATTTTGCTTGGCAATCTTATATGATTGGATCCCAATTCCTTGGCTCACCAATGCTCTCTAAAAACAAACAAATTCCCAATCCCTTGGTTTAAATGTTCATAAGAAGAGATGATGCTTGATCACTGATTATACCACACAATTTCATGAACCACAATTTGGTAGGATTACATGTCACAATATCCATCCAAACCCCAATCCAATCCACTGTGAGAAAGCTTCTCTAGCATGAATCCTCCATTCCTTTCCCAAGGCTCCGAAGGATTCCAAGTATGAGTAGTCTCTTTCCCAAGACAACTACTCAATGGAATTAGATCGAGAAGCTTTCTAACAAAATTCAAGAGAAAAGATTGAAGAAGAAGATAAACTATTATTGATTCATTGAATTATAATAGAGCTCCCTAACCCAATGAAAGGGGGTTTAGTGAATCATAGCTCTGAATTCAATTACCAAGAAAAAGAAACTAGCTAAAAGTGAAAGTAAAAGTCCCCCTTCTAACTTAACTTCTATCCTATTTATACACTTTCTATATTGAGCTTCAGTTGTGCTTCTTGGGCTTTGAGGCCTCTCCTTGCTTTCCTTTTGTCTTGGGTTTATGATCCATAATCTTGATGAGGTTGTTGATCCAAATCCTGTAACATTTATTGAGCCAACTTAGTGATAATCAAATAATGGCACATGACTCAATAAATGAGATTTCAAACTCATCAATCCCTCAGGCCCAATCCCATAAACCATGATATTCAATTGGGTTTCATACCAAAGTAAGTTTAAGTTAATAATTGTGCTCAAAGACTAACTTAAATCACAATATTTTTGGCCCAGAAACCTTTTTTCAAGAGTGGCGTTTAAGTTGTAGTTTAAGCTTAAACTGCAACTTAAACGCCAGACACTTCCAGTGATGCCATTTGTAGAAGCACGTTTAAGCTTCAGTTAAGGTTAAACTGAAGCTTAAACGTGGAAATGGAAGAAGGTAGCCCTGGAGAGTCATGTAGTCGAACACGTTTAAGCTTCAGTTTAAGGTTAAACTGAAGCTTAAACGTGGAGATAGGAAGGGCAGCCCTGGAGGTCGAACACGTTTAACCTCCAGTTTGAGGTCAAACTGGAGGTTAAACGTGGAAAAGGGTGGAGGCATACTGGAGGTCGAACACGTTTAACCTCCAGTTTGAGGTCAAACTGGAGGTTAAACGTGGAAGCTTGGAATGGTGGCCCTGGAGGTGTCGAACACGTTTAACCTCCAGTTTGGGGTCAAACTGGAGGTTAAACGTGGAGATGGAGAGAGCAACCCTGGAGTGAAAAAACTATCGAACACGTTTAAGCTCCAGTTTGAGTCAAACTGGAGCTTAAACGTGGAATGGCCCCTGGTACTCTTCCTGGTTCTGGCGTTTAACCTCCAGTTTGAGGTCAAACTGGAGGTTAAACGTGGAACTCCTCCCTGGGTGGCATACTCATTCTGGCGTTTAACCTCCAGTTTGAGGTCAAACTGGAGGTTAAACGTGGAATGCTCCTTAAGTGAGGCTTTTCATTCTGGCGTTTAACCTCCAGTTTGAGGTCAAACTGGAGGTTAAACTTCAATCCCAGCATTTCTTATCCTTCATGATTTTGGCGTTTAAGCTCCAGTTTAGGCTTAAACTGGAACTTAAACTCCACATGTGATATTCAAGCTTCCTTTATTGATTTTGTTGCTTCCTTGCTTAGCCTCTTCTTCCCTGAAATCATCCAAACAATTGCATCAAAGTCTTGCAAAATTTCATGAGAAATCTTTCATTCATAGCATTTAAGTAATATAACTAAAACTCATGGAATTTGCATCAAAATCATATTGTTTGGATGGTTCATTACTTTGTTCTTCATTTAACCATTTTTGGTTACTTTAAGCTCAAGAAAATGCATAAAATAACTAAAACTAACAGAAAAATGCCAGTGAAACTAGCCTATGATGCCTTGGCATCAGAACTCTACCTTTTTAATGCTTGAAAGTGCTTTAAAATTTTAAAAGGCATTTAAACGATTGGGGGAGAGAGATTCTGAATATGCTATGATGGCTGGTGGGATTCCTACGTCTAAGGATTGGGAGAATGCAAGGCATTTTGTCAATTTTTTAAAAATATTATATGAGGTTACTAACAAAATTTCTGGTTCAACATTTGTGACATCTTCTCAACACTTTAATGACTTTTGTAAAATATTGTCTACACTTAAGCATTGGATGGGAAGCTTTGATACGGTACTTTCAGGCATGGCTGAGAAAATGAAGTCCAAGTATGATAAGTATTGGGGAAATATAAAGAACACAAACATGATGATTTTCATTGCAGTTGTTCTTGATCCTAGGTATAAGCTTCAATTGATTAAGTGGAGTTTTGAAAAGTTGTATGAAAAAGAAGATGCTGAATTCTTAACTTCAAAGGCGAAGGAGACGCTTTTCAAGGTGTTTGATAGCTATAGGCTGTTTGGTGGTAACTATCAAAGATCTACTCAGCAAGATCCTCTTGAAATTAGCACACAAGAGCTTGAGGCACACAAAACTTCTTTTGCTATGGAATTTGAGAAGGAAATGCAATTCAATGAGAGTGTTAACAAGAATGAGGTGGAGTTATATCTTATAGAGGCATTAGAGAAGAGTGGCGTGCAATTCGACATTCTAAATTGGTGGAAAGTGAATTCCACTAAATATCCAATTCTTGGGCAGACTGCAAGAGACGTCTTAGCCATGCCAGCTTTCATAGTTGCTTCAGAATCGGCATTTAGTACTAGAGGAAGGGTGTTGAATAATTATAGGAGTTATCTAACTCTGATGACAGCTGAAGCGTTAATTTGTACACAAAATTGTCTCCGAAACTCTCCAAAACTTGTCCTTGAGGAACTCATCGAGGAATTGGAGAAGTTGGAATTAGGTATGGTTAAGTTTCTACTTATAATTTTCTTTATTTTAATCTAGTTTTTATTAATATATATCATTTGTTATGATTGTTTCCTTTTTTATATATTTTGTAGAAGTTGCACCCACACGTGATCCCAATGAAGAAGATTCTGGTGTTGAGTCTGATTGAGTACATCTTGTTATGGTAGGAATTGTTCTCCTTATATTATTATTATTATTATTGTTGTTGTTGTTGTTGTTGTTGTTGTTGTTGTTGTTGTTGTTGTTGTTGTTGTTGTTGTTGTTGTTGTTGTTGTTGTTGTTGTTGTTGTTCTTATTATGTAACTATTTTTTTATTTCAGGTTGGTTCGCATTAAGAAGTTTAGCTATTTTATTGGAGAAGACACCATAACTTTGCTATCAGTTTAATGATAATTTATTTTTATTTTTAGTTATGTTGATTGTTGAACTATTAAACTTCTTTAATTGTCGTATTTGAATTCTGTTGTCGTTAAATTTCATTAGATCAAGACTTTGTTAGCTATTGTGTATTTCGGTTTGTCAATTTCAATGTTATGAATTTGCATAATAGTATGGTAGAATTTTTTTTTATTTGATTGAAAAAACCGAACAAACCGAACCAAACCAAACCGATTTTAATTGGTTTGGATGACCTTGATGAAAAAACTGAACCAAACCGAACTGCAGTTTAATTAAATGATCAGATCGGATGGTTTTTCCCTCAAAAACCAAACCAAACCGCACCACGAACACCCCTACCACCGGCCCGAATCGTCTCAGGATCTCAAATGGTCCTATATACCTCGGATTCAACTTCTTGGTTTTGATTGCTCTTTCAATCCCAGTCGTCGGTGTAACCCTCAGAAATACATGCTCTCCCACTTCAAATTCCAACGGTTTCCTTCTCTGATCCGTATAACTCTTCTGTCGACTCTGTGCTGTTAGAATTGTCTCCCGAATCTTCTTAATCTTCTCAGTAGTCTCTGCTACCAAATCAGGACCCAATACACTTGCTTCACCAGATTCATACCAACAAAGTGGAGATCGGCATTTCTGTCCCTACAAGGCTTCATACGGAGCCATCCCAATGCTCGCATGAAAGCTATTGTTGAACACAAACTCCACCAATGGCATGTAACGGTCCCAACTTCCGGGTTGATCCAAGACACATGCTCTCAGCATATCTTCCAACGTCTGAATAGTCCTTTCCGACTCTCCATCTGTTTGTGGATGATATGCGGTACTGAGACATAGCTTCGTACCGAAAGCTTTTTAAAAAGCTCTCCAAAACCTTGATGTGAATCGGGGATCACGGTCCGACACTATGCTCGATGGCACACTGTGAAACCTTATGATCTCCTTGATGTACAACCTTGCTAATTCTTCTATAGAATAGTTTACTCAAATAGGCAGAAAATGAGCGGATTTAGTTAAGCGATCCACGATCACCCAAACCGCACGAAATCCTGACCTAGTCCTCGGTAAACCGGTCACAAAGTCCATCGCAATTCCTTCCCACTTCCACTGAGGAATCTCAAGTGGCTGTAGCATTTACGACGGTTTCTGATGCTCTATCTTCACCTTCTGACACGTAAGGCACTTAGATATCACTGTAGCTACATCACCTTTCATCCCAGGCCACCAGAACATCTTCTTTAAGTCATAATACATCTTCATGCTTCCGGGATGAATAGAAAACCCACTGTTATGAGCTTCCGACAATAAGTCTTATCTCAAACTCCCGACATCCGGTATGCAAATTCTCCCCTTGTATCTCCACAACCCTTCACCATCCTTAGTGAATACTCCACGCCTCTCCTTACCAACTGGTTGAAATAATTGCTAAAGCTTTTGCTCATCTTGCTGAGCCCTTTGAATCTCTATTTTAAACTTACTTGAAATCTGTAACTGATTCAAACAAGCTCTTCTAGAAACTTCACCAATATCCAACTTAAGATCCACAAACTTATCCACTAACTCCTCTTCCTTGATTCTCATCCAAGCTATTGTTAAAGACTTCCAACTCAACGCGTCTGCCACCACATTTGCCTTTCCAGGGTGATAACTTAGTTCGAAATCATAATCCTTTAGCAACTCCATCCACCTTCTCTGACACATATTAAGCTCTTTCTGATCAAAGATGTACTTGAGACTCTTATTATCAGAAAAGAAGCTAAACCTCACTCCATACAAGTGGTGTCTCCAAATCTTTAATGCAAACACAATCGCCGCTAATTCCAAATCATGAGTTGAGTAATTTACCTCATGCGGTCTCAGCTGATGCAATGCGTATACCACCACATTCCGGTGTTGCATCAACACGCAACCCAAACCCTTCAGTGACGCATTACAATACACTTCAAATGGTTCGTGCGGTTCCGGCAAAATCAAAACAGGCGCTGAAGTTAACTTTTGCTTCAAAGTTTGAAAACTTTCTTCACACTACGACGTCCACACAAATGGCACCTCCTTCCTTGTCAACTTAGTCATCGGTAGTGCAATCCGAAAAAATCCTTCAATGAATCTCCGGTAATATTCGGCTAAGCCCAAGAAACTTCTGACTTCCATCACCGTTGTTGGTCTTTCCCATTCCATCACCGCCTCTACTTTCGAAGGATCTACGGCTATTTCTCCTTTGCTCACCACGTGACCTAGGAACTTCACTTCCTCCTTCCAGAACTCGTACTTGGACAACTTAGCATACAATTTCCATTCCTTCAGGATTTGCAAATCACTTCTCAAGTGTTCTTTATGCTCCTTCGCCGTCTTAGAATAAACTAAGATCGTCTATGAAAACCACTACGAATTTGTCCAAAAAGGGACGAAATACTCTATTCATGTAATCTATGAACACAGCAGGTGCATTCGTCAACCCAAAAGGACATCACCGCAAACACGTAGTGTCCATAGTGCGTCCTAAACATAATTTTCAGAATATCCTCCTCCTTCACCCTTATCTGATGGTAACCGGATCTTAAGTCGATCTTTGAAAACACCCTAGCTCCTTGCAGTTGATCCATTAAGTCATCTATCCTTGGCAGCGGGTACTTGTTCTTCTCAATCACTTTGTTCAACTGTCGGTAATCCACACAGAGTCGCATTCCTCCATCTTTCTTCTTCACCAATAAAACTGGCGCTCCCCATAGTGATACACTCGGTCAGATGAACCTCTTGTTCAGAAGCTTTTCCAACTGATTCTTTAGTTCAGCCAGCTCTATCAAAGCCATTCTATACGGTGCAATCGATACTAGTCCAGCTCCCGGCACCAATTCAATCGTAAATTCAATCTCCCTTTGAGGAGGGAACTCAGGAATATCTTCCGGAAACACCTTTGGAAAGTCTCTAACTATCAGAATTTGATCTAAGTTCAAGGCATCACCCAAAGCATTAGCAGTCAACAAAATATAACCCTGACACTCTTCCCCGCTACAGTGCACTATTACAGAGTTCAGGAAATAACCCTCAGCTATCACTGCTCTATTTTCTCCTTTCGACATAAACTGAATTGACCGCTCAAAGCAATCCAACAAAACTCGATTCTTTGACAACCAATCAAACCCCAATATCATCTCTAACCCAACCATTGGTAAACAAATCAAGTCGTGCACAAATTCTCTACCCTCAAGCTTGAAACCTACTTGCCTACAACCTGACTTTGTCATAACCGTCTGATGCGAAGTATGTACATGCAATTCAAATGCCAATTCTGACACTTTCAAGCCTAGTTCCTCAACTTTGTCAAATGAAATTAACGAATGTGAAGCTCCAGTATCATACAATGCAACTAAGGTTTTATCGCCAATTAAACATATACCTCTCATCAACGAATCCGCCTTAGAAGCATCCTTGGCAATTACAGCAAACACTCAACCTTGGTGCTGACTTTGACCCGCATTCGGGTTCCTCCCATGAGTGCAATCTCTCGCAATGTGACTAGGCAAACCACAGTTGAAGCAACCACCTAAACCAATCTTGCAAGAGTTTTGTGGATGAAAACTACCACAATGCACACAAGTCAAATCTGGAGAAATCTTACTCTGATTTCCTCTTCCTTTGGCAGACTGAAACTGATTATAAGGGTTCTTTTTGAAGCCTCCTTGTCCTTGAGGCGCATGTCCTCCTCTCTTGAAATTCTGCCCCCTCAGCTGAAAGTGCTTGTCACGTCCCCTACTAGTGTTTCCTCCATGAGTGACTTTAGACGAAGCTACTGTCTTTGCATATTCTTCCACAACTCTAGCCTTGTTCACCAAATCAGAGAAAACACGAATCTCCATAGGAGCCACAACAATCATGATGCTATCCTTCAAGCTCCTCTGATACTTAATGCACTTCTAGCTCTCGTAGGTCTCCGGGGCACCCTGACACACCCTACAGAACCTACAAAGCTCCTCAAATTGGCTAGTGTAGCCCCCCACAGATAAGGAACCTTGCTTCAGCTGCATAAGTTCCATCTCCTTCGCTTCCCTTGCAGACTCATGAAATACTTCTTGTAGAAGGCCGTCTAGAATACATCCTAAGGAACATCGGTATTCTAGAGCTGGAGCAAGCGGCACTCTGCTTGCCACCAATGCTGGGCCTCTCCCAAAAGCTGATAAGCAGCAAATTCCACATACTAGTTGTTCGGGACATGCTGTGCTTACGGCGCACACTCCATAGCCTGGAACCAGTTATCCGCTATTATAGGTTTGGTCAAACCTCAGAAACTTGGTGGATTGATGCATGGAAACTTGTCCTTTAACAAATTTCCTTCGGCAAGTATACCGAATTGTCGTCAAGTAAAATCTCACAATAGAGTGAGGTCGAATCCCACAGGGATTGATTGGTCAAGCAACTTTAATTGGAGGAATGTTCTAGTTAAGCTAAGTAGAAATTTGGGTTGAGAATTGTAGGAAATTAAATGGCGGAAAAATAAATGGCAGAAAATAAATGACGAAAAGTAAATTGCAGAATCTTAAATGGGGAACGGGAGTTTAGCATGAAGGTAAATAGCAGAAAGTAAATAGAATGGGTAAGATCAGAAATAGAGAGTTCATTGGGCTTAGGAGATGTTGTATTCTCTGGATCAAGTTCATTTTCATCCCTTCCTCAATCAATGCATTCATTGATCTCCTTGGCAATCTTAAGTGATTAAATTCCAATTCCTTGGTAACTCAATCTCTCAAATAAGATCAATAGCCAATTCCTTGGTCTAATTGCTCATGAGAAGAGATGAAGTATGGTCACTGATTATACCACATGTATTTCCAAATCAAAGTGTTGGTAGAATTATATGTCACTATATCCATCCAAATCCCAATTTGGTCCAACATGAGAAAACATTTCTAGCATGATCTCTTCATTCCTCTTCCAAGGTTCAGAAGAGATCCAAGTATGAATAGCTTATTTCCCAAGACAACTATCCAATTGGATGAAGATTGAAAGCTTTCTAGTAAAAATTAAGAGAAAAGAGAGAAAAAGAATAATGAAAACTAATATTGATCCATCAAATTACAACAGAGCTCCCTAACCCAATGAAAGGGGTTTAGTTGTTCATAGCTCTGGGAATGAAAAGCATAGATGGAGAGTACATTCTGAAAGTTAAACTAAAAGTTGCAGAGAAAGTAAAATACAGAGAGTGATTCTAATAATGCCCCAAAAAGCTCCTCTCTAGTTCAAAGTTCTCCCTATTTATACTATTCTTCTGATATTTTAGTTAGCTCTTCAAGTCTTGGATATGGGCCTTTAGATCTTGAGTTGAAGCAATTATCTTCTTCAGTGGGCTCAACTTTACTTGCAGAGAGAAAGTGTGAAGTAGGCAGGGATTCTAGCTTAGGACGTTAGTGGCGTTAACGTTAAGTGAAAGTGTGGGTTCGAGAACGTTAGTGGCAATCACCTTTTTTACTAACGTTCCAATCCCAAGGATGATCCACGTTAACTTCAACGTTAGTGGCATCAACGTGACCACTAACGTTGCCTCTTGATCCTTCGCACATGTTATTGGGACTTACTTTTTCCAATAACGTTGAGAATCCTCCTTTCTCCCTACGTTGGAGTTCACGTTAGTGTGGCTAACGTGACCCTTAACGTAGGCTTGCCACATCTTCGAGAACATTAGTGACACTTACCTTTGTCACTAACGTTCCAAAACGCCCCTACTTCCCACGTTAGAGTTCACGTTAACTAGGTTAACGTGGCTTCTAACGTGGTATTGCTAGCCATTTCCAACGTTAGTGACAAAGGTGAGTGTCACTAACGTTGGCTCATTATCCCTTTTACTCATGTTAGCTTCCACGTTAATGTAGTTAACGTGGGAGTTAACGTGGCTCATAGTGGCTCATCCCAACGTTATTGACAAAGGTGAGTGTCACTAACGTTGGCAATTCTTTGCTTCCTCCACGTTAGATTCCACGTTAACTGAGTTAACGTGGCAACTAACGTGGCTCAAAGTGGCTTAGCTCAACGTTAGTGACAAAGGTGAGTGTCACTAACGTTGGCCTCATTTTCTTCTTCCACGTTAACTACCACGTTAATGTAGTTAACGTGACAATTAACGTGGGCTATGATGGCTTCGAGGACGTTATTGGCAATTACTTTTCTCATTAACGTTGCAAGCTAGCTCCCCTTCCACGTTAGAGGTCACGTTAGTTAGACTAACGTGGCTGCTAACGTGGTTCTTCCTTGCTTCCTTTGTCCTAAAATCAAGCAATAAAGTGCATCAAAGTTCTAGTCCAAGTTATGAGATATGCATCATCTAATTTATCATTCAATTTATGCATAATTCTCATGAATTCATATAAAAATCACAATGTTTGCTTGAATCAAGATGTAAGTGAAATTCTACCCAAAACTTGCTTATTTCCTAAGAAAGTGCATGAAACTACCCTAAAACCATAAAGAAAAGGTCAGTGAAACTGGCCAAAATGCCCTGGCATCACAACACCAAACTTAAAGCTTGCTTGTCCCTAAGCAAGTACTGGAACAAGAGAATGATGAATGAAATGCTAAGAGATATGAGTCATTATTGTGGAAGTCATGTCCTTGGTTTTATGGTGGTTTCATGTATAGCAACTTAGGTTCATTCCTTCACTGGCTTTCAGACCTTTATCATGTCTTGAATACTCACTTGATTGCACCCTATGAGACTTTTATTCATTTATCCTTTTATTGTTTTCAGGGTTTATTGCATCCTTAGGCTAAGTGCTCTGTGAGGGGACGACTCTTTAAAATAAGCTTTCAGCCAACACTCCCGAACCAGTTGGTTCAAGGTGCTAGGTGTTGAAGCACCCCTAAGGACTTACTCCCTCAAGTCTCTCTCCCCCATACATGCACACCACAGGCACATGGTTTGTTATTTTCTTTCCTTGAGGTCTTGGTGTCCAGCACCTCTTTGGGTTACTAAATGTTCTGTAGCCAGGTTGCTCTTGATAATGTATTTTCAGTTGATAATCCCGGGTTAGTTAACCCAAGTTACCAAGTGATGAAGCACTCCTAAGAACTTATTCATCCAAGCAGATCCTTGGTACAAGAGCACCACAGACACATCCCTCAAGGTTCAAACCCTTGGTGCCTAGCCTTATCCTTTATTAACTTTTCTTTCTTTTTCAACTCTTATTGTTCTTTTCCCTTTTTCTTATTAGGATCTTATTATTTAGCTAGCCTCATGGGGTGTATTTCAAGCATATGATTCAAGACAGATAGTTGCCTTCTGGTGCACGAAATTGTGATGTCAATGTTCACATTACTCTCTTACAACTTCGCACAACTAACCAGCAAGTGCACTGGGTCGTCCAAGTAATACCTTACGTGAGTAAGGGTCGATCCCACGGAGATTGTTGGCTTGAAGCAAGCTATGGTTATCTCGTAACTCTTAGTCAGGATATAATATCAATAATAATTTTTAGTTTGAATTGTAAAAAGTAAAAAGGGCAGAACACAAATTATACTTGTATGCAGTAATGAAGAATATGTTGGAGTTTTGGAGATGCTTTGTCTTCTGAAATTATGCTTTTCTCTGTCTTTTTGTTCACGCACGCACGTCCTCCTATGGCAAGCTGTGTGTTGGTGGATCACCGTTGTCAATGGCTACCATCCTTCCTTTCAGTGAAAAGGGTCCAGGTGCGCTGTCACCGAACGGCTAATCATCTGCAGGTTCTCAATCGTACCGGAATAGGATTTAATATCCTTTTGCGTCTGTCACTACGCCCAGCACTCGCGAGTTTGAAGTTCGTCATAGCCATCCAATCCCAGAATCCTACTCGGAATACCACAGACAAGGTTTAGACTTTCCAGATTCTCATGAATGCCGCCATCAATCTAGCTTATACCACGGAGATTCTGATTAAGGAATCTAAGAAATACTCATTCAATCTGATGTAGAACGGAGGTGATTGTCAGACAGACGTTCATGGATTGAGGAAGGTGATGAGTGTCACGAATCATCACCTTCTCCATAATTAAGCGTGAATGGATATCTTAGATAGGAACGCGCATGTTTGAATGGAAAACAGAAATACTTGCATTAATTCATCGAGACACAGCAGAGCTCCTCACCCCCAACAATGGAGTTTAGAGACTCATGCCGTCAAAGAGTACAAAGTTCAGATCTAAAAATGTCATGAGATCCAAAATAAATCTCTAAAAGTTGTTTAAATACTAAACTAGTAACCTAGGTTTACAGAAAATGAGTAAACTATGATAGATAGTGCAGAAATCCACTTCTGGGGCCCACTTGGTGTGTACTGGGGCTGAGACTAAAGCTTCTCACGTGCCTGGGCTGTTTTGGGCGTTCAACGACAGGCTGTAACCTGTTTCTGGCGTTGAACTCCAACTTGTAACGTGTTTCTGGCGCTGGACGCCAGACTGCAACATGGAACTGGCGTTGAACACCACTTTACGTCATCTATCCTTGAGCAAAGTATAGACTATTATATATTGCTGGAAAGCTCTGGATGTCTACTTTCCAACGCAATTAAAAGTGCGCCAATTGGACTTCTGTAGCTCCAGAAATTCCATTCCGAGTGCAGAGAGATCAGGATCCAACAGCATCAGCAGTCCTTTTTCAGCCTGAATCAGATTTTTGCTCAGCTCCCTCAATTTCAACCAGAAAATACCTGAAATTACAGAAAAATACACAAACTCATAGTAAAGTCCAGAAATATGAATTTTTCCTAGAAACTAATGAAAATAAACAAAAACTAACTAAAACATACTAAAAACTATATGAAATTAACCCCAAAAAACGTATAAAATATCCGCTCATTACAACACCAAACTTAAACTGTTGCTTGTCCTCAAGCAACTAGATAAATAAAATAGAATACAAATAATTTAAGAAGCAATAATATCTCATAGTTTTTGAGTGAAACTCAGATTCTAATTAGATGAGCGGGACTAGTAGCTTTTTGCTTCTGAATAGTTTTGGCATCTCACTTTATCCATTGAAGCTCAGAATGATTGGCATCTATAAGAACTCAGAATTCAGATAGTGCTATTGATTCTCCTAGTTCAGTATGTTGATTCTTGAACACAGCTACTTTATGAGTCTTGGCCGTGGCCCTAAGCACTTTTTTTTTTCCAGTATTACCACCAGATACATAAATGCCACAGACACATAATTGGGTGAACCTTTTCAGATTGTGACTCAGCTTTGCTAAAGTCCCCAATTAGAGGTGTCCAGGGTTCTTAAGCACACTCTTCTTTTTGCTTTAGACCTTGACTTTAACCGCTCAGTCTCAAGTTTTCACTTGACACCTTCACGCCACAAGCACATGGCTAGGGACAGCTTGGTTTAGCCGCTTAGGCCAGGATTTTATTCCTTTAAGCCCTCCTATCCACTGATGCTCAAAGCCTTGGATCCTTTTTATTACCCTTGCCTTTTGGTTTTAAGGGCTTTGGCTTTTTCTGCTTGCTTTTTTTTTCTTTTTATTTCTCTATTTTTTTTCTGCAAGCTTTTGTATTCATTGCTTTTTCTTGCTTCAAGAATCATTTTTATGATTTTTCAGATTACCAATAACATGTCTCATGTTCATCATTCTTTCAAGAGCCAACATATTTAACATTCTTCAACATCAAATTCAAAAGACATATGCACTGTTCAAGCATTCATTCAGAAGACAAAAGTATTGCCACCACATATAAATAATTAGAATTTTTCTTGTTAAAAACTCGAAAATTATTGACTCCTTACTCTAAAGAAAATCTTCTATTTTATTCATGTTTAATGATGATGAGAAAAATAAATTATAGCTTAATTGGAGATAAAATCAAAATATAGATACTAATTACTACTACTTATATGTAACTTCTAAGGTAAAGCACAAATAAGAGCAATTATCACAGGGTTAAGGATAAGATTAGAACTCAACAACCTTGAGGTTGGGAAGTGGATGTTCCTCTACTCTGTGGGGTGCTTGGTCCTTCAAGAGATAACTTCTGACGCTTCAGTTCCTTGAAGTCACGCCCTTGCTCTTCTTGTTCCCTGAGCAGTTTGCAGAGCATGCTATGCTGATTTTGCTGTTCTTCTTTTATTTGGTCCATGGCTTCTTGCAATTTAGTAACAGATGCTTCAAGATGTTCCCAGTATTCAAATTGAGGGAGTTCTGGTAGGAATTCTTGCGCCCTCTTCTTGATGGGATCATCCTGCACTTGTTGTTTTTCCATTGTGATTTTAGTGATTGGCTGCTCCACTGAGATATACTCTGTTATTCCCATCTTTACTCCAGCATCTTTGCAGAGCATACAGATTAGGCTTGGATAAGCCAACCTGGTATCCTTGGAGTTCTTGTTTGCAAGTATGTAGAATTCAGATGGGATCAGTTGATGAACTTCTACTTCTTTTCCCAACATAATGCAATGGATCATCACTGCTCTTTTAACATTGACTTTAGAACGGTTGCTGGTGGGCAATATAGAACGTCCAATGAAGTCCAGCCATCCTCTGGCGACTGGTTTGAGACCTTCTCTCTTGAGTTGATTTGGGACACCCCTCGTGCTGGTGGTCCACCTGGCTCCAGGGATGCATATATCCTCTAGAATCTTATCCAGGCCCTTGTTTGTTCTCATCATTCTCCTATTGAAGGAGTCTGGGTCATCTTTCAGCTGAGGTAGCTTAAAGATCTCCCTGATTTTGTCAGGGTGGATGTGAACAATCTTTCCTCTGACCGCAGTCCTATAGTCATAAAGGGCAGTTCCAGATATTCTCTGCCTGTCTGTTTGCCACAGATTAGCGTAGAATTCCTGAACCATATTCCTTTCCACTTTCGTTTCAGGATTAGCTAGGACTTCCCAGTTCCTGTTTCGAATCTGCTCTTGGATCTCCGGATATTCATCTTCTTTCAGATCGAACTTGACTTCCGGGATCACTGATCTTAGACCCATTATTTTGTAGTAATGGTCTGAATGTTCTTTGGTTAAGAACCTCCCTTGATTCCAAAGTGGTTTTGGAACACTCTCTTTCTTGCCTCTTGGAGTGGGTTGTTTTCCTTTAGGAGCCATGATCTTAGTGGGTATGGTTTAGTGATCACGGATAAACACACCAAACTTAGAGGTTTGCTTGTCCTCAAGCAAAAGAAAGAAAGGAGAGGGATAGAAGGAGAGCGAGTGTTGAATGGTGGATGAGAGGAGGGAGGCCGAATGTGTTTTTAAAAGGGAGGGAGTGGGTTTTTGAAAATAGGGAGAAAGATAAGATAGAAGATATGATTTAAAAAGAAATAAGTATGATAAGAAAAGATATAATTTAAAATTGAAGAGATATGAAAGATATTTGAAAAGGATAAATTTGGATTTTTGAAAAAGATAATATGGAGATTTAAAAAAAGATATTGATTAGTTGAAAAGATTTTAGAATGAAAAGAGATAGATTTGTTTTGAAAATTTGAAAAAGAGTTGAATTGGATTGAAAAAAGGATTTGTGCTTATGGATTAAGATACATTTGATATTTTTAAAGTAGGGTTTTTAGAAATTAGGGATTTTAGAAATCAGGGTTTGTAACATGTTTATGCAAGAAATCATGAATTGAAACATGAAAATTAAAATTAAAATGAAAAATATGAAGTAAAAATGAAATTACCTCCTCCCCACCATCCTGGCGTTTGAACGCCCAAACGCTGCATGTTTTGGGCGTTCAACGCCCAACTGCTGTTCTCCTAGGCGTTCAACGCCCAACTGTTGCTTCTTTCTGGCGTTGAACGCCAGGAACTCCTTTGTCACTGGGCGTTTTTCTGAACGCCCAGGATGCTGTAAATCTGGCGTTAAACGCCCAGAAGGAGCTTCTTTCTGGCGTTTAATGCCCAGAAGATGCTTCTTTCTGGCGTTTAACGCCCAGATGGCTATCCTTACTGGCGTTCAATGCCCAGTGGATGCTTCTTTTGGGCGTTGAACGCCCAAAACAGACTTTTACTGGCGTTTTCTTGCCAGTGAGCTCTTTTTCTCTGTTTTGTGTGCAGGATCCTTCTGTAACCCTGTGAACTTATACAATTGCATCTTTACCTTAGTATCAATGAACTTTATATAAACAAATAAAATCAAGAATAGGGCAAAATGCTTAGAGGAAGTGATGCCCCATGGCTGGGTTGCCTCCCAGCAAGCGCTTCTTTATTGTCTTTAGCTGGACCTTGCTGAGTTTTTAATCTAGCCTCAGCCTTGAGCACTCTTGCTCAACATTGCCTTCAAGATAGTGCTTGATTCTCTGTCCATTAACAATGAACTTCTTATCAGAATCAATGTCTTGAAGCTCCACATAACCATATGGTGATACACTTGTAATCACATATGGTCCCCTCCACCAGGATTTCAATTTCCCGGGGAATAGCCAGAGCCTAGAGTTAAATAGCAGAACCTTTTGTCCTGGTTCAAAGACTCTAGATGACAGCTTTCTGTCATGCCACCTTTTTTATTTTTCTTTATACAGCTTGGCATTTTCGAAAGCAGTGAATCTGAATTCCTCTAGCTCATTCAGCTGGAGTAATCTTTTTTCTCCAGCTAATTTGGCATCAAAGTTTAGGAATCTGGTTGCCCAGTAGGCCTTATGTTCCAGTTCCACGGGCAGGTGACAAGCCTTACCATACACAAGTTGGTACGGAGAGGTCCCTATAGGAGTCTTGAATGCTGTTCTGTAAGCCCACAGAGCATCATCCAAGCTTCGTGCCCAATCCTTTCTACGGGTACTTACAGTCCGTTCCAGGATCCTTTTCTGTTCTCTGTTAGAAACTTCAGCTTGCCCATTTGTCTGTGGATGGTATGGAGTTGCCACCTTGTGGCGAATCCCATACCGGACCATGGCGGAGTAAAGCTGTTTGTTACAGAAGTGAGTGCCCCGATCACTGATTAGTACCCTAGGGACACCAAATCTGCTGAATATATATTTCTGGAGGAATTTCAGTACTGTTTTAGTATCATTGGTGGGTGTGGCAATGGCCTCTACCCATTTTGATACATAGTCAACTGCCACCAGAATATAAGTGTTTGAGTATGATGGTGGGAAAGGCCCCATGAAATCAATTCCCCATACGTCAAACAACTCAATCTCCAAGATTCTTTGTTGAGGCATGGCATAACTATGAGGTAAATTACCAGCTTTCTGGTAACTGTCATAGTTACGCACAAACTCTCGGGAGTCTCTGTAGAGTGTAGGCCAGTAGAAACCACATTGGAGGACCTTGGTGGCTGTTCGCTCTCCTCCGAAATGGCCTCCATATTGTGATCCATGGCAATGCCATAGGATCCTCTGTGCTTCTTCTCTAGGTACACACCTACGTATTATTCCGTCTGCACACCTCTTAAAGAGATAGGGTTCATCCCACAAGTAGTACTTTGTATCAGTAATTAATTTTTTCTTTTGTTGCCTGCTGTACTCCTTGGGAATGAACCTTGCAGCTTTGTAGTTTGCAATATCTGCAAACCATGGTAATTCCTGAATGGCGAACAAATGCTCATCCGGAAAGGTTTCATAGATCTCAATAGAGGGGGAGGACGCCCCTTCCACTGGTTCTATCCGGGACAGATGGTCAGCCACTTGGTTCTCTGTCCCTTTTCTGTCTCTTATTTCTATATCAAACTCTTGCAGAAGCAACACCCATCTTATGAGTATGGGTTTTGAATCCTGCTTTGTGAGTAGATATTTAAGAGCAGCATGATCTGTGTACACAATCACTTTTGATCCTAATAAGTATGATCTAAACTTGTCAATGGCATAAACCACTGCAAGCAATTCTTTTTCTGTGGTTGTGTAATTTTTCTGGGCATCATTCAAAACACAGCTAGCATAATAAATGACATGCAGAAGCTTGTCATGCCTCTGCCCTAGTACTGCACCAATGGCGTGATCACTAGCATCACACATTAATTCGAATGGTAATGTCCAGTCTGGTGCAGAGATAACTGGTGCTGTGACCAGTTTAGCTTTCAGAGTTTCAAACGCTTGTAGGAACTCTGTGTCAAACACAAATGGCGTGTCAGCAGCTAGCAGGTTGCTTAGAGGTTTTGCAATTTTTGAAAAATCCTTTATAAACCTCCTATAGAATCCTGCATGCCCCAAAAAGCTTTTGATTGCCTTAACATTGGCAGGTGGTGGTAACTTTTCAATTACCTCTATTTTAGATTGATCCACCTCTATTCCCTTGTTTGAAATTTTATGCCCAAGGACAATCCCTTCAGTCACCATAAAGTGACATTTTTCCCAGTTTAAAACCAGGTTGGTCTCTTGGCATCTTTTCAAAACCAGTGTCAGGTGATCAAGACAGGAGCTGAATGAGTCTCCATATACTGAGAAGTCATCCATGAAGACTTCCAAAAATTTTTCCACCATATCAGAAAAAATAGAGAGCATGCATCTCTGAAAGGTTGCAGGCGCATTACACAGCCCAAAAGGCATCCTTCTGTAAGCAAATACTCCAGATGGACATATGAATGCTGTTTTCTCTTGATCCTGGGGATCTACTGCAATTTGGTTGTAGACTGAATAGCCATCCAAAAAGTAGTAATAATTATGACCTGCTAGTCTTTCTAGCATCTGGTCTATGAATGGTAAAGGAAAATGATCCTTTCGGTGGCTGTATTGAGCCTTCTGTAATCAATACACATGCGCCACCCTGTAACTGTTCTTGTAGGAACCAGTTCATTTTTTTCATTATGAACCATTGTCATGTTTCCCTTTTTAGGGACAACTTGAACAGGACTCACCCAGGGGCTATCAGAAATAAGATAAATAATCCCAGCCTCCAGTAATTTAGTGACCTCTTTCTGCACCACTTCCTTCATGGCTGGATTTAGCCGCCTCTGTGGTTGAACCACTGGCTTAGCATCATCCTCTAATAGGATTTTGTGCATGCATCTCGCTGGGCTTATGCCCTTAAGGTCACTTATGGACCACCCAAGAGCTGTCTTGTGTGTCCTTAGCACTTGAATTAGTGCTTCCTCTTCCTGTGGATTTAAAGCAGAGCTTATGATCACTGGAAAAGTATCACCTTCTCCCAAAAATGCATATTTCAGGGATGGTGGTAATGGTTTGAGCTCGGGTTTAGGAGTTTTTTCCTCTCCCTGAGGAAATTTCAGAGGCTCTTTCAATTCCTCTGAATCCTCTAGGTCAGGCGGAACATCTTTAAAAATGTTTTCCAGCTCTGATTCGAGACTCTCAGCCATGTTGATCTCCTCCACCAGAGAGTCAATGAGATCAACTTTCATGCAATCTTTTGGTGTGTTTGGATGCTGCATGGCATTGACAACATTCAACTTAAACTCATCCTCATTGACTCTCAGGGTTATTTCCCCCTGTTGGACGTCAATGAGAGTTCGTCCAGTTGCTAGGAAAGGTCTTCCTAGAATAAGAGTAGCACTCTTGTGCTCCTCCATTTCCAGCACAACAAAGTCAGTGGAAAAGGCGAATGGCCCAACCCTGACAATCATGTCCTCAATCACGCCTGATGGGTATTTAATGGAGCCATCAGCAAGTTGGAGACATATCTGGATTGGTTTAACTTCTTCAGTTAAACCAAGCTTTCTGATGGTGGATGCAGGTATTAGGTTGATGCTTGCCCCAAGATCACATAGGGTTGTCTTGGTGCAATTACCCTTTAATATGCATGGTATCAGAAAGCTTCTGGGATCTTTAAGCTTTTCAGGAAAGCTTTTCAGAATGACTGCACTGCATTCTTCAGTGAGGAGAACTCTTTCAGTTTCTCTCCAATCCTTCTTATGACTTAAGATCTCTTTCATGAACTTGGCATAAGAAGGTGTTTCCTCAAGTGCCTCTGCAAATGGAATCTTAATTTCAAGAGTCTTGAGATAATCTGCAAAGCGAGCAAATTGCTTATCCTGCTCCTCTTAGCGGAGTTTTTGAGGATAAGGTATCTTGGCTTTATATTCCTCAACCTTGGTTGCTGCAGGTTTATTTCCTACAGAAATGGTTGAAGAAGCCTTTTTAGAGGGGTTGTCATCAGCACTTGTGTGTGTCTGATCCCTCACTGGCATTTGAGTGCCAGAGTTAGAAGCTGGAGTGACGTTAGACGCCAACTCCTCATCTGTTCCTGGCGTCTGAACACCAGAACTGTGCTTCTTTTGGGCGTTTAACGCCAGTTCCTTGCTTATTTCTGGCGTTGAACGCCAGTCCTGAGCATGGTCTGGGCATTCAGCGCCAGCCTTCCACCCAATTTCTGGCATTTTAATGCCAGAATTATTTTTTTCTGGGCTCTTACTGTCCTCATATGGATGTTAGGTGGCTTGCTCATTTTTTGGCTTCCTGCTGCCTTGAGGTGGGGTATTTAATGTTTTCCCACTTCTTAATTGAACTGCTTGGCATTCTTCTGTTATTTGTTTTGACAGCTGCTATTTTGTTTGCTTCAATTGTTCTTCCATATTTATATTAGCCATCCTTGTCTCTTGTAGTCTATCTTTGAATTCGGCTAACTGCTGTGTTAGAAAGTCCAATTGCTGATTGAATTCAGTAGCTTGTTCAGCAGGACTGGGTTCAGTAGTCACTGTTTTAGCCTCTTCTTTCATGGAAGATTCGCTGCTTAGGTACAGATGCTGATTTCTGGCAACTGTATCAATGAGCTCTTGAGCTTCTTCAATTGTCTTTCTCATGTGGATAGATCCACCAGCTAAGTAATCTAGAGACATCTGAGCTTTTTCTGCAAGCCCATAATAGAAGATGTCTAACTGAACCCACTCTAAAAATATTTCAGAGGGGCATCTTCTTAGCATCTCTCTGTATCTCTCCCAGGCATCATAAAGAGATTCATTATCTCCTTGTTTAAAGCCTTGGATGTCCAGCCTTAGCTGTGTCATCCGTTTTGGAGGAAAGTATTGATTCAGAAATTTCTCTGTCAGCTGTTTCCATGTCTTTATGCTAGCCTTAGGTTGGTTATTTAACCACCTCTTGGCTTGGTCTTTTACAGCAAATGGAAACAGTAATAATCTGTAGACATCCTGATCTACTTCCTTATCATGTACTGTGTCAGCAATTTGTAAAAACTGTGCCAGAAAATCTGTAGGTTCTTCTTGTGGAAGACCGGAATACTGGCAGCTTTGCTGCACCATGATAATGAGCTGAGGATTCAACTCAAAGCTACTGACTCCAATGGAGGGTATGCAGATACTACTCCCATATGAAGCAGTAGAGGAGTTAGCATATGACCCCAGAGTCCTTCTGGATTGTTCATTTCCACTTAGATCCATGATGGAGAAAGGGAGATGATGTAAAATAGAGAAGAAATATTTTTATTTTTTTAATTATTTATTTATTTCGAAAATAAAATAAATTAAAATAAAATAAATAAAAATGGGTGAAGATTTTCGAAAAAATGAGGAGAGAGAAAGTGGTTAGGAAGTTTTGAAAAAGATATGATTTTTTTTAAGTTTTAAATTTTGAAATAAATAAATAAAAATAAATAAAAAAAATCTGAATTTTAAAATTGATTTTTGAAAAATTGCTTTAAAATAGAGGGAAAAGATATTTTTTTGAATTTAATGAGGAAAGAGAAAAACAATAAAATAACACAAGATCTAAAATTTTTAGATTTAATGCTCCTTGTTTTTGAAAATTTTGGAGGGAAAACACCAAGGAACACCAAACTTAAAAATTTTAAGATCAAGACACAGGAAAAACTCAAGAACGCCTTGAAGACTCACAAGAACAACAAGAACATGAAGAAGGAACACCAAACTTAAAATTTTTAGAAAACCAAACTAAAATTTTCGAAAAACAAAGGAAAATCAACAAGAAAACACCAAACTTAAAGTTTGGCACAAGATTTAATAGAAAATTTATTTTTGAAAAAGAAGATTTTGAAAAGAAAATAAAAGACTCTAACCCAAAAAGACAAAAATTTCCTAATCTAAGCAACAAGATTCACCGTCAGTTGTTCAAACTCAAACAATTCCCGGTAACGGCGCCAAAAACTTGGTGCACGAAATTGTGATGTCAATGTTCACATTACTCTCTTACAACTTCGCACAACTAACCAGCAAGTGCACTGGGTCGTCCAAGTTATACCTTACGTAAGTAAGGGTCGATCCCACGGAGATTGTTGGCTTGAAGCAAGCTATGGTTATCTCATAACTCTTAGTCAGGATATAATATCAATAATAATTTTTAGTTTGAATTGTAAAAAGTAAAAAGGACAGAACACAAATTATACTTGTATGCAGTAATGGAGAATATGTTGGAGTTTTTGAGATGCTTTGTCTTCTGAAATTCTGCTTTCCTCTGTCTTCTTGTTCATGCACCCACGTCCTCCTATGGCAAGCTGTGTGTTGGTGGATCACCGTTGTCAATGGCTACCATCCTTCCTTTCAGTGAAAAGGGTCTAGGTGCGCTGTTACTGCACGGCTAATCATCTGCAGGTTCTCAATCGTACCGGAATATGATTTACTATCCTTTTGCGTCTGTCACTACGCCCAGCACTCGCGAGTTTGAAGTTTGTCACAGCCATCCAATCCCAGAATCCTACTCGGAATACCACAGACAAGGTTTAGACTTTTCGGATTCTCATGAATGCCGCCATCAATCTAGCTTATACCACAGAGATTCTGATTAAGGAATCTAAGAGATACTCATTCAATCTGATGTAGAACGGAGGTGATTGTCAGACACACGTTCATGGATTGAGGAAGGTGATGAGTGTCACGAATCATCACCTTTTCCATAATTAAGCATGAATGGATATCTTAGATAGGAACATGCATGTTTGAATGGAAAACAAAAATACTTGCATTAATTCATCGAGACACAGCAGAGCTCCTCACCCCCAACAATGGAGTTTAGAGACTCATGCCGTCAAAGAGTACAAAGTTCAGATCTAAAAATGTCATGAGATCCAAAATAAATCTCTAAAAATTGTTTAAATACTAAACTAGTAACCTAGGTTTATAGAAAATGAGTAAACTATGATAGATAGTGCAGAAATACACTTCTGGGGCCCACTTGGTGTGTGTCGGGGCTGAGACTAAAGCTTCTCACGTGTCTGAGCTGTTTTGGGCGTTCAACGCCAGGCTGTAACCTATTTCTGGCGTTGAACTCCAACTTGTAACGTGTTTCTGGCGCTGGACGCCAGACTGCAACATGGAACTGGCGTTAAACGCCAGTTTATGTCGTCTATCCTTGAGAAAAGTATGGACTATTATATATTGCTGGAAAGCCCTGGATGTCTACTTTCCAACACAATTGGAAGCGCGTCAATGGGACTTCTGTAGCTCCAGAAATTCCATTCCGAGTGCAGAGAGGTCAGGATCCAACAGCATGAGCAGTCCTTTTTCAGCCTGAATAAGATTTTTGCTCAGCTCCCTCAATTTCAGCCAGAAAATACCTGAAATTATAGAAAAACACACAAACTCATAGTAAAGTCCAGAAATATGAATTTTTCCTAGAAACTAATGAAAATAAACTAAAAACTAACTAAAACATACTAAAAACTATATGAAATTAACCCCAAAAAGCGTATAAAATATCCGCTCATCACCTTCCCACCTTGTTGGTGAACCAACTTAGCTAAGTGATTACTACACCACAAATCTAAGAACTTACTCCACAACTTGAACTCCACTCTGGTCTTTCATAACATCTCTTTTTATTTGATTCAAAAGGAGACAAGCAACACAATAAGCAAGATGGAATTGAAAACAGGCAATTTGACTAGTAATCATAGACCTAACCAAGGAGAATACTAAAAACAGAATTGAAAATCCTAAACTACCATGGAAGCATGTTCTATTTCATACATGATTTTCCTTATTTAAAATCTTGAAAAAGATGGGACAATGAGGGAACTCCACCACCTTTTACTCATGGGGTTGCTCCTGCTCTCCTTCTTGTTTCCTTGAAAAGAGTTGGCCAAAAGAATCCACTCTGTAACACCTTTGCGGCAGTTCTTTCCCCTCCAAAGTGGCCTCCATAGCACGAGCCATGGCAGTTCCATAGGACCTCTCTTCCTTCTTCTTCCGATGTTGCATGGCAACCATTTCCAATGCAATCCCCTTGAAGACACGTGTGTAGTATCTTCCTTTTGTGTTATCCGAACCCTTCAATTACCCCATCAATGCTCCTACAAAATAAAAGAAATGTGATTAAAAACACACTTGTAGAAAGTGGCGGCAAAATTAAAAGGCTAACTAATTTTTAAAGTTTTTGTTTTTAACTAACTAAGTGCTATTCATGGGTGCAGACCAACTGACTAACTCAACATCCATGTATGCAATATTGGCAACACCAAACTTAGTTTGGTGCCATGTGGTGTAAAAGATTTGTTCAAGGCCCCTAAGAGTGACATGATGTGGGTTACATTTATGTTCTCTTAGTGTGCCTTGAACACCAAACTTGTTCCTCACTATATGTTGCACACAAGGATTCATTCAAGTGCATATCAAGTTGATTTGAAATTCATGAACCTTGCATTATTAACTATTTTTAAAAGCATGTAAAACATGGGTTGCCTCCCATGAAGCGCTTCTTTAGCGTCACTAGCTTGACATTCTGCCTTTATCAGGGTGGTTGGTAGTGCTTCAAGTCCTCCCCCCTTGCAGTAAATCTATCTCCATTGGCTTCATCAAGGATCTCCACATGTTCTAGGGAGAGAACTCTGTTGATGGTAAAGACTTTAGGTAGCTGAGATGGAATAGTGGGGAGATTAGGGGGAATAGCTGGAAAGTAAGCTGAGATCACTTTATCTCCTGGAGAGAAATCTTCTGTAGGGATCTTCTTGTTCCTCCATCTCCTTGGTACCTTCTTCTTTGCTGTTATCCTGCTCTTTGTGGTCTCTTTTCCTGTGGAAATTTTGTTGCCGGTCTCATGTGATTCTGGTGGTTTTGGCTCCACTTGAGTTTCCTCTAGCTGTGACAGCTGTTGATTATCTTGTTTTTCAACCAAGGGGACTCCCAGATGTGCTAGTTGTGCTTCAGTGCTTGTTTCTTCTATCAGTATCTCACTATGATCTTTCCTTGGTTCTTGGTTCTCTTGATCTGTTTCTTGTGAGGGTTTGAAAACATTGAATGTGAGTTGTTCATCATGGATCCTCAAAATTAGCTCTCCTCGCTCCACATCTATAAGTGCTTTGGCTGTGGCTAGTAATGGTCTCCCCAATATGATTGGATGGAGATGACTTTCCTCCATTTCCAATATGACAAAATCTGTGGGAAGGAAGTAGTTTCCAACCTTCACCAGCACATTTTCAACCACTCCTACTGCTTGTTTTTGAGTCTTGTCAGCCAGCCTGATGACTACATCTGTGGGCATTATTTCATTGATCTGCAGCCTCTTCATAAGGGATAAAGGCATCAAGTTGATGCTTGCTCCCAAATCGCAAAGTCCTTTATCAAACATGGTTTCTCCTATGGCACAGGGGATGTGAAAACTCCCTGGATCCTTCCTTTTTGTAGGCAACTCGGGTTGAATGAGGGCACTGCACTCCTTATTCATCACTATTGTTTGTCCTCTCTTGAGTGAGCTTTTCCTGGTCAGCTGCTCCTTTATATACTTAATATATGAGGGCATTCGCTGAAGGGCCTTGATGAATGGTATGTTTACATGGAGGGATGCAAACATATCAAGAAACCTTGAGTATATTCTCTTCTCTACACAGCCATTTAGTAATTGGGGAAAGGGTGCATAGAGTCTCAGCAGCTCCTTCTGTGTCAGCTCCTTCTGTGTAATTGTGGTTTCTTGATTATTCTCCCCCTACTTTCCTGCTGAAGTATCTTCAGGTTGTTCTAATGGGTTGTTCAGCTCTTCCTCAGTCTCCTTTTCACTTATAGTAACCATCTTGCAACATCTGACTTTCTTTGCTTCACCTCTCGGATTTTTCTCTGTGTCACTTGGGAAGCTATCAGTAGGTTTGGGAATCTTCTCAGATAAGTATCCCACTTGAAATTCCAGCCTCTTGATGGTGTCTCCCTGGTTCTTGATATTGGCTCGCACCTCTTCTTTAAACACCTTGTTATCTTGAATCTCTTTGCATATGCCTTCAAGTATAGTCTCAATCCTTGAGTCTATCTTCAGATGATGGTGAGTTGAGGTTGGAGGGATGAGAAGAGCCATTTTGGCTTTGGTATGGATGTTGAGGTGTGTTGTTAGGTGGGTGTTGATATGATCTTTGCGTGGAATGTTGGTGGGCTGCATTGTTGTTGGGGTTGTGGCATCTCTAATCTTGGTCTTGGTCTTGTTGATTTCTCCACCCAAAGTTTGGGTGGTTCTTCCAACCAGGATTGTAGGTCTTGGAGTATGGATCATGTGCTTTCCTAGGTGAGTTTCCAATGTAGTTGGCTTGTTCTTGCTCATCCTCTGCCTCTGCATTCACTCCCTCTTGGGTTGCTGATGAGGTGGTGATTGCTGCTACTTGGTTCCTCTCCATCTTCTTGGTAAGATCAGCCAGCTGCTTGGTGATAAGCTTGTTTTGGGCCAGCAGTGCATCCACATTGTTTAGCTCCATCACTCCTCTAGTGTTGCCTCTTTCAGAAGCATAGAAGTAGTCATTCTCAGCTACAATCTCAATGAAATCTATGGCTTCTTCAATGGTCTTCTTCTTGTTCAGAGATCCCCCGGATGAGTGGTCTACTACCTTCTTCGATTCATAAGAAAGACCTTCATAGAAAATGTGCAGCTGCACCCATTCATTGAACATATCTGGTGGGCACCTTCTTGTCAGGTCCTTAAACCTCTCCCATGCTTCATATAGAGTCTTACCATCTTGCTGCCTGAAGGTTTGTACCTCAGCTCTCAACCTGTTGATCCGTTGAGGAGGATAGAATCTTGCCAAGAATTTGTTCACCACATCTTCCCAGGTTGCTAAACTCTCCTTTGGGAAGGATTCCAGCCATTTAGATGCCTTGTCCTTGAGTGAGAAAGGGAACAGAAGTAGTCTATAGGTGTCAGGATGAACACCATTAGACTTCACAGTATCACATATCCTCAGGAAGGTGGTTAGATGTTGATTGGGGTCTTCTTGGACACTCCCTCCGAATGAACAATTGTTCTGAACAAGGGTGATGAGCTGTGGCTTTAGTTCAAAGTTGTTGGCATGTATGGTTGGCCTTTGGATGCTACTTCCGCAATTTCCTGGGTTTGGATTGATGTACGAACCCAGAACCCTTCTCTCTTGCCCAGCCTGATGTGTTGGACCTTCTCGGCCATGGTTGTGAGCCTCTTCTTCATGATGGTTCTCCATATTCTCATCCATATCTGGTTCAAAGAACTCCTCCTCTTCCTCAGTACCAACTACTCTCTTTCCTCTTGCTTCCCTCCTTAATCTAAGGAAGGTCCTCTCAGGTTCAGAATCAAAGGAAGTTGAAGCCCCGCTTCTTCTACCTGTCATACAACCAACAAGGCAACCGCAAGAAGGAAAGATGCAGATAGTAACTTCTTCAGAAATGCTGTTAGTGTGAGTGATGCAATATATCAAACAGTTAGTGGGTTAGTGGCTGAATTGTAAACAAGTAAGAAAATGGATAAGGGAAAGGGAAGAAAATAACTGAACAGAAAGTAAATTACTCAAATGAACTTAAATCAAATAAAATAAAAACAAATGCTCAATCTAGTTATCCACCAATTTAATCATTGTTGATACAAAATCAATCTCCGGCAACGGCGCCATAAACTTGATGCATGGAAACTTGTCCTTTAACAAATTTCCTTCGGCAAGTATACCGAATTGTCGTCAAGTAAAAACTCACAATAGAGTGAGGTCGAATCCCACAGGGATTGATTGGTCAAGAAACTTTAATTGGAGGAATGTTCTAGTTAAGCTAAGCAGAAATTTGGGTTGAGAATTGCAGGAAATTAAATGGCGGGAAAGTAAATGGCAGAAAATAAATGACGGAAACTAAATTGCAGAATCTTAAATGGGGAATGGGAGTTTAGCATGAAGGTAAATAGCAGAAAGTAAATAGAATGTGTAAGATCAGAAATGGAGAGTTCATTGGGCTTAGGAGATGTTGTATTCTCCGGATCAAGTTCATGTTCATCCCTTCCTCAATCAATGCATTCATTGATCTCCTTGGCAATATTAAGTGATTGAATTCCAATTCTTTGGTAACTCAATCTCTCAAATCAGATCAATAGCCAATTCCTTGGTCTAATTGCTCATGAGAATAGATGAAGTATGGTCACTGATTATACCACATGTATTTCCAAATCAAAGTGTTGGTAAGATTATATGTCACTATATCCATCCAAACTCCAATTTGGTCCAATATGAGAAAGCATTTCTAGCATGATCTCTTCATTCCTCTTCCAAGGTTCAGAAAAGATCCAAGTATGAATAGCTTCTTTCCCAAGACAACTATCCAATTGGATGAAGATTGAAAGCTTTCTAGTAAAAATCAAGAGAAAAGAGAGAAGAAGAATAATGAAAACTAATATTGATCCATCAAATTACAACAGAGCTCCCTAACCCAATGAAAGGGGTTTAGTTGTTCATAGCTCTGGGAATGAAAAGCATAGATGGAGAGTACATTCTGAAAGTTAAACTAAAAGTTGCAGAGAAAGTAAAATACAGAGAGTGATTCTAATAATGCCCCAAAAAGCTCCTCTCTAGTTCAAAGTTCTCCCTATTTATACTATTCTTCTGATCTTCTAGTTGGCTCTTCAAGTCTTGGATATAGGCCTTTGGATCTTGAGTTGAAGCAATTATCTTCTTCAGTGGGCTCAGCTTTACTTGCAGAGAGAAAGTGTGAAGTAGGCAGGGATTCTAGCTTAGGACGTTAGTGGCGTTAACGTTAAGTGAAAGTGTGGGTTCGAGAACGTTAGTGGCAATCACCTTTTTCACTAACGTTCCAATCCCAAGGATGATCCACATTAACTTCAACGTTAGTGGCATCAACGTGACCACTAACGTTTCCTCTTGGTCCTTCGCACACGTTATTGGGACTTACTTTTTCCAATAACGTTGAGAATCCTCCTTTCTCCCTACGTTAGAGTTCACGTTAGTGTGGCTAACGTGACCCTTAACGTAGGCTTGCCACATCTTCGAGAACGTTAGTGACACTTACCTTTGTCACTAACGTTCCAAAACGCCCCTACTTCCCACGTTAGAGTTCACGTTAACTAGGTTAACGTGGCTTCTAACGTGCTATTGCTAGCCATTTCCAACGTTAGTGACAAAGGTGAGTGTCACTAACGTTGGCTCATTATCCCTTTTACTCACGTTAGCTTCACGTTAATATAGTTAACGTGGGAGTTAACGTGGCTCATAGTGGCTCATCCCAACGTTAGTGACAAAGGTGAGTGTCACTAACGTTGGCAATTCTTTGCTTCCTCCACGTTAGATTCCATGTTAACTGAGTTAACGTGGCAACTAACGTGGCTCAAAGTGGCTTAGCTCAACGTTGGTGACAAAGGTGAGTGTCACTAACGTTGGTCTCATTTTCTTCTTCCACGTTAACTACCACGTTAATGTAGTTAACGTGGAAATTAACGTAGGCTATGATGGCTTCGAGGACGTTATTGGCAATTACTTTTCTAATTAACGTTGCAAGCTAGCTCCCCTTCCACGTTAGAGGTCACGTTAGTTAGACTAACGTGGCTGCTAACGTGGTTCTTCCTTGCTTCCTTTGTCCTGAAATCAAGCAATAAAGTGCATCAAAGTTCTAGTCCAAGTTATGAGATATGCATCATCTAATTTGTCATTCAATTTATGCATAATTCTCATGAATTCATATAAAAATCACAATGTTTGCTTGAATCAAGATGTAAGTGAAATTCTACCCAAAACTTACTTATTTCCTAAGAAAGTGCATGAAACTACCCTAAAACCATAAAGAAAAGGTCAGTGAAACTGGCCAAAATGCCCTGGCATCATGGATGAACCTTGAGAAAAGTCACCGAGGTCATCGGAGCACCTTCCATGTTATCTCCAATCCCTTCAACATTATCATTCGCGTTTCCATTGCCATTCCCATTTCCATTCCCAGCCGGTTGGCCTAACCTCTGTAGAGCTTGCAGGGTCGCAGCAGCATTAGCTTCCATGGTGTTTGCGAGATTCGCCATTGCCACCATGAATTCGGCATGGTTATCAGCCGGTTGCGCATTTCTACTCTCAGCTCGAGAACGTGTACGACCTCATCCGCGAGGAGCAATTAGGTCCTGTCTACACCAAACAATCGATATCAAGGTGATCCGTCTCAATATCAAAAGCCTAGTGCTTCAATTATCCCAAACAGGCACTCACAAACAAGCATGCTATGCAATATCAAATAGATAACCTAATAGCATCAAAGAAAAGACACACAGAGTATGCATTGAAGCACAATCGGTCCATCTCGCAGGCTCACGAGGACGAACCGCTCTGATACCTCTAAATGTAACACCCTAATTACCTTAAGTATTACCTCACGTCGTACAGCAAAGGTTAATCAAAAGTTATAACAGTTCTAAGCTCATACATATAATATATAGAAAGAAATAATATATTCTAGAAGCTCGATGAAGGTATAGCTCAAAAACAGGATTTGAAAAGCGCAAAACGTACTCACAAAGCTACAAACTTAAAGCACAAGATATATACAGACTATATAGAAATCTGAAGTTAAAACAGTTTATACAAGTTTTTCTCTCAAAACAAGCTTCTAGGCAAAAGTAAAATACAAAAGATGAGAGATTAAAACAAAATAAATAAAATAAACAAAAAGACATCTAAAACAGATAAGGATCCTCTGCTTCTATCACCATCCAAGCAACTCACCGAGGTGGGTTATGACATGCATCTGAAAAATACAACAGAAATATGGTATAAGAACCGGAGGTTCTCAATATGGTAACAGTGCCCAATGATGTAAGATATAAGACTCCGGGACGCCAAAGGCAATCCTAGAACTTCATATCCATCACAAGATTCATCTTACAGCATAACTTAAAACCATTAACATGACAAAAGGGTAGTCTATCTTAAAGGATTTTGTACTCTAACAGTACTCTACTGTCCCACAGCCTTCACCAACCTATCCTTCGTGTGATCCCATCGCCACCGCCTTCCGAACCTCCTCAATCCCAGTGGAAAGCACAATTAAGTTCAATGCAAGTAAAACACAAGTATAGGCATATATATATCAAGTAGTTCAAGTAGGCAATTAGACATGTTATACAAATCGGAAAACAATTACAAGTCGGCAAAGCATACAAACAAATAGAAGATGCACATGATGAATGCTTGTCCTACTAGCTGTGATATCACATTGTCGGTTCAACTGCCATCCCGACACATCTCCATGGAGACGTCGCCCTTCGAAATCATCATTGGGAACCCCCGAGATATGGTATTCGGAACACTGTCGAGAATTTTATGCCTGCACACTCTATTGATCCGAAGGGATACGAGTGGGATACTCTTGCCACAAACCTCACATCTCAACATAAGGGGGATTAACCACCGTCTTTATGCTGCCGCTGCTACCTCGACAGGCGGGATTAACCACCGTTCCTGCCAAGCGCATAGCATTTCAACAATCTCAATATGAAACAGAAATTCAGTGATTTTCAGAAAAAATTTTCAGTACATCATGGATCCGTCATTTCATCTTGAGTCTTCGACTCATTTCAACCACTGTCAATTCAACATTTCCATTCTGAACTCATCAGTTCGTCAATTTCGCAATTCAGGTATCTTTCTCCCTTCTCATTTTACCAGACCCATCCTCAGTACACCAAAAATCTAAGCCTCCGTTCTCTAACTTTTCGAAATAAATACCAATTAATTCCACTTAAGACTTTTCCCATGTTTTTCTACACAAAATAAGGCCAAAAGTCTTTAAAAGGTGTCACAGAAGTATACAAACTTATTGGGAAGGTGAAATAGTTTAAAAACAAAGCTTAAGTTATAGAACAGGGCATCTGCGTACGCACAGGGGTGTGCGTGTACACGCCCAAGAGATTTTCAAAAACGTGTGCGTACGCATAGGGGTGTGCGTATGCACAAGTTCCAAATTTTATAATTCTGTTCGCTCGCACAAGGCATGCTAGTGCCCCTAACAGAATGCACCCTCCAACGTGTGCGTGCGCGGAGGTTGTAATACTTCATTGGTGAGGTGCGCGCACAGGTTGTGCTAGCGCTCTCAATAGAAGCCCTTCCCCTGTGTGTGTGTGTATGCACAAGTCTGTGCGTGTGCACAGGTTCGAAAAATCACAGAGGTGTGCGTGCGCACACAAACCAGAAATCACAAAATTCTGCAACATTGTAGAATTTTCAGATTTTGACACCAAATTTTGAATGATCATAACTTCCTCTACAAAAATCCAAATTTTACAAAATTTATATAAATTTGAAGACTTTTCAATGAACTTTATTTCTAAACAAGTTTCAACCAATTCTAAAAACTGAGGCACAAGTTATGACCCATCAAAGTTCACCAAAAACCAGTTTTTACCAAAATCCACAAATTTCTCAATTCCTTGCAATACATAACCAAAACCAAATCAAACCATTCCAAACTCCAATTTACATCATAACTCACCCTTTATATCACTTTCCACCATTCATACCAAACTTTCCTTCACATTTCAATATTCTCAACCATCAAACATCAATTTATAACATTTTAATCAAACCTCCACCAACACATTAATCAATCATGATTCTAGTAATACCAAGCATAATAATCAATCTCATTTTATCTCAAATTATATGTTTCATACCATCTTTATCATTTCAACATCATAATTCATCAACATCCTCAAAAATCATCAACTCATCACAATTCATCACAATTCATCATTCAACAATTCAACAATTATTCCAATTCAAACCTACCCTATGGGTCACTAGCCTAAGTGTCCAGAAATATTATATACTACATAGAGGAAACCAAAACCATACCTTGGCCGATTCCCAATATGTTCCAAAACTCAAATTGAGTGCAAAACGAGCTTCCAATCACAATCCAAGTCACCAAGAATCTCCAACAAGCATCAACACTCACCAACAAGTTCCAATATTCAAGCTAATACCACACATTTTATATATATCAAAACCTAATACTCACAATTAATCATTTTACTAGGGTTCTTGAGAATCTTATCTCATCCACTAAAATTTGGGCTAGAACCCAACATTTCCTCACTAAGGAGTAGCACCTAAGCAACCAAAACACAAGGTTTTCTTAAAATCATCACTCATCAAACTCGAATTTCTTAGGGCAGAAAGAAGGAAGAGAAATTTCGAGAAACTTACTACAAAGCTTAGATAGAAGTAACGGGCTTGGCGAGAGCTTCGCGTAGCTATTGACGGCACGCGAATCGGAGTACCGTAGCTCAAGATATCACAGATTGAAGTGAGAAGTAAATAGTGTTTTCCCTTCTTCTTTCTCTCTTCTCATGCAGCTGGTGTGTTTGTGTTTGAGTGGGTTAATGGCTGAATGGGTTCACTTAAAGGACTTATATATGTTGGGCTTGGGCCCAACTTGAGCCCGGTCTAACCCGTTAGCGTTGTTAGCCCGTATGGCCCAACTTTAGGCCAAACCTTTAAAATTAACGCCCAGTTTTTCATTTCTAATATTTTATAAGGTTTTTGACTATTTTTACTTTTTCTCGCGCAGTATCAGACAGACTTAAACTGGTTCGACTGGTTCAACTACCGATTCGCGGTTTTTCTCAATTTTTCGTAGAAAATACATTTTCTGACTTAGAAAAACCCACTGAGTCCAAAAATCATACTTAAATCTTCAAATTCTCATTCTAAATTCTCGGATCCTATTTTGGACAATTTAATTATCTAATTAGGTAGTTAATTAGTCGCGATTCTTACAGTGAGACTTATGATTATGGTTAATTTCCTCCTAAACAAGTTAATTACATGGGTAATTTCTCTAGACCCCCAAATAATGATCTTTTTTCTAAGACTTGTAATTCAGAGTGGAGGAATCATCCTAATTTTGGTTGGAAAAATCAAGCACAGAGGCAACAAAATTTTGGCAATAATTCTCAGGGCAATTTCAATCAGAACAACTTCAACAACCGTCAGTTCCAGCCCTCTCAACCATAACAAGCACCTTTTTCAGTCTCAGAAATCATATGACTTGGAGTCTATTGTTGCAGAACTCTCTAAGAGTACTCTTAGTTTCATGCAAGAAACTAGAGCTTCGCTTAGGAACTTGAAGGTTCAGATGGATCAAATCGCCACAAAGGTTGCTGAGATTGATCAGAGGTCTACCAATACCCTTCCTAGTAACACAATTTCTAATCTAAGAGAGGAGTGCAAGGTTATCACATTAGTGAGTAGACTAGTGACAGGTGAGGAAACACAAGTTACTGAGGAACCGGTTGAAAAAAAAAGCTCCAGAAAATACTGTGGATGCTGTAACACACACCCCTCCAAGGCATCCAGGTAATCCCTTTTCAGTTGATCTTGAGAAATATTCAGCATTGCCGAAAGCACCTGAGTACAAGTCTAAAATGCCATATCCTCATAGGCTTCAAAAGGAACCCAAGGATAAGCAGTTTTCAAAGTTCTTGGAAGTCTTCAAAAAGTTGCAAATCAATATTCCTTTTCCTAAGGTTTTAGAGCAAATGCCTTTCTATGTCAAGTTTATGAAGGATTTACTTTCCAAGAAGAAGATTTTAAAGGGAGATCAGAAGTGGTCCTGACCAAGGAATGTAGTGCCATAATTCAGAGTAATTTGTCAAGGAAGATGCCATATCCAGGGAGCTTTCAGATTCCATGTATCATTGGGAGCACAACCTTTGACAAAGCGTTATATGATCTAGGTGAAAGTATCAATTTAATGCCCTTGTCTATGATGAAGAAGCTAGCTACAAATCAAAGAGGCACAACTAACAAGGATAGCATTACAAATGGCAGACAAGTCTCTGAAACATGCACATGGAATAGTGGAGAATTTCTTGGTCAAAGTGGAGAAGTTATTCCTCCCAGTAGATTTTGTAATCTTTGACATGGGGGAGGATGAAAATGCCTCCATAATCTTAGGAAGACCATTCTTAGCCATAGGGATAACTCTGATTGATGTGGAAGAAGGTGAATTGGTGTTGAGGGTTCATAAGGATCGATTGATCTTTAAGGTTTCTAAACCCATAGATCATTTAGATGAAGAAGGAAATTGCATGAAGACTGAGTTCACTAATCCAAATCTCCAAGAACCCCCTGATAATTCAAAACAGAGTTTGCAGCTCAAGCCTCCTTTAGTGAGAATCAATACAGTTCCTCTTGACATCAAATCTAAGTTTGGTGTTGGGGTGTGTCATCAACCAAGAAGGAGGTTTCCAAGAAGAAAGTGCCCAGGGGATGGAGAAACAAGAAGATCCCCACTGAAGATTTCTCACCAGGGTTGAAAGTAGTGTTGACTTGAAATCTAGTGTTGCCTTATACAGTGAACAAAATCCTCTCTCTTGAGCACATTAAGATAATCCATGAGGACACAGGGATACAATTCACATTGAGAGGTGAGAAGTTGAAGCACTACGATCAATCCCCACCTTAACAAGAAATCAACCGTCAAGCTAGTGACGTTAAAGAAGCGCTTGCTGGGAGGCAACCCAATCTTTAATATCCTTTAATTTTATATTCATTTTGGTTGCATTTAGGTTATTATGGTCTTTTATAGTTTTTCTTTGTTTTACATGTGTTTTGGTCATGCAAAGTGTTTATAATAGGAACAGGTGCAATTAGAAGAGTATTCAGAACACTCTGGAGGGAATTCAATTCGGGTGCCTCGGCGCTAAATGCCATGAGCTAGCGTTTGGCGATATGAAGCATGTATTTCGAGGATAGTTCACTGTGGAGGTGGCGTTAAATGCCGATCCTGGTGTTTAGCACCAAGGTACATTCATTTCAAGAATTTGCCACTATGATGGTGGCTCTAAACGCGAATACATGGCGTTTAATGCCAAGGGATTTATTACCCATTGTGCATACACACGGATCTATGTGCGTACGTATAAGCGTAAGAAAAAATTCTTTCCCTTATATCACTCCTATATTCTCTTGCATTATTTTTGTTTTTACTCATCCGTACGCTTTTATGTCCCCCCCCCAACCGTTTTTAGTTTTTCTTTGCTCGGGGACAAGCAAACATTTAAGTGTGGTGTTGTCGAGTGAGCTCTTTGTTTATCTTATTATCAATGGCACCAAAGGGAGGTGAATCATCTTCATGGAGGAGACGACCACCACCACGACTGAGGTGGTTGAGTTCTTTTTATGCTATTTCCTTACTTCTGCTCTTATTTTATTATTTCCTGTTTTCTATTATTTGTTTTCAATCCTTTGCATGATTTTTAGCATTTTTAGCTTTTCCAGTTTTAGTTAATTATTTTAGGGTTTTAATTTTAGTTTGAAAAAGATACCTCATGTACCGCTCACTGAGCTTGAAATTAAAAAGAGAAAAAGAAAAGAGATGATGTATTGCATGACAAATTGGGTTTATATTCTAAATTTTCTTATTTATTTTGATGTGGTGGTATTTATCTGTGGTTTTGAATGCATGAAATGAATAGTAGTATTTGATTTTGGAGCTAAGGTTGTTTATTCATGAGATACAGGAATTTAGAGAAGTATTATGGGTTCTCTAAATTAAATACGAAATTAATCCTTGAAGTAAGAGAAACAGAAAAAAAAAAAGAAAAAGAAAAAATAAGATCCAAGTCTCTGAGCATCAATGGCTAGGAAGGTTAAATATGATCAAAAGAGCTCAAAAGAGTTGTTTTTCTAACCATATGTTTGTGGTGTGAATGTATCTAGGAATTCTTGAGACAGAACACTTAGAGTCGAGACCAAGTGCTAATAAAGAGTATGCTAAAGGATCTAAGCACCACTGACTGGATAAAAATTTAAAAGATAAATCAGAGCTCAAAGAGTTTTCCAGTTAAGTGCTTGTGGTATTTTTGTGTCAAGTAAATCTTGAGACAACATTTAGAGTCACGGTTAGACTCAAGGTGCAAAGCACCAAAGAAAAGAACAAAAGAAAAAATAGTGCTCAAGGATTAATCAGAGGTTAAAAAGAAGGAAAATTCATAATATTATCCGGATTCTAGTTCCAAAGGATAGTGAAATGCCAAAACTATTCAGGATCATAGTGTCGCAAACCCCACTCAGAGAATAAGTAAGAGCTTAATTGAAAACTCAATTCTTGGGCAATTCCACTTCTCAATTTTATATTGTTTTTAGTTGCTTGAGGATAAGTAACAATTCAAGTTTGGTGTTGTGATGCGTGAGTATCTTTTCTTTATTTTCTTTTTATTTTATATATGAATTTATTGAGTTTTATTTAGATTTTAGTGTTTGAAGCCTCTTTAGATGTTACTTTGAGGTGCATTGTGGTTTTAATTATTTTAGGAAAAATCCGGGTAAGTTTGACAGAGTTCGTGCTGAAGAAAAAGGAGGAAAATCAAAGCTGCCAAGCTGGTGCCAAACACTGAGTCAGGCGTTTGGCGCCAGGCATCTCGTGCTGCGTGCAAGGCATCTGACTGGTTTGTGCTAAACGCCCTGACTAGGCGTTTAGCACCAGAAGCTTTGCAATTTGTGCAACAATCACACGCTAGTGGCGCTAAACGCCGATCCTGGCGTTTAGCGCCAAGAAGACAATAATGCCCACAAGCTCTTCTGCCTTATCGACGCTAAATGCCGAGCCTGGCATTTAGTGCCAGCACCGTGATAAATCCCGATTTTGTGGTTTATCTTGTGCTTAATTTGGGGGATTTTATCAACTTTTCTCACATTTATTCAATGAAATAGCATGGTTTTGCAATTCTCCCTTGATTTGTGCTTAAATGTGAAAACATGCTTTTTAGGCCCTAAAATTAGTAATTTTAATTCACTTTAATTCCATTCGATGCCTTGATGTATTTTTTGAGTGATTTAAGGTTCATAGGGCAAGTATTGGATGGAAGAAGTGGGGAGAAAAGCATGCAAAGTGGGAGAACTCACGAAGAAATGAAAGAACCGTAAAGCTGTCAAGCCTGACCTCTTCGTACTCAATCGATCATAACTTGAGCTACAGAGGTCCAAATGAGGCGGTTCTAGTTGCGTTGGAAAGATAACATCCGGGGCTTCGAAATTATATAAAATTTGCCATATGTTGCTTCACGTTAAGGGGCGCGCACGTGCCATGTACGCGTGCGCGCCGATTGAGCACGTGGCCCACTAATGTGAAATCGCTCCCAGCGATTTCTGAAGCACTTTGGGCCCAACCCAACTCATTTCTAATGCTATTTCATGAAGAATTCAAGCTTGGGTAAAGGGGGAGCAATTCGTTTAGCCAACATGAGCCTTTAGTTAGTTTTCTAGAGAGAGAAGCTCCATCTTCTCTCTAGAATTAGGTTAGGTTAATCTCTCTTAGATTTAGGTTCAATTACATGTTTTTATCTTATTTTCTTTATGAATTCTTGCTTCTATTCTTTTACTCTCATGGGATGTAGTGTTAATTTTCTTTTTATGCTCTCTTTTATGTTCATGCACTCATGATGGATTTGGTTTACATTTAATGCAAATTTGATGTTGATGTTCTTTTAATTGTTGATTTAAGTTGTGAATTTACTTTTCTTGCAATTGGTAGTTGTTAGATTTTATCATTCTTGCATATTTACCATGCTTTCCTTTAGTACCCACCAAGTGTTTGACAAAATGCTTGGTTGGATCTTAGAGTAGATTTTGAGCATTCTTGGCTTGGAGAGAGTAATTAGGCAATCTTGAGTCATGAAAACCCAACTCATGTTGGTGATCTAGAGTTGTTAGCTAATATTGTTTCCATTGACGCTAATCTTTTGCTAATTTAATTAGTAAGTTGATTAGGACTTTTGGATTGAGATTAGCTAGTCTTATCAGACTTTCTCTTATGAAAGATAATATGATACCTTCTTCCAATGTTAGAGATGACGTAATAAGATAAATTCTTGTTTATATTTGTGACATGATTAATTAGTCTTGTTTGACTTTCTCCCTATGTGAAGATGACATGATACCTTCTTCCATTTGTTGGAGTTGACTAAATAAGATGAATTAATCAATGTATGACTAGGATAGAAAGCCTATGATCTCAATCCTTGCCATGAATGTCTCTCTTTATTACTTGCTTTCTTTAGTTATTTTGCTTGATTTACTTCCCTTGTCATTTACTTTCTTGTCCCTATATAAAATCAAAACCCCCTTGTCCCCTCATAGCCAATAAGCATTCATTTCATTGCAATTCCTCGTGAGACGACCCGGAGTCCAAATACTCCGGTTATTTCTTAATTGGGGATTGTTCTTTGTGACAACCTAAAATTTAATTTGATGCGAGAGTTGTTTGTTGGTTTGGAGCTATACTTACAACATAAATATTTTGTGAAATTCCTCACCGACAACGATTTTTGCCGTCACACCGCATTTTTGAACTTCAAGGAAAGGGCTTCGGTAGTGTTTTAGGATTTATATTTATTTTATTTTGATATCTTTTGATTATTATTACGAGAAGATACAATCTTCTAGGGTTTTAGATATTATTTTATTTTATTAGTTTATTTTATTTTCAAATCAATTTGGTTAGATATAAAAGGAAAACAGATTTAACCCTTCGGCCTCTCTTCTCTCTGCTATCTCATTCCGCACCTTACACACTTTTGAAACCCTAGCTTTTCTCTAAGTCATGAGCAACTAAACCTCTCTTGTTAAGGTTAGGAGCTCTGTTTATTCTATAGATTAATGCTATTGTCACTCTATTTTAATTAATGTACTGATTTATATTTAAGGATTACTTTCGTTCTTCATCTTATGAATTTGAGTTTATTAGAAGATAGCTCGTTTTCTACATGAATTCTTGTTGATTCTTGGAAAAGTTAACTCACTTGAATAATAGCTTTAAAGCAATTCCTCCTAAATTACTAATTACCTGGACTTAACGGGATGTGTGATATGTAATCCTCTTATATTTGGATAATTAGGGTTTTGTGGCTAATAAACTAGAATTGGACTTAACCCTTTAATCTACATTAAGTGACCAAGGAATTGGCAGTTGATTAGGTTGGAGGAGACTAAATTACTAAGGAATTAGGGCTTAGTCAATTAGGGTTTGCCATGAATTGGATCTTGCATGATTAAAATAGTTAGTAAGAAATATTAATTCGGAAAAATAAATACCTCTGAAACCTTAACTATTTTCTCACACCAAATTTACCACTTGTTTTCTAAATTCCTGATTCATTGTTTAATGCAATTTGAACCCCAAAATACTATTTTCTACTTGCCTGACTAAGTAAATCATTCACTTATTGTTGCTTGATCCATCAATTCTCATGAGATCGACCCTCACTCACCTGAGGTATTACTTGGTACAACCCGGTGCACTTGTTATTTAGTTTGTGGTATTCTAGATCCGCACCAGTCCCCTTTCTAGACTTAGTGTTCCTCGTAAGATGGATAATTTTCTGTGCAACAATGATGTTCTCCGTAGTTCCTCTTTCTAGGATAAAACCACCCTGGAGTGGGCCGATGATCTCCAAAAGAAATGGTTTGACCCTGTTCTCCAGTACTTTTGTATTAATTTTGTAAAGAACATTACATAAACTAATGGGATGAAAATCTCTTAACGAAGAAGGAGCTTCCACTTTAAGAATTAGAACAATGAAGGTATAAAAAATAATGGGATTTAAAATCTCGTCCTCAAAAGCTCTCTTGACTAACTCGCACACATCATAACTAAGAGAGTCCCAAAATTTTTTATAAAACAGAGCTTGAAAACCATCTGGTCCCAGAGCTTTGGAAGAATTCGTGGTCATTACAGCTTTTTTCACCCCTTCTAACGCTACCGGTTCAACAAATTTTTGCCAGACCTCATTGTTAAGAGAGGGACAGGAAAAATCTGCTATAGCATTCAGCTCAATATTCTCCCTTGTAAAAAACAATTTTAAAAGAAAGAATTTGTTTCCTGCTCAAGCACCTATGTCTTAGTGGCCCAGGTTCCATCATCTAACAACAATCTATGAATCTTATTCCTATTTCTCTTAATAACCGATTGTAGGTAAAAAAACTTAGTATTTTTATCACCACATCGAACCCACTACTCTCTAGATTTTTGGTACCACAGAAGCTCTTCCTGAAGAAGGATAGAATTTAGCTCCTCCTGAATACCTTGCTCTTTTATCCTCAACTCCAAATCTTCTCCACTCTCAAGAGAAATCTGAACATCATTCAGCTGCCTTTCCAACTCCCACTTTTTAACAAAAACATTTCCAAAAGTGTCTTTATTAAAAGTAAGCGCATCCCTCTAAACCTCTAGCAAACTCCTGACAACGTTGAGGGCTCGTTTATTCCAAAATGTATGAACAACAATTCCAAAAAGCGGATGAGTCATCCAAGCAGCTTGAAATCTAAAGGGACGGGGATCCTTCTTATTTAACCCAACCTTTGTACATCTGATGAGCAAGGGATAGTGATCAAAATGAATACGCGCCAAAACCTCATTATAAAGCCTCAGGAAATAGCAAACACCACTCCTAATCAATGACAGCTCTGTCTAATTTTTTTTGCAACCTGTAACCCCGCTCTAACCTTCTTATACCAAGTAAAATTTCTCCCAATAGCTCCCATATCAAATAGTCGACAATTTACTAGAGTATCTGCAAAAAGCTCAGCTCTAACATTACTGAACGTTCCTCTTTTAACCTCATTCTGCAATAAAATCTCATTAAAATCTCCTAACACAATCCACGGACTTTGTATTATATTATATATCCTGATTAAATCATTCCATAGATCCATTTGCCAATGTACATAGGGATTAGCATACACTACACTACAAAAACTAGAAACATTTTTTACAGAGATTTTAAAACTGATACATTGATCAGACACATCAACCATTCTCACAGTTATCATAGAATTCGAACAAAGAACCCAGATACTCAACATCTTGATAACCAAGCTTATTCCAAAAGGATCTCATTCTCTCAAAAGGAATATGAGTTTCAATAAGAATAAAAATTGTTGAATAAAATTTACTAATTAATTCTTTACAATGAATCTGGGTTATTTTCTTAGAAGCTCCTTTAGTATTCCAAGATAAAATACTTATATCTGCACAATCCATAAAAACAAAATGGACATAAACAAAAATCAACCTCAGCAAAGGTCCCTTAATGAAGCAACGACGGACCTCCAACATTCCCACCACTTTCTTGCATTTTCCTAACTCGTGGTTACTCGGAAACGCTCCCCACCACAACGGTAGCCACCACCAACGGGTTTTGATTTTGCTGGTTTGGCGTATCATCATTGGCTTTAAACACTGGTGAGTTTTGCAACAAGGCAAGGCACAGCTTCTTGTGGCCATTTTTAAGAGTAAGGGTAATCAATGGCGCAACCGAGCGGCGCTCTTGATCTTCACTCCATCCTTCGTTGATGCTTGACGCACTTGAGAGGAGTCAGACTCACTATCCGACCCAGCATGTCTTGAAGGTCCCTTAACTTCCTTCTTTGGGCCATTCCCATTCTGGCCCATCTGTTGCCCAAAAATGAGAGGTTTCTTACCTTTAGTAGCAGATTGGGCCTTCCCTGTTTAGCCCACTTTTCCTCTTCTCTTGCCACAAACCTTAGTCCAGCCCTCTTCTTCTCCCAACATAACTATCCCTTCCTTCCTCCCATGCAGCATGCTTACCTTCATCTTCTCCACGGAATCTACAACTAGGGTGAAATTAATGGGTATAGATCCAAATTTAAAAACTTGTTGAACCTGGTCTGACAGATGTTTCTCATGATCCATTGCCGTGTCAACTGCCCCAACCTAGTCATCCACAGATGCCGAGGTAACCACGGTCACGCTATATTCACCTGCGGCATGCCTAAAGCAATTGCACCTCTCACATATCAATTGTAAACATTCATATGCTATGCCATATTCATAGTCATCCACAACTACTCTCCGAACAACCGGTAGCCCCAAATTTCCTTGAACACAAGCCCAAGCAAATTTGCCTCTCTCTATCGACTTGGTTGCAAGGTCTACCTTGACTGGTTTACCTACAGCGGAGACAATATGCATCATGGCTTTCTCATGGTAATACCATATACTAAATCCCGCAGTTCTTCTCCAAACCATGGTGTCCCCAACGGAGGCTTCACATGGTTTAAAATCCGAAGACCATGGCTTAACCGCGATGTAATGACCTAACATCATCGATGGACCCCTAATAAAACCTTCTCCCTATGTTCCCTGAGATCAAATTTAACGAGGAAGTAATTAAACCCAACATCCAAAATTTCATAGCCACCTTTAATTAAGCCTCCATACCTCTTTCAGTTTATGCACCAAGGCCATATAACTAAAGTATTTTCCAAGAATTTTAATCACTATGGCCTCCTTGTAAGGTTATGATAGAGTGTTTCGAGCTTCTTCAGTAAAGCTAACCTTCGAAAGTATTAGATTACTTTGTTTCCATGTGACTACTGCCATCGTATCACCATCCAAGACATCAACCCTGCCAAACCCTAAAGTTTCAGAAGACCTGATTACTTTATCACGGAATGAAACCTTATGAGTCACCCTAACTCTAACCTTACGTAATCCCTCCTTGTTACCTGAAGTAACCTTTCTCGCACTCTCTCCCATAATCTCCTTAATTAGTAAAGTTTCATCCTATTCTTTCCTCATACACTTCACTCAACTCTCATAAGTCACTCTTCTGTTACTTATGTTGTACTTTTTTTCTAAATCTATGTGAAGAAAGTACGTACTCCTAAAACCTGGTTATTGTCTATTTGGTTTCCACGCATACATACTCCTAAAACCTAAAAGCTGGTTATTGTCTATTTGGTTTCTAGGCAAACATAATTTTAAGTATCTTGACTTAATTTATACAATAATGGCCTTTCTTTGGCGCTTATTTTCTTTTTCATTTAAAAATATTTTCAAGGCATCTAAAAAAATTGTAGAGAAGAAAAAGTGACGGGTTGGTTTTTCATTTGTTTTTTAACCTGTCCAATCAAGTAGTAATGTGTGAATTGTATACACAAACAAACAAACCCTCTAAATACATTTCCTTAACAATTATTTGTCACTTCATGTCCAAAAAAAAATTATTTGTCACTTCATGTCCAAAAAAAAATTATTTGTCACTATAAGTCACTTCAATTATGATTTTTGGGGCTCAATTAAAATATAATGTAAAGTAGTATTTAATTATTTGAAATAATTCAGACACAACTAGAAAATGGATAAATACAGACAGATTTACAGATAGATTTAGTCTTTATTACAGACGGATTTTTGGTTACCGACGAAATTACCGACGGATTTTGTCCCTCTGTAAAAGCCCCGTCGAAAATTATTTACCGACGGATTTTTTCCGTCGGAAAATTACCGACGGATTTTTACTATTTACCGATGGATTTTCCCTCTGTAAATTCTCCCTCCATTTCCTGAAGGCGACAAACTTACAGACGGATTTTCCGTTTGTAATTACAGACGAATTTTCAGACGAATTTTTCGTCTGTAATTACAGGCAGATTTTCAGACGGATTTTCCGTCTGTAATTACAAACAGATTTTCAGATGGATTTTCTGTCTGTAATTACAGACAGATTTTCAGGCGGATTTTCCGTCTGTAATTACAGACGGATTTTCTGACAGATTTTCCGTCTGTAATTTAAACTTTGGAAAATCATGATTACAGACAGAAAATCCGTCTGTAAATCCGTCTGTAAGGTAAAATAGAATTTTTTTTACTTTTTCTAATTACAAAATAAACTTGTTTTCATACAAAATAAATATAAATTTAATACAAATTCTTATCTAATTTATATTCGAATATTTACAATATTTCAAAAAATAAACAAATTCATCGTATTAAAAATAAACAATATTTACAATAAATTATTCAATATGAATTGAAGATACAGCTGAAGTGATTTCATTTGTTCTAGGGTCAGCACTTTCTAAAGAAACGCCACAAGGATCTTCTTTAACCAGAAGGGCAAGAACATTGAGTGAGCTCCTTGTTTTTGTCACATTGCTGCTTGAATCTCCCAAAGTAATAGCAAAGACAGCATCAAATCCTCCTGCTCCTAGAACTCCAGCCAACAACACTCCTTCCAAGTTTAGTGTAGCATCTAAAAGTTTTGTTTGTGATTCTGGTTCAATCTGCATGAATTGCAAGGAAAGAGTAGTGATATTCTACCAGCAGATATAATTTATAATCAACATCATTCAAACAAAAGAAGCCTAATAATAAGTGCCAAATCAATGAAAGGAACTTACAGGAACACCTGCAGCCTCACCCATTAGGCGCATATGATATCTAATCCCAAGCATAACTTCTTTTGCACCTAGCAATGCTTTAATAACTGCTTCCTTGTTGGGTTCAGAAGCTTGCTCTATCCACTGTGAGAATTGCATTTTCAACATCAACACAAGAAGAAAAGCAAGAACATGAGAGCCTGAAGTGTAGTCTCAAGAACATGATATCACATATGTGCATTAGAAATTCAGTCACACCACTTGAAACTGAAAACCAGGCAAACAGTAAAGTTGGATATATAATCTCTTTCAAACCCATCAAAAGTCAACTTAATTGTATAAGTCTAATAGTAAAGATGTCCTATCTCATTAAAATAACTAATAAACAAGAATGTAGAAATTTAATCTAATGCAAGGCATACCATAAGGCCAAAATGTTCTAGTTATTTAACAGTGAGCATTATCAATCAGTTTACTCTACATCCACAGGAGTAAAAATTCTAATTTTGATGTTACTTCCATTAATTAAACAACCATATATGATTTGAAAGAAATACCTTTTCTGATCTGAGCTTGCTGCAGCTATCAATCACAGATTTATATGCATCCCATTGTTCCTTTGCTAATTTACTCAAAAAGTTCAGTTGAATTTCTAACTGCGAATTCACCTCTGACTGTCCTCTTCAAACTTTCTTCGCGTTGTCTTGCTTCAGTTAAAGCAGATTTAGTCATGGCTGAATCATGTTTATGCATTAACTCAGAAGACTCAGCCAAGGTCTTAACTTGCTCTTACTTGGAAGCCAATTCCCTTCTCTCCATTATGAGAAGGCCCATGTGATGCTGGTGATCATATATCTACATCAAAGTTGCAGGTTAGATAAAAAGTAAAAGTAAGAAATGAATAATGAGTTTTCTAGGAAATTGTATAAGGCCTCAAACCATACATTTCTCACTGAAATGAAATACACCATACACCATTCAGAGTTTTCACTTGAAAATGCAATTCAATAGATAATTAAGTGAGGGGCAGAAGTTGATTTGGTGTAAGCAGTAACAAAACTATTCAACTCAGAGCTCTGTGATCTAACTTCCTAGAACTCTTAGGCTAAGAAGCTAAATATTCAAATTTGAACCGCTTTAGTTACATGGTCCCTATATCAAAATCCAAACTTCAAAGCATTCTATAAAAAGACATATGGCCATTAATCCTCAGGTTCCAAAATCCCACTAATAATCCAAAAAACTACATTCTTTTAAACAACCATAACATCAACATTTCTAGTTATTTAGCTATTTACCAATATAGAACATGGCATTATTAATTAAGAAATTCTATATTGGTAAAGAAACCATATAAAGGCAAAGAAGGGAAAAAGGTTGACTTACCAACCAGTGATCCAAGAAGCAAAGGGTGCCCATGATGGACCAGCAACCTGAGGAAGCTCAATTGACGAACAGGAACGAGTGGCGAAAGCAATTGATTCTCCGCTTGCATTTGAAAAGCATTATTATTTGACGCTCCTATCAGTCATCAGTTCCAGCCAAACAGGAAAGAAACAAACATTTAGAATAGAGACATACCACTTGCAAAATATCATAAAAAATTGCACCAGAAAACAAAATAGATTCAATTACTCCTCTATGCAAATTGCACCATAAAACAAAATACCGTAATGTTTTCAAGAATGGCATTGATGAAGTCGTGTCAGTGAGGGAGCGAGTGTGTAAGAGAGAAGTTCATGCTATATAATGAAGAGTAAACTGTAGTTCAACACTTACAGGCAAGGCTTTTATATATTCCAATATAAGCTTAAAACTTTTCAAATCCTGTTTCGTTTCAGCATTTACTTCGACAGGCTTCTGAAACAATAATGAATATAAAATGAGCAATGGTTGAAAATATTGCCTACTTTGAAACAACAAAAATTAACATGGGGAAAAGACAGACCCAGAATAAAATAGAATTAAAAAAGAAAGGAGGGAAAGGTAGAAGCAATGGTACTCTAACCTGGCACATAAATAAATATAGTAAACAAAAGCTATAACTTTACCTATTATGACTTAGAATTAAAACAGGTTAATAAAAAAATGTAGAATCAATGGACCATAACTTCATTAGAAGGCAATGATTGTTACCCTACAAAATCTCACTTTTGTACTAATTCTTGCAAAATATAACTTCCTAGTACACTTTCATAACAGGCAAGTTCATTGTCAATTCTTTGAGGACTCAAATCAGTTTATTTGTGAATTTGGTTAAGAATATAAGGACTTGCTAACCAGGCATTTGAGATAGATGCATTAAGAATTCCATTTGGAGCTGTTCCTAACATAGTTTCTTCCAATTCTTCCACGGAAGGCCGTTAGAAATAGGCACTTAACATGCACTAATGACATTGCGTTTAGATTCTCTTTTTAAGATAGTAAACACATTAATTCGTTTATTTCATTTACATAAACAAAATTCTTGACAAAGTTATGCTTAACCCCAAAAAAAAAAGAAAAAAGAAAGAAAGGAGCATGATAAGGCCCTCAGAGACATTGCATTGAACACATGATAGACGTGAATATATTATAACATTATCTCCAACATAAACATGAAAGTTAACACCATCAAAATAAGTAGAAGCCATGCAGGTGCACACATTACAACTAACAAGTATTTATTTGAAGGAATGATATATCGATCACAAACAGTAAACAGGAAAAGATGGAGATTTTGAAGCACAATGAAGCAGAACCACCACAAAAGTACAAATTTCATCATCTACCGTTTATACACCACAATGAAATCTAACCAAAGAAGATTCTAATCGCTGCACTTTCTGAAGACAAAAATCATTCAAAATTAAATTGAAACAGGGAGTGAATAAATAAATAAATACATAAGTCGTCTTGAAAGAAAAGCTAGGGTTCGAAGAGACAGACAACTTTACAAAGTGAGAGTAAGATTGATAATGTTGTTGCTAGGGTTTGTTGGTTTGTTAGTGTGTAATGGTTTCGATTCCTGAAGCCATACCTGAACAGCACAGGAACTATGATTTCAAATGAGAAGAATTCGAAAATTGAAAGCCATGCAAAACCATACCTGAACCGGTGGATGAGGATGACCAGCGAATGGCAGTTGCTGTCAGTGATGAGATCGTGGACGGAGTGATGGAGAGAGCGGCAGCGGTGAAAGAAGCTCCTGTGATGGAGAGAACGTGGACGGAGAGAGGAAGAAGCTCTGAGAGGATAGGATCTGAGAGGATGGGTTCTGAGAGGATAGGAAGAAGCTCCTATGAAGGAGAGTGTGGAGTGTGAATGCATCGCGAGAGGATAGGATGTGAGTTAGGTTAACTTAATATTTTCAAGGGAAAATTTTAAATTACAGACGGATTTTCCGTCTGTAATAATTTAATAAAACGCGCGTTTTGTCTACTTAGTTACAGACGGACCATTCCACGGAAAAAAAAATTAATTTTTCTGACGGAATTATAGACGGATTCTCTTTTCTGTCTGTAATTTATGCTAATCTATTTTTTTTGTTTTTCGACAAAAAAATTCCTCTGAAATTCCGTCTGTATTTTAGTGGGATAAAATCCGTCGAAAATATCTGTCTGTAATAACTAATTTTCTAGTAGTGAGATCAAAATTTAATATTGTAAAATATATTTGTATTAAAATCGTTTATTTTAACTTAAAAATACATAAAAGTTTAATTTCTTAAATATAGAGAAATAATTTTTAGTTAACTAATATTAATTAATTTCAGAGTTTAAATTTATAATTAGAATTTAAGATTAAAAATTTATGATTTAAAATTTAAATTTAAATTAATTTTAAAAAAATTAATTGATATAGAAAAAAATTTGATTATTTGATATTATTTAAAATTATATTTTTAAAAAATTGAAGATCCACTTTGCTGGCGCACTTTTTTGTACGGAGCAGAAAAGCCATTAAAGTATCTTGTAGAATAATAATGTTGACCGCATACCTGCATACGAGTATCATGCGTTATCAAACTAGGTATGGATTGTTCAGCGAAAAGGGTTAGTTGGTCATAATAATTCATATAAACCGAATCATATCAATACACTAATACTCTTATTTTTTCTTCTTCCTTCTTTCTACAAATTAACTATTTCCTTTTTTTTTAGCATGCAAACATTCCGATGGAATCATTTACTTTTGGTCATAATTCATATAAACCGAATCATATAATACATTTACTTTTTGTCCTCGAGTAAAGAGTTTTAAATAAAAATAATGTCTGAAAATTTATTTATAATAATCCAAAATATCCAGAAAAACTATGCTTTTAACTTTATTACACTTAATGAAATACAAAGAATAATCGTCGTGTGATCTTTTGAATAGAAGGTATTGAGACTAACCATTTTTTCTTAATGAAATATTTAGGAAAGAGAAATGATGAGAGTCTTATGATTGTGGCTAAAATAAGAATAAATAACTTTTAAAAAGATTTAATTGTGAATAAAATAATTCTGAAAAAATAAATGATATTATAATCATCTAAAGATTAATTTTATTAGATAAAATGCACCATATTTTTTTTATAAACGACAAATAATTTGTACATTTGATTTTTTTTTTTAAATATTAGATAATTATTCAAAATTAAAATTAGTACAAATTCAATATTTAGATCTCATTTTCATTTTTTTAATTTTTTGGCATTACATACAAAAACATCGCAATAAAACACTGCTTGTCGTACAAATATCAAATTAAGCTCATAGAACTTTTCATTTTTTAAAATATATATTGTAAAGAATGTATCAAAATATAATCTCATATTTAATATATTTTGTCAAACAAAATTAAGGGTAACTTATATGCATAAAATGAATGTTTTAAAATTACACAGATGCCATAAACACAATTTAATTATGGTAAAAAGTCAAATACAGTCAACTTTACGTGAATTTGATAGATGAAAGTTGTTAAATAATTTGAATGATTTGACTAAATTTTCATCTAACGGTTCTCAGTTATCAACTTCACGTGTGCACCTGAGTTTTCACCTTTAATTACACGTTAGTTCTATTTATATCTCTATATAAATCAAATCAATTCAACTCAATTTACTACTAGTACACAAAATATATGTAAATCGAGTCAAGTTGATTTGATGATTCGATTTACCACTTATGTAGGATATACATACGTGTAAAATTTGATTTACTACTTGTACAGCATATACATGTAAATTGAATCTAGCTAGTTGATTTGATTTACTATTTATACATATTATTGACATTTCTTACATTTAAGTTAATCGTAAGAAATATCAATAATCTGTATAAGTAGTAATGTATATACTGCATAAGTAGTAAATCAAATCAATTTGATTCGATTTACATGTATTTAGCATAAATCGAATTAAGTAGATTTAATTTATATAGAAAAGTAAATAGGAGAGGCGTGTAATTAAATTGTGTTCAACATATCTATGTAATTTTGAATTTCATCCATTTTATGCATGTAAATTACCCAAATATTATTATTCATAATCATATGAAAAGTAAATTAAAATTTTAGAATGATAGCTTCTAAGTTATTAGCTAAATGCTAAGTTATCGACTTGTTAACAGTTCAATAAGCTAATCTCATGAGTTCGTGAGTCAAATTTAAATCTGAATTTGAACTCATATATTAAATGATGAGTCAAATTTAAATTTGGGTAAGCTCGATTTATTAGTTTGTGAGTTGATTTTATTATATATGTTATTTATTATAATTATTTATATTAATATATATTACATATTTTATACTTTAAATGTAATATTCTTTTAGTTTTAATTTGTAATAATAATTTTACACAAACATATAATTTTATGTATAACTACAATTAGGATATAAATTATAATTTATTTATTTATTTATATAGAAGTATGGAATATGTTTATATAATTTGTATAAATTTGTGAATTTTTGGTGAGTAGAATTTAAATTTACAAATAAGTTCAAGTACATATTAATAAGTTGAACTATGAATTGAGTTTAATTTTTGAAATTTTAGTTTAATCTTGGTCAACTGAATTTGACTCACTTCTAACCATAACTAATAGCTACCGTAAAGAAAAAACACTCCTTCATCCCCTTCAATGATTTCTAACCCTAATAATAATAATAATAATAATAATAAAATTATTTTTAATATGAAAAAGTTTATTGTGTTATACAGATATTTGATTCATCGCGTGTTATGTAGGATTGTAAATTTACAAGTCAATACATAGACAACATGCTGACCAACATGCAGGTAGCGTGTTGTAGAAAAGAAGACAAGAAAAGAGATTCGTGGCACACTCTAGACAACACGCAAGTTGTATGTTGCATGCAGTGGAGTCGTCTTTTTCAGAAATTCTCATTATTTTCTTTTAGAAATTTTTACAGATTTTTTATTTTAATAAATAAAATAAATGTAATAATTACCAAAATAAATAATTTAAAAAATATTTATCGATTTAAATTATCCAGTCTTATCTCGTTTACACCACATCAGCATGACATGTAGTTATCTCGTTTACACTGTAAACGAGATAAGGCATGTCCGCACTTATAAGTAGAAGTCGTTTACAGCTTCATTCCGGGCCCCATTTGACTTTGTCAACCTCTTTCTCCCATCTTTTAACTCTTTCTTACCCTATTTTAGACTGATATGATGATGGCGCGCCAGACGGGGAACGACAAAGACATCAACAGGCTGAACGAGACGTCGCATTACGCTGGGGAGGCCGACTTCAAGGTTAGTTGTGTTCTGTTTGTTTAATCTAAGTATGTGACCATTGTTAGGGTAGTTCTGAAGAGGCATAATGTAGTTAAGTGGTTTAGGGATAGGTCTCTAGGAGGAATTTAGAACTATATTTACTTGTACGTAGTTGTTATGACATAATTATTAGTTTGAAACTCTGTTTTAGTTGTGCTAGGTTGTTAGTATTTATAACGTTCTAGTTAGGGTTTGCTTAGTATGGAATATGTAATTTAAAGACATGTGTAGGCTAGAAACATCGAAGTATATGCTTAAGTAGAAGTAGCTGTAAGTTAGACAGAAATATTTGCGTAACCTCTAATGTGTTGTGTATCATGTTAAGATGATCTAATTACTAAACCGAAAAAGTCAGTATCTAGCTGAATTTTTTTTAAGCTTGAATTTTTTTTTTTTATTCTTCAGAGGCCTCGCCTTCTACTGCCTCGACAAGTGAGTCATACCATTCCTCCATCCGACGCCATCGTCCCGTATCTGGCTGAGGCCGGATTCGGCGACACGGTGCCCCTCAGGGACTTCACTTTTGACAATTCTCTAATTTCGACACTCGTGGAGCGATGGCGTCCGGAGACGCACATGTTTCATCTCCCGTGGGTGAGGTCACTATCACTCTGCAGGACGTGGCGTACCACCTAGGCCTACGCACACACGGTAACTCCGTTGGGAGGTGCCTCCGTGACTTCGGTAGGTGGTATGGCACTGAGACGTGGGCATTGGTGGAACAGATGCTTGGTGCCAAGCCTCCAGTGGCAGTACAGTAGGCTGCGCAAAGAAAGGAGTCTTTGACCCTGAAGCTTGTGTCACTACAAAAAAAAGAGTTTAAAATGGCATTTATATTATGTCAGCTTTAAAGAACTGCCATTATATTTGGATATTATGGCATTTTATGATGTTGCCATAATTAATTTTTCAAACATAGCATTTTTTGGTGATTTTGGCAGTTTTCAACCGCCATTATTGAAACCAGTATTTAAAAAAAAAGGCCAAAAGCCCAAAACCAAGAAACCCTAAGTATCTTATCTGGTGAAAAAGTGAAACCCGAAAGTGAAACTCTCTCAGTGGCGTTCTCCGATCTCCTCCAAGGACGATCTTCTCCGGTGGCATCTCCTCCAGCGACAGCTTCTCCAGCGGCGATCTCCTTCTGCATTCGCCTCCTGTGACGATATCCTTCAATGACGATCTTCTCCGCGACGATCTTCTCCGGCAACACCTGGAGGCGATCTCCTTCAGCGACATCTCCTCCCGTCGCGATCTTTTTCGGTGATTCCTCTTCCAGCTTCCTCCTTGTCATTCTCTGTGTCTTCTCTGCCAAAATCCTCAGTGCCTCCCTTTCGTTCTAGATCGGCAGGTCAGCTTTCTATCTTTTTACATTCTAGGGTTCAAAAGTGCGATTCTCTGCATTTTGATACTGTGATGAGTCTCTTCTTTAATACGAATATAGTTAAATTGAACAAGAAGTACATTATTTAGATTTTCTTTATTTAATAAAAATAAATGTATTCTTGTTGCTGTGTGAATGAATGCTTATGTTGTATTTGATAAATGTGATGTAAATTTTGATAATGACAGTGTTTGATGATGGAAACCAAGCGCAGGAGAATAGCTTCATATATGTGAGTGCTATTTCTTCTTTTTCCAGCTTCAGTTTGTAAATTATAGGTTAAATCTTTCAAATCGCTGCATGCTTAGTTATACTCTGCTTCTGCTTTTGCTCAATAGGTAGGAATTTTGTTTTTTCTTCTATTTCAAAATTGATTCAGTATCATTTTAAAATCGATTACGTATTTTAAACAATAATTCAAAAGATAAGGTAAAATCACATGAGTATTGGGTGTTTAATCCTAATATATGGAATTTGGCTTGCTTTTCTATGGTTGATTCTGATTTTGGGTGATTTTTGCTCTTTGGTTATTATTATTATTATTACTACTAGAAGCTTGATTGCCACACTGCTAATCTGCTCCCATTGAAGCTGCAGTTTTAAATTTTTTTAGATATTATTATAATTAGACATTAAATTTCATGTTTTGAAAGTTTGATAGATAGGAGTAATTTTGTTGGAGATAAAAATGAGAGAGATAGTTACTATACTAAATGTATTTATGGACTTGAGAAAAGATTTAATACAATTAACAGAGACCAAAAGGTAGTTATTGAACCCAATTCTCTTTCTTATATGTAATATATTTATATGTATTGGATATATAATAAAGATTATTATTAATATGCATATTTGAGGCTGATGGTGATGTGTCTTTGGCTTGATTCCCCCACCCTCTCTTTTGGCTTGATTTTTTTAAAGTGAAGTTCAGTGTGATTTGTGTGTCTTTCAATTTTTTAGGTGTTAAAGTTAGGAAGCAAATTGTGTTAGATGGTCCGATTAGCTGTGGAAAGAGCATTGCACTTGCAATGCTTGTGCATTGCAACGTCAAATTGATTGTTTTCCTTTTTGTCCATGTATGCTCCATTTGTCGTGGAACTTCTTTGCTCCAATCTGAGGAAGAGAATAATATAATACAGCAAGCTAAAAGTTTGGAAAATCAAGAAAACCAAGATTAGTTGCTTTAGAAAGATAGATTTTATTATAGCAGCTATGATATATCTCGTTGGTTCGTTGCCTTAGTCTTTGGTGAGATTTTGTATATATAAGTTCCTCAAATTTTATTAATGGGTGTGACACATTTCGTTTAACTCAATTCATTAGTTTTCTTTTATAAGTTATTGTTCTTTTTTAATTTTGTTCAGGTTCTATTCTGCAGTTCTTTTTTACTACTCATCTTCAATTCTTTTTTTTTTCTTCTTTAATTTTACTATCACTATTATTTAAACATGATATCTAGATATAATTAAAAAATAGTTTGTAGATGGTCATTCTACATTTGAGGCAATTGCTTCTTCAATCAAGGATGCAAAATCAGAGGTTTGTTTAGTCTAGTACCAGAACATTTGAGGTCACTTAATACATAATTTTTTAATCACAAAAAGGAAAATAATAGTTAATTTTGAGTTCTGTTCAATGATTGAGAGATTTTCATGCAGATATTTATTTGTGGCTGGTGGTTGTGCCCAGAAGTGTATCTAAAGCACCCTTTTCATGCTCATGCTTTACAATAATAAACCTTCATACTTCACACTCATCAACTAAGCTATATATAATAAATTCATTATAGGAAATGCACCTATCACCTCCATCTTCCCTCAATCAAGTTGTCATTCCCGTTTCAGAAACTAATCAAACAAGACACCATCATAATAAAGGCAGCCTTGCATGTCCACCAGGTAAGTGAGTTTCTTGTGCTATTGCCAAACTTTTCTAAATCTGTTCTAGTTATATTTGGTAAAATTAAACAAAATCCAAATTAAACAAATCCAAAAATTTTATGGTACACCATTATTTTTTATAAAATGCAAAATGAAGAGTTTTATAAAATGCAAAATTCATCTTTTGATGAGCTAAAGATTAGTTATAAATATAATAAGGTTTAATTGTTTGTTAGTTTTCAAAATCCTAACTTGTGTGAAAAGCTTTTCTGAAAATCCTGACTTGTGTGGATCGCCGCTTCCAGCAGAATGTACACCTAGTCCCTCACCAAGGAAAGAAAAATATATTATTAAAAATAAATTAAATTATATATATTTTTATATATGAATATATAATAGCTGGTTTTGTAACATACAGGGGGCAATAATGCTTTTTGAGAGCACTAGTTGAGTTGATTGGAAGAGGGATGCATGGGAGCCTCTACAAGGTGTCGATGGTCAACAGTGTGTTCTTGGCTGTGAAGAGGATCAAGGATTGGGGAATCTCCGAAAGTGATTTCCAGAGGAAAATTGGAAAAGTTAGCCAAGTCAACCATCCATTTGTGTTGCAACCTCTTGCTTACTATTGTTCCCGCCAAGAGAAGCTTCTTGCATATGAGTACATGGACAATGGGAGTCTCTTCAACATGCTCTACAAAGTTGGTAAGTTGTTTTTCTTGATTATATATCTGTATTATTTCTGTAAAATATTATAGCATTTTTTGTTAATTACAAGTGTCTCCAATTTTAATAGAAGAATCATGATGAATAGTCTTATATGCCAAAATCAATTATTATACCCGAATAAAGAATAATCACATTTTTTCATGATCACTTCTCGTTAATAAGAATAAGAAACCAATTTTTAATTAGTCCATAGCTATTTTTTTAATTAAATTCTTTTAGTTCAAAAATATGTAATTAAATTTCTATATCAAATGAAAATTTATAATTAAATTTTTACTAGTATTGAAAATGATAAATCAAATAATATATATATTTATATATAAATCTATAATAATTGACTTTTAGTGTGCATATAATATTTTTAAAAGAACAATCATCTTAAAATATTTGTTTTTTTTAGAGTACTTCACAATTCATCCTTAGCTTTTTGAGCACTTGAAAAAATACCTTTGTACCAGGCATGAATTAGATGGAGGATTTAAATGGTCTTTCATTCATAGAACAGAAGACAACTCAGAGGCATTTAATAGAGGAATGATTAATATAATAATATCAGGTAGTAAAATGTACATATACTTTTAAGTCTGATTTGGTTTTATATTAACATCACTGACTTTTGTCTTCAAGGCCCTCTGGTACAAAATTCTTGAGCTTAGGTTCTTGCTTCAGAAGCCATTTTCAAGTTCAAATAGGTTACCTCAGGTCTTTTCCTATCCCAATTTTAAGATTTAATGCAATTTGATATTCACCATATTTGAGTTTCATGACTGATAGCACGGAATATTGTCTGCAGGATCCAGTCAAGTTTTCATTTTGTGAAGCAGATGAAAATGTTAGAGTAGCATACTCAGATTTGATTACTTCTTCCAAGGAGACTTTAGATTCTATATTGGAACTCCAAGAGGTGTGTTTCTTGACTTGGAACTTACATATGAAAGAAAAAATATCTATTTTGTGCTTAATATACAGTCATAGGAATGGGTGGCACGAATCATGTACAAATATTTTTGGGTGATTCCTCTCTTTTAGCCAAAATAATTTGTTCTGCTATGACTGAATCAAACAAAAACATATAGCTTAACAAGAAGAGTTCTTGGTGGCTGGTTACTCCTTTCCAGTTTAAAGATAATTCAATTTTTTTTGAGTCCTTAATATTTTAATTTTTAGGCGCTTTTTCATTTATTTTCTTGTTCTTTTTAAAGAGAGATTTCCCTTTCTCTTGAAGGTCTAGAGAGGTCATCAAAAGATTTGGAAGTCTCTACGAATTTGGTCACAGATTTCTCAGACACAAGCGGTATTATTGTAATTTTTAAGTGCGTACTAATTCTGTGCGCCATGAATTTTTTCAATTCGGTGCATTATTAAGATTCTTTGCTCTTTTTTTCATGTATAATTGACAAGTTTCATGTATTGTATCTTGTAGAATAGCATCATCCAGAGACAAGTCAATCAACAAATGGCAGAGGATAACACAAGTGACAACTGGTGCTGCTGCCATTAAAGGCAAATTGCATGCGTTTAATCAGGTCAGGTTCTGAAAGTGGACTGAGGATTTTGCAATGTGAGAGGCATGTTATTTTACTCATAATGTGTTGTTTCATAACAGGATATAACTAATCAAGTCGCTGCTTATATGAGGGACCCCAGTAGAATGATCAAACAGATGCGGTTGAGAAAATCTACTGTTAGTGTATTTGAATCTCTAAGTTGGTCGCTTAATCTTAGTTGTTATAGAAGCGTTTTGTGGATTCCAGAGTATGCTAAGCTTTACTTTTAACCATCATCTCTACTCACTGGCATATATCTCCACTAAACCCTAAACCCAAATAGGAACGAGCAATACCATTTTTTCAGGCATTACTTACAATCTTAGAGACCAAACGAGGTTTGTTACCATGGTGAAGTGGATTAACTGATTAAGTCATCATAATTAGTAAAACTATATTACATGGATTAAGCATGAACATATATGTTGATTTATTAATACAAGTTGCTAGGGAGGATCTAGAGACTTTATATGCAGAGGCAAATGCATATGCTCTGGCATCACACATTTTCTGGGCATTGTGGGCTCTAATTCAGGTACAATTACTATATATTAATCTTCATCATGTTATGATGATTGTGAACGAAATAATGACTGTGAATGTGGAATTTGAATAGGCAAAGGTGTCTCCAATCGATTTTGATTATCTTGGTTACTTTTTTCTTCGATACAAAGAGTACAAAAGGTAGAAAGACATGTACTTGTTGCTGGCAAGATCCTATATTGCTGGATGCAAAATTAATGGCAACATTCATTCGGATCAAACTCGTCTAAAGTGAAGACAGTGACAAAGCAAAGAGCTAATGTTTTGGTGGCTACGGTAACTATAATGGAGAATGTTGTGTCCTGCAGGAGTAGTTTTAAAATGTTGTGGTCATGAAGGTGTACCAAACTTCTCAATCTATTTTTTTTTTAAATTGCTAAACTGAAACCATAAAATTCCTTGTAATGACTGAGACATTGAATCTTATGGGTTATGATTTCTTACTAAACTTCTCAATCTGATTAGTACTTTATTTATAAATTACATAATATTTTGTTTATAGGTTATGATTTCTTGTTATTGTGAAATTTTAAACAAAAAATTATTTGTTTAACACGGTAAAAACGACGGTTAAACCTACATATCTAAACGATAAAAAATATCACTTTCATCCGGTAAAAATGGCGGCTTATAACTGCCATTTTAAACAACATGAAATGTAATTTTAATATGGTAAAAATGGCGGTTTTAAATGCCGTTTTAACCAATAAAAATACCATTGTCAGGGTAAAAACGGCGGTTCAAAATGCCATTTTAACCAACAAAAAATGCCATTTTAACTTGGTAAAAACGGCGGTTTCAAACGCCATTTTAACCAACCAAAAATGCCACTCTGCTAAGGTAAAAATGGCGGTTCATAAACGCCGTTTTAACCAACAAAAAATGCCGTTTTTACCGTGGAAATAACGGCGGTTTGAACTGCCATTTTAACTAACTAAAAACCGCCGTTTTATTTGGAAATAATGGCGGTTTAAACCGCCATTTTAACCTATCCAAAAACCGCCGTTTTAACCCAGGGAATTGTGGCGGTTTTCTGAAAACCGCCGTAATAACCAGAATGGCGCCCAGAATTACGTCACTTTCTAAAACCGCCATTCTTGGTAATAATGACGGTTCAAACCGCCGTAAATACCCAAAAAAATCGCCGTTTTAACCATAATTTTTTGTAGTGTGTGGTTGCGGGATCGTGTTCGCCAGATGCCTCCGACAAACGACCCGGAGACCCTTCGACAATATGTCAGGTGCTATATTATGTTACTGATTGGAGGGTATTTGATGACTGACAAGTCCAACAACTTGGTGCACATACATTGAAGTCGGAATAGCCGAAATCGGAAGACTCCGTTCCCCATGGGTGCCAGCAACCTATACCTCACCTTTCCGATCTCCCTCACTTCTGTACCACCGAACTTGCTCAACATCAAACTCCTCAAATCCGACAACGTATTCACACGCTGAGTGCGAACAATATCGGATCCTCACACTCAAATGTCACCCCGTTGTCGCCATTTCTCATGCGACAATTGGGATAAACAAGCACATCTATGTAAGGAAGGTTACCGGCCATTGATTTCTTGTTTTTGTCAGAAAAACGAGACACAGAAAAAATATAAAATGTGTGTGAAAAATACCAAGAGTTACACATTTTTTATAGCAATTGAAAATTTATCTTCTGCTATTTCGTTTACATTGTAAACGAAATAACCACATATCATGTTGATGTGTCTTATCTCATTTACACATAAACAAAATAAGATTAGAGAATTTAAATCAATAAATATTTTTTAAAATTATTTATTTTTGTAATTATTATATTTATTTTATTTATTAAAATAAAAAATTCCGCAAATTATATATTGACCAACACACAAGGTACGTGTTAATCCTTTCTACATGCACAGGACAACGAGCTTAGAAAACGAACAATGAAGCATGTTTCGGAGTTCTTAAAAAGGTTTGGAGAGAAACATTGCTATCATAGTAAGCATTCATCTAGGAGAGAGAAAAAAAGTTTAAAAAGAAAATATTATGTTATTCGTGTGTTAAAAAAAAAAATAGAGTAGTTAGTGTATTTTGAGGGAATATTATATTATGCGTAAAAAAAATTATAAATGTGTATTTAACAAAAGTGGTATGTAATTATACGTGAACGACAACATATATTATCAATTATTTGAGACATATTAATTATATAAATTTATTATTTTCACTTATTTAAAGTTTATTATTTAATTAATATTATTTTTAATGTTACTATTTGTAATTAGATTGTTATTGTTTATTTGGTTAATATCACTTGTAGTGTTACCATTTATAATTACTTTTAGTGTTATCACATATAATTTGTGTGTAAATTATAATATTTGAGGTTAATTTATATATTTTAGTAGATAATAATTATTCTATATTTTTTAATAGAGACTGTATTGTATTGTAGTTCTGTAAATATTATAGTGCATAAAATTACAAATAAAAGTAGATTTTCACATACAAATTTTATACTTTTATGTATATTTTATATAATTTCGTCATTATAATACACTAATATTTTTAAAATATTTTTCATTACACAACTAACACACTAAAATAACCTTTCTTTCGATGAAATAAAATAATAACGAATTTTGTATTATTTATAAACAAAATTTTTAGATAAATAAAAAAAATTCAATATATAAAACATATGTTAAATAACATCAAACTAATATAAAATACGTGTCCAACACACAATTTACATATTAAAAAATGTCTCCGACATAGCTCAACGCACCATCTACATGTTAGATCTCCCCTTGCGACTTCTACCTCTTTGTAATTACACTGAATTGATCCATTTCTAGCAAAAACACACGAAACTTTTTCATATCTAACAAAATGAGGGAAAAAAAAAAAAGGCTAGATGATAAAAAGAAGTGTAGAAAGGGAATTAAAGGAGTGACAGGTGTCATAAGATGGGTTTATTTGCCGTATCCAAGCATCATCAATTTAACTCAAAATTCAAGAGTCTTTTATAGCAGCACGGACCTCATAATATCATAGCTGCCACGGCACACTAAAGAGTGCGACAGCACGTTCCATTGGAAGAAGCAGGGCCCTACACGTGGCGTGTAGCTTGGCACCCCTTGACGGCTTGACCTAAACACACCAAGCGAAAGGCTCAAAGCGTGCACATATAATGAGATGGCTGCAATCAAGTGGTGCTGCAGCATCATCCCCCATGTGCGTGCGGTGTAGGGAAGAAATCCCCATCGCGGGTGCGGATGAATGCTACGTGTGAAGGTGTTGATGTGTGATTTGTGGATGTGCATAGGATGCAATGATGTGGAAAGAATACGGTTCCACTTATATGGAATATAAATGTCGGAAGAGGAGAGTATGGGAAGTTCTTCTTCCACTCTCCTTTTACAGTGCCTTCAATTTCAACCATACACTGATATCAACAATATATAATATCAAAGCTAATTTAAGAAAGAGAAAGAGAAAGAGAAAGAGAGAAAGAGTGATGAGGACGGTGATAATGAAGGAAGGAACTCATGAAGGTGTGGTGAAGGATAATGGTAACTCGGATGAAGTTTCAAGCTATAATAGATTCTCACAACTGCTTTCTTCCAAAGATCGTGATTTTCTGCTCTCTCCAACGGGGACTTAGGTTTTTTCTTTCCCCATCTTTCTCTACCTAGTTTCGTCCATCGGGTAATAGCCGAAAACGAAAACCAAACTATGCTCCTAAGCTACTACTACTACTTCTTCTTCTTCTTTAGTTCCAAGTGTTATTTTGGGACGGTGGTCACTGCTGGTCAGTTCCCTCCACCCTCTTTTTCATCATCTATTTTATTTATTTATTTTTTCTGATCTTTATATATCTATTATTGTGATATATATGATTGTGTGAAGCTCCTTCATACATCTTCGCCGTTGGCTTCATTTGCTTCTCCATAACCGTTTAGCTTTTATTTATACTTGGCCGGAAATTATTAACATGAGCTCCCTCAGAAATTAATTGGATGATAATAATACTCAAGAAATTTATGCATAGTAAATATTAATAGTATGATTATTTACAAATCACTGTGTGCAATTCTTGTCTAAGCTGCTTTTGTATTTGTCTTAATTTGCTGAGACTTCTATCTGATGTAGTTTTTTGTATAATTATTTTAATAACATCTTAAAAGATATAGAAAAGAGAAAATTTGTTTGCTTGGTAGGCTTTGCCGCGGTGGCCGATGGTGGGTGACCTTATTATGTTGAATCGCCGCGTGAAGTAAATAAGAGAAAAATATTTAAATTTCTATCCTTCATATTCAAATAATCCTTACAATATTAAATTATATTGGTCATCGAGATATTATATTACCAAGAGCCGGAACTTTGTCTGTCATCTTTTCCCTGGCAGATTTTGGCACAAGCTTCCCGATTTATGTATTCACATACTATAATTCTTGAAATTATTTATGAAATGGATGGATAGAAGCTAGCTCTAGAAGAGTCTATATGATGAATCTATATTCCAATTAAGTTCTAGATTATTAGGTTTTTAAAATTTATTAGTATTTTGACAAAATGTTCTCAATTTCAAAAAGTGGCTGGTTATAGCTTGCTTGATGATCCTGGTCAGCTGAAGACGTAAATAATTATTATAGTATCTACTGTATATAAATTATGAATCACAGAGGTAAAAGTCTTCTCTAGATAGAATACTTTGATTAAAAATAATTCTTCTTTATATTTTATGTACTGAATATATACCCCGCCAAGTAAGAAGGCGTACCCGTTTTAGTCCTTTTCACCGCCCAAACAAACGGGGTAGCTAGCTGGCTATTTGGATATAAATAAACTATTGAGAGAAGCAGGTTTCATCTTTTGCTGTGCTGCATAAGGGACCATTTGTCCTTTATCTACTTATCTTGACATACAACAGTGAATTGCCATCATTTTTTTCCTTTTCATTCTTTGTTATTTTAGGAAACCATCCTAAACAAAATTAATTAAACCATAGATTGCATTCACTTTCTTAACACAAAGGTTGTGTTTACTTGTTTCGTTTAGAGCTAAACTAGCTTCGGTTGCTTCCATTTCTTAATTAGTTGTTAGATCTTAATAAGATGCGAGGAAGAGGCAAACGCACTCACGAGCTACACATGGCCAATGTTTGATAGTTCTTTTCATTATGTGATGGTGAGTTCCTTCGATGTTGCTTTCGTGGAGGACCGAGCATCCCAGGCGAAGGACAAGTGTCACCTAAACCGTTCATCTAGCATTTACTCTTTGCTTTGTACACGTGGCCTATTATTGCCTACAAACAGTGGGCCATTTCGGTGCCATGTCCCTTTCGTGAATCTGGAAGGGACTCGATTCTATCCGCTTCTCTTCTCTTCCCTTCTTAGTACCTCGGTACCTCCTACTTTTATATCATGATAAATGTATATACAAGATATGTACTACCTCATTTTTTCGTTATATTTCAGGCCGTTAGTTCAAACTCTCCTAAACTCAAAGTAGTAGCAAGGATTATTATATTTGGCAATTTTGTGATTATAATTGACACCAGGCCACTACCTCTCATGAATAAGCATTCATAATATGTTCATGTGTGCGTATTAGGGATATTTAATGTTTTTAACGTGTTACATGTGCACCGCTACAGGAGCATATGAATATCAATATTTAGTTTCTTGGTTAGCACCTAGCTAGCATCTAGCATTACTTATTTTGCAACGTAATTCTGAGTTGTACTTGAACAAAATTTAAGGATTCATTGTAAGTAAGTAATCACTAGTAATAACAGTTAACAATTGTGGTAAGAATTGGAGCGTAAAAAGCTAATAATTGCTATTATATATGTGGTGGGTACAGGTGAAAGTTTCTGATCTTGAAGGAAAAGTAGTGGGCCTATTTTTCGGTGCCAACTGGTACCCACCATGCCGTGGATTCACCCAAATGCTAGTTGGAATCTACGAGGAGCTGAAAAGCAGTGTCCCTCAACAATTTGAGATTGTGTATGTGTCCTCTGACGAGGATTTGGACGCCTTTAATGGCTTCTATGGAACCATGCCGTGGCTTGCAATTCCATTCTCAGATTTGGAAACGAAGAAAGCCTTGAACAGAAAGTATGACGTGGAAGGCATTCCATGCTTGATTATGTTGCAACCCGATGGAAGCAAAGACGATGCGACAATTCGCGATGGGGTTGAACTTATATATCGCTATGGAATCCAAGCTTATCCTTTTAGTAAGGAGAGGTTGGAGCAGTTGCACGAGCAAGAGAGAGAGAAGCGTGAGAACCAGACTCTCACTAATTTACTTGCTAACCAGCATAGAGACTATGTTTTGGGCCAATCCGGACTCATTCAGGTAAACCGCTCTAATTATTTCTTCATATCCTTTTGCACTTGTTCAGTTGCTTGCATGCTACTGTTCCAAGTTCCAACTAAGCTTGTTTATAGCGACTAGTATATATATATATAACAATTTCCTTGTATTCTTTTAGTTATTATACTCACTTCGTGAAAATATAATTGTAACATTACATTTTATTGTACGGATTATTTTAATGTGACAATTAATGACGTAGGGAATATCAAAAAAATATAATTAGGTAGAAATTAGAAATATGTTTTCAATTTGTGATCTTATTACCAAATATTTTTATATGATGCTATTTGTATACTAAAATCAATAACTCAATAATATAAAATACATGTTAGAATATAAATATATATTAAAATAAATTAAATTACACGTATTTATATATAAATTGATTTTAGTATATAAATAATATCTGAGATTCTTACTCTAGCTAGCTAGTTGCTTCAGTAGATTGGCCATATTTATTCCCAACCTAGCTTATAGAACCCATTTATACGTAGGTTGACCTGGAAATAAATAAACTCTTGGTAGTTTGGATTCTATCATTTGTTTGTTTAACAGAAGGGTTGTTAATCAAAAAACAGGTACCTATTGCATCTTTAGTGGGTAAAACTGTTGGACTCTACTTTTCAGCGGAATGGTGCGTGCCATGCGCGAAGTTCACTCCGAAACTAATTTCCATTTATCACAAGATCAAGCAGGAGCTAAGTGAAAAGGGTTCAGAGGAAGACTTTGAAATAGTGCTGGTTTCCCACGACCGTGACAAAGCATCATTTGACTCTTACTACGGTACCATGCCATGGCTAGCTTTGCCTTTTGGGGACCCAGAGATCAAGAACCTCGCTAGGCACTTCGATGTGCAAGGGATTCCTTGCTTGGTAATCATAGGTCCCACTGGTAAAACCATAACGGGGCACGGGAGGAACTTAATAAACTTGTACCAAGAGAATGCATACCCTTTCACCGGTGAGAAAGTGCTACAGCTGGAGAAACAACTAACTGAAGAGGCGAAGGGGCTTCCGAGATTGGTGCGCCATGAAGGGCATAGACATGAGCTGAATTTGGTGTCTGATGGGAATGGAGGTGGGCCATTCATATGCTGTGTGTGTGATGAACAAGGATCTAATTGGGCCTACCAGTGTCTCGAATGTGGCTATGAAGTGCATCCAAGGTGCGTTACTAATGCTCCAGAACGTGACAATAATGTCGTCGTGGGAAGATGACACCCCTAGCTAGGCCTAGTGGTGCTATGCATGCTGATGATAATGCTGATGATGATGGTGATGATTATGATGATGATCATGGTTGATTACATTTAGTTTCCTGTGTCAGTGGCCAACAAAGAGGGTATAGTGAACCCTTGAGTTATATTTGTCCTAATCTATTTCACGGATTGAGATTCTCTTTTAGAATTGATTATATAGGATTTACATTTTATGTGTGGCTTTTCTTCTTGTTGCTATTATATGGAAAAGGAAAGTGACTTTGCTTCTACCAAAAGAATTGGAGACAAAGAGAGGATGAGAGTGACAACAGAAAGGAGATTAAGAAACTACATGTGCCTTGTGACATCGAATAATGACTAGAATTGTGGTTAATATGCTGCGAATTTTTAATTGAAGTGATATGAAAATTGACCTTAGAGAGGCCTTTATGTTTTTGACTAAACAATAGAAGACAATTAATCTTTTTACTGCCTTAAAAACTTGATTAAGATGAACGTTAATAAAGTTAAAATTTTATATACTATTTGAGTAAAATATAAATTTTACTGTTTTTTTAGTAATAAAATCTAATTAAATTAGTCTAAAATCAATAAAAATCAGCTGTCTACACATTTCAACTCTCCACTAACTTGAATATTTGTATCCCCGTTCTTCTTTTATTTTTCAGCGTGTTTCCTTCTCATCGTCATTTTTTTATTGATGTTGTTATTCTTTGCATTTTTTTTCTTTTTCTACTCCTTTTACTGGAGCATTATGAAAATGTGAAACAAGAAGAAAAAGAAATTTTCTTCCTTCTCTTTCTAGTATTTTGCAACATTATGAGAATGTGAAATAAGAAAAAGATGATGATGGTGATGACAATGACGAAGAAAAAGAAGAGGAAGAAGATGAGAAAGAAGAAGAGTTTTGAATTATGTAAAATTTCTTAATTTTTAACTATGACATAGGAACTTTTTTATTTTGACACCGGAATTTTTTAATCATTACATAGAAATTTTTTAACCGTATCATTTCCAACTAAATGAGGTACTTTTCTTATCATTAAAATAGTTGGATGATATTGATTTCATATATAAGAGGTTTGGCCATTTTGATGTTATTTACAATAAATTAATATATATTTTAGTTTCAAAATATATTTGAATGTATCTTGTTGGTTGAGTAGTTAAGATTTTAGATTTGTAATTCTTTAAAAAAAATTTGTGTCATTTACCAAAAATTTTGTGTAGCTAAATGGTGTATGTTTTGTTATCACTGAATTAATTGTGTGGTATTAAACTGAAAAAGAAGAAGAGGAGGAATACAATTTTAAGTTATGCAGAATTTATAAAAAAAATACTAAAACTTTTTAATTGAGACACAAGAAATTTTTAATTTTAACACTGAAATTTGGTAACTATAATATAGGTTTTTATTAAGAAGGTGAAACAAAAATTATGAGAATGTAAAAAAAGAAGATGACAACGACGATGATGATGGAGAGAAGAGGAGGAGAAGAAGTTGTTGTTTTGAATTGTGTAGAATTTATCAAAAAAATAGCATTGCAATTTTTTAAACGTGACACAGAAAATTTTTTGTTTTGACACCAAAAATTTTTAACAGTGACGTTGAAATATTAAATATTTCTAAAAAACTTTACACATTCAATGAATTGAATGTTTTCTCTTATATAAAAACACATCTAATACTAAACTATTAATAGAGAGTTGTCAGATAGTGAAAATCCAACGTGTTTTAAAGTAGAGAGCTTTAGAGTTGGATTAACTATAGTGTTCTCTCTGCAGAAGTTCATCTGTAGTATATCATTCCCTTATTTATTCTGTATCACTGTTCTTTCATTCTCTGAGTTATTCAAGTTTTACCCTCTTTCATTCTCTCAATTAATTTTCTTCTTCTGTACCTATTTTCTGCAGTCTCTCATTTACTTTTATTTCAGTCTTTACTTCAACATTTATTTTCTTCAACTAACAAGTATTGGAAAGGTAAAATTTAAAATTTAAAATTTGAATCACAGCAAAAAAGGTATATTTTTCTCATCTTCTTCAATTGCCCTCTCAATTTTCTAATTCTATTTTTTCTAATTTTTCAACCCTCATTTTTTTTACTTGAATGTGGAGATTGTAGAGTATTTTTTTTTTTGCACCAAGATGGTTGATGTCACTGCCTGATGGCTCTAACCTTTGTAGAAGTCATCGCGGTGGAAGGGATAACAGGGGTGGTGGATAAGGTGACAACGGCAGCAACTATGGTGGTGGAGGAGTCTAAAACAACGATGGTCCCAGTAAGCGGTAGTTATGGTCGACATGTACGTGATGAACAAAGTGGATTGGATGCGATGTTGGTCGTGCATGCTAGAACTATGGGAATTTTTGGGCATTTTGTAACCGACTGACTAACAAGTTCTGTGAGATAAGTATTACTGTTGACAGATGCGCAATTCATTTTGTTGGATTTGGTATTTGAATATTAATTGTTTAGAATCTTTTTGTTTTGCAATTTGGATGACTTATTGATTCAATATTCTTGTTTTTTTTTTCTTTTTTTTATAGATTTACAGAATTGCGGTTGAGATATTTTATTGTTTATCTGAATTCTTAATGGTTTAACAAAATTCATTCATTTGCTTCCTAACTTTTAATTTTTATCTCGTTTATGACTGTTCTACTATTTTTTCTTTGTTGCGATAATCATTTTTCTGCAGATCTTTGCTTTAGCGGTTTAGCCTTCACGATTTTCTATTTTTTGCTACCTACTTAGTTCAATTCATCGAATTTTTTTCTTTGGATTCAGTATTTTTATCCCTTTTTGCTTATTATTGTCTTTCAGTTGCTGATGTAACTCTTATTTTTCTATATTTTATATGTTATAGTGAGATTAGGTAAAGAACCTAAGCTGCCATCTCTTAATGATTTCGTCCTCTTTATTCAGTTTTATACATTGTGTATCTAGCTTTCTAGACAAATAACCATTTATGTTTCTAAAATGAAGTAGGATTAAGAAGTTCTTGAAAGTTATGTTCATGTGATTAATAAATTTGATATGATAGAGTCCTTGAGCAATTAAATGGATAAGAAAATTCTATATATCTGCCTTTTTTTTCTTATATGTTTTTTTGAAAGAGTTGTGTGCTAATTTTAATTTGCCTATACATTGTGTTTTGATTTTTTTTCATTTAAGGGATATAATTTTGGATTTAAAGCTTTTGGATTATCATATTATTTAATTGATTTCGATGCTTATTACATAAATATTTACACCGTAATTTTTCATAATTCTGGATTAAAAAAATGCATAAGCTATCTCTCCCATATCCTTTGTTTACTTTCTCACTTATTGATTTATTTTATGGTTTAAATTATAACTGTTAATTTCTCACCACTTATGATGGGATCTATGCACTCTTTTCTCATAATCATGCGAATTGTCATGGAAATATAAAATATGCAGCAGACTTTGTAATCGACACTCCTCAAATTAAAATGGAAGTTTCAAATTGTTATCCTTTATCGTAAAGAGGAACAAGCAGGGTTTGCTTCTTAGGTCCTCCAATACAGCCACTACGTATGCTCTTGGCACTCTTCTTCAGATTTTTAGAGTTCTAATTTTATTTGCCTATTTTTATTTTGTTGTCATTTATTTTATCCTGATTCGAATGATGTTTTAATTAGGGCTAGGCAAAAAAATTCAAATTTTGGATTTTAAACCAAATCCAAACCAAACCATTTAAAAAAAATCAGTTTTAAATAAAAAAATCCAAACCAAATTAGATCTCTTTTATAGTTTGGTTTTCTAATCCAAACCATTTAAACAGTTTAAATCCAAGTCCAAATCCGTATCCAAATTAAAATCCAAAATTGAAAAAAATCCTAATCTAAGACTGAATTGGTGAAAAAAATATACCAACACTACTACAACAACTATAACAACTTCTAAAATAATAAGAATAACAATCTGGGTAAAAGTGATGATGGTCATGCTGTGTTTATGTTTAAGTTCGAGGAAGACGAGGATTTTGGGGAGACTTATTGGAACAATTTTTAGATCAGCATATATAAAATGTATTTTTTTCTTTTGCGCAAATTAGTAAAATTTTATGTGAAAGGAATTGCTGATGAGGGAAATTATGCTTGTTATTATTTTTCTTAATGTTTGGCAGTGTGCGTTCTAAGTATTCAATGAAATGAGTGAATGAGAGCGTGTTAGTTAGGATCGGAGTTTAATTGTTTTCATTTGGTAGCCAACTAAGCTTGTTTGCATGAGGATAAATCGTTACTAATTACAGTAAGATTGGTTGAATAGTCCAACCAATACTCAATTGTTAAGTCCAATTCATTCAATTGTTAACATTAGTTAACATTACAAGATATTGATGCTATCATTTTCAACAAAAATAGAAAAAAAAAATAGAAAATTTATTTGCTAATTTTCAAATTGTGATTTTGATGATCAACACCCACTTGGTCAATTAGTAAGCAAGTTTGTCTTTAGAATTATAAAAAATCGAAAAAATAAAAATAAAAATTCATCTTAAAATAGACAATAAGTGAATTTATCAAATTCTTGATGAAGAAGAAAAAGTTCTAGTGACATGCGGAAGGTTGATGTTTTAGGGTTATTGTTATAGATGATTGTATTCAGAAAATTATATTTACTTTCAATCTAATTGCCAAGTGCTTTAGTTTTTTTATTATTTAACTCTCTTCTTAATCGATAACATTGAATATTTAAAAATTTTAATTTATTTTTAAAAAATTTATAGATTTAATTCATCCTCCTAATAATCTTTTTCAGTTTTTAGTAAATTTTAAAATATTTTCTAATAATTCAATCTCATGTTTAATTCTTCCTACATTGCAACAATATTGCAGTTTTTTTTACAGATTGAACTAAATCAAACAAATTGAATACATATTTTAGTATTCTAATAATTATGGTTGCAATCTTTAACAAATTGTCTACAACTTTAATAGAAACACAATATGATTTTCTATATTTTGTATTTTATCTTTTTTAGTATTTAAAAAATAATACATGTTTAACATTTAATTCTTTTAACTGTTATAAAGATAATTAATTTTATAAATCATTACGCATTATGTGTTTAATACTGCATGTTATCAATATTTCATCGAAGTAATAATTTTTTTATTGTAGCTAATTAATTTGTTTTATTATTAGAGCAATAATTTTTTCAATAACTTATTTCATGTTTCATTCCATTTTCTATCCTTCATTGCTTTATTTTTATTTGTATCTTCACAGCAAAAAAAAGTCTAATTTTTTCAAGTTACATTTACGCATGGTAACTATCATTTATGATGCACTTCATAATCATTGCCTACATACTTTACCAACCTCTGTTAATAAGCATCACATAATCATTGCCTACAAACTATATTACTATACCAGCCTTTGTTACTTGCAACTTACCTTTTTTATTCCAAACCAATCATGTACTCTGTAACATGCTTGATATCAATTAATATCCCCTTTATGCTTTATATCCATTATGCATATATTCATACTGTACACCTTTCTCCTCTTCGATAATATCAATTTTTTTATCCCCCGTGCGATATCATTTTCCAAGTATTGGGCATTGTCTCATACAAAGGCCACTACTACACTTTTTTATTAAATGCAATCAGATGTTATTAATACAACAAGTTGTTGTTATCATGGTTTCATCCTTTAAAATACCCACTATCTTCCAGAAGAGTATTACATTTTATAAGTGTTTTTCTTTATCCAAAAGTTCATTCATTCTCTCTGTCTTTCTTATGATGTATGGAAACTATTTTGAGGCTCCTTCTTTCTTTCTTGAGATCAATCCTGATACGGAAATATACCATTCCTTAATATATATGTTTAAATCTATAAATTTATCAATTATTTTTTACTATTGAATAGTGTTTAACTCTTTTTAAAAATATTTCTGTCATCATCCTGAAGTTATATATAGATATATATATATATATTAAGAAAATTGGAGAAATCCCTGCACTTTTTTGTAGGAGCTTCCAAGATGTTATCTCCAACTCTTTGATTTTTATTGATGCTAATGGTGATAGTATAGACATAACTATTTAATAGGGCAATTGTACTGCCATGATCGTTCGAGGATATAAACAACTTTTGGAGAGATATCATCTTGATCATGGTGGTTGGCTAAAAGTGAAATATGTTAGTTGTGACAAATTTCTTATTGATCAAGCATTCGACCACAACATGCATGTAGTTTGTAACACCCTAATTAGCCTATACTTTACCTCGCGTCGTAAAGTAAAGGTTAATCAGAGATTAAGACAGTTCTAAACTCATACATATATATATATATATATATATATATATATATATATATATAGAAAGATTAGTATAATCTAGAAGCCCGATGAAAGATATAGTTCAAATTTTTGGATTTGAAAAGCACAAAACGTACTAGCAAAACTACTAGCTTAAGGCACAAGAAACAGATAAGATATAACAAAAGATAAGTATATAATATCAAAGGAAACTAGCCACGGCTCGTGGAGTTTAAGCCGGCTAGCCATATACAGGTATACAGAACCATACAGTAAAATCAGCTTATACAAGTTTTGTTCTCTCAAATGTAAGCCTCTAGGCAAAACAAAAATACAAAAGGAGATATGTATAAACAAATTAAACCAAAAAGACTCCAAAAGAATCCAAGATCCTCCGCTTCTGTCACCATCCAAAGCAACTCACTGAGGTGGGTTGCGACCTGCATCTGAAAAACACAACAGAAATATGGTATGAGAACCGGAGGTTCTCAGTATAGTAACAATGCCCAGTGATGTAGAATATAAGACCCCGGGATGCCAATGGCAATCCTAAGCTCCATATCCATCACAAGAGTTCAAACTTAAAGCATACTAAAACAAATAAGTATAAAATATAAACCTTAACATAACTAAACCGGGTAGTTCTATCTTAGAAGATTTCTATTCTAACCAAACACCGCTGTCCCACAGCCTTCACCAACCTATCCTCCATGCGATCCCATCACCACTGCCTTTCGAACCTCCTCAATCCCAGTAGAAAACACAATTACTTACAATGCAAGTAAATCACAAGTAAAAACATATAAGGCAAATAATTCAAATAGCAAATAGGCATGTTATACAAATAGACAAGCCATTTCAAGTAGTCAAAGCATACAAACAGATAGAAAATGCATATGATGAATGCCTGTCCTACTGGTTGGGGATATCACATTGTTGGTTCAACTGCCATCCCGACACATCTCCATGGAGACGTCACCCTTTGGAATCCTCATATGGGAACCCCCGAGATATAGTGCTCGGATCACTGTCCAGGTACCGGCGCCTGCACGCTCTAATGATCCGAAGGAATGCGAGCAGGATACTCTTGCCACCGACCTCGCATCTAAGCGCAAGCGGGACGAACCACCGCCCTTACGCCGCTGCCGCTACCTCGACAGGCGGGATCCAACCACAGCCCCTGCCGGGCGCATAGCGTCTCATAGTCTCAATATCAAAATGATACATTAGTGGTTTTCAGAAAACATTTTCAGTATAAGATGGATCCATCACTTCATCCAGAGACCTTGACTCTTTTTACCCACTGTTCATTCACATATCAGTTTCCAAACTCAACAATTCCTTAATTCTCATCTCCTTCATCATCCATTCATCACATACGTTGAACCACCTTCAGTACGCCAGAAACATAGGCCCTCCGTTTTCTACTTTCACAATTAATATCATCTAAAGCCCTTAAATTCTTTACCATGTTTTTAAATACCCAAAACTAGGCCCAAGAGTCTCAAAATGGTGTTATAGAAGCTTACAACCTTGTTAGGAAGGTGGAATAATTGAAAACAAAGTAAATTTTGAGAAACAGGGCGTGTGCGGCCGCACAGGGGTGTGTGCGTGTGCAGGCCCAGGAGATTTTAAAAGTGTGCATGCGCACAGGGGGTGTGTGCTTACGCACAGATACTAAAATCCATAAGGTCTGTTCACTCGCACAGGGTGTGCTAGCGCCCCCAACAGACTCCCCTTCCCGACTTGTGCGTGTGCACAGAGGTGTGTGCATCCGCACAGGTCGTAATTCTCCATTGATGTGTGCGCACATCAGCTGTGTTAGCGCTGCAACCAGTAGGCACTTTCCTAGCTGTGCGTGCGCACAGGTGTGTGCGTCCGCACAGAATAAGGTTTTCGCAGGGTTGTGCGCGCGCACAAGGCTATGCGTGTGCACACATCAGAAATCATAAAATTCTGCAACTTAGCATAATTTCAGATTTTTAACACCAACTTTGAATGATCATAAATTCTTCTACAAAACTCTAAATTTTACAAATGTTATATCAATTTAAATGGTTTTCAAAGATCTTTAATTCTAACCAAATTTCATCAAATTTTGAAAACCGAGGAAAAAGTTATGATCAGACAAAGTGCACCAAAAATCCCTTTTTACCCAACTTTCACATATACCCAAATCTACCAAATCCACAAGTCACATCCAACTAGATCAATACCTAAAGTCTATTTACAGCACAATTTACCCTCTTGGGTTACTATTCACCATTTTCAATCACCAAACCCCAAGTATATAACTCTAAAATCAATCCTTCATCAACACATTCACCAATCATCACTTTATCTCTATAAATTCTCATTTTCATCCTCATTCATACATTATATTAATATCCATCAATATGCAATCATTCAAAATCATAAATCATCATATCTCAACATAGCAACATCAATCCAATATACAACATCAACCAACTATCATCAACAACCATATAAATCCAACCTATCCTATAGGTCACTAGCCTAAGTGTCCATGAATATTATATACTACATAGAAGAAACCAAAACCATATCTAGGCCGATTTCCAATATGCCTTTAAACCAAAGTTAGGCACAAGCTAGGCTTTTCTAACAAAATCCAAGCCACCAACAATCACCAATAAGCTCCAACAAGCTCCAAACTCACCATAATCAAGCTATATATACATAATTCATCATAAATCAACCTAGGGTTTATCAAACTTAAAATTTCACAAGGGTTTAATGGCTCTTACCTTTTCCAATAGATTTGATAGAAAAAATCCAAGGCTAAGTGATAAACCCATATTTTATGATGTATTTTGTACTTAATTTGAGTGATTTATTCAATCCTTCACCCACTTATTCATATTAATTGCATGGTTTTACTTTTCCTTCCTTATTATGTGATGTATGTGAAAAACATGTTTTCTATGCTTTAAAATTAATTATTTTAATTACCTTTATTTCCATTCGATGCCGTGATTAGTATGTTGAGTAGTTCAGATCTTCTAAGGCAGGAATGGCTCATAGGATGGAAAGGAAACATACAAAAAATGGAAGGAAAGCACAAAACGGAGTTTCTAAAGAAATTGGCATCCACGTGATCGCATGGGCGACGCGGACGCATGCCAAGCGCGAATCAACAGCGACGCGGCCGCATGACTGACGCGACCGCGCGCCTTAAGCAAAACACATATGACGCGGCCGCATGACTGACGCGATCATGTGACAAGAAAAGCTCCGAATGACGCGACCGTGTGACCCACGCGGACGTGTGACAGAGGCCACGCACCAGAAATTGCAGAAAACGCTCCCAGCAATTTCTGAAGCCCTTTTTGGCCCAAATCCAAGTCCAGAAGGCATAGACCAGAGGTTATAAAGTGTGGGAATGCATCCTTTCAGAGGGAGCTCGCCAATTTAGTTACTTCTCATGATTTAGATTAGTTTTGAGAGAGGTTCTCTCCTCTCTCTCTTAGGATTTAGGATTTTTCTTAGTTTTAGGAGTGACTCTCAATCCCAGGTTTAATGTTCCTTTATTTTAAGCTTCCCTTTCACTTTTATGAATTCTTCTATGTTCCAGATTATTTGAATTAATGTTATTTGAGGTATTTTAGTTTAATATTGCTTTCTTTTATTTATACTATTATTGATTTTACTCTGAAGATATCGTTATTCCAATAGATTTACTTTTCCCCTTTTGGTCTTGGTTAAGAAATCAGTAACTCAGGAGTTATCTTAGCTCAATATAATTGATAACTGTTATCTTTGCTAATTGAACTGAACTTCAATAATCCCAACCTTTTCTTAGGAAATAAATAGGATTCGAAGATCAAGCTAATTAGTCCCTTGACTTTCCTTTGCTTTAGTGAAGGTCAACTAAGTGGAATTAAGATTCAATCTTCTTTATTATTGAGAAGGGTAACTAATCTGGACTTCCAATTTCTCATCCCTTGCCAAAATTTTGCTTTACAGTATTTATTTATTTTTAATTGCCATTTAAATTATTTGTCATATTTGTCCCTCATTCTTGAAACCCCAAATTTACAATCTCCATAACCAATAATAAGAACATACTTTCCTGTAGTTCCTTGAGAAGACGACCCGAGGTTTAAATACTCGGTTATCAAATTTAAAGGGTTTGTTACTTGTGACAACCAAAACGTTTGTATGAAAGGACTTTTGAAGGTTTAGAAACTATACTTGCAACGAGGATTTATCTGCAAATTTCTAGACCACGCAAAAGTTCCTCCTCCCCCTTCTTTCTTCTTCTTTCTCCTTCTCCCCCCCTCTCCGCCACTGCCCCCTTCACAACCACCACCCACCGCCGCCGCCCGTCCTAGCCGCGCCACCCCCATCCGCCACACACACACCTACCCCCTCCATCCCTCCTTTCCCCTGCCCCAAACAGCCGTGCCCACCACCGCCAGCCGCTGCGCCAGACGGCATCGCCACCACCCCCAGCCTCCTTTCTGCCCACTCTCCTTATTCGGCCTACCAGGTTCCGACAAATGCCACCCTTCTATCCGTAGTCGTTATTTTATTTTCTGTTTATGTTCATGTTTAGGCTAGTTAGATATGCATGTTGTAGTGGATTTTAGGTTGTTAGGTAGCCTAGGATGTGGTTAGTGGATTTAGGCCTGTTTACTTACACTGTTCATGTTTCTGTTTTCTCAAATTTGCAATTCTGCTGTTGCTGTGATGTTTGTTCATATGCTGTGATTTCTTATTTCATGCTGCTCTTTACACTGCATTTTCCTGTTTATATTCCTTATATGTAACTGCAAGCTTTAATTTTAATTAATATGAACTATTTGACTGCTGTTTATTTTCTGGGACAATCCAATTTTAGCCGGAATGCTGCCCAAATTTCTATAAAATGTTTTCATTCAAGTTTTGGTTTTGGCATTTTGAAATCTGCTTTCCTCTACTTTACCTAAACCCATTCATGAATGCCAGGCACGCATTCTTATTCTCTTTGATTTCCTGGTTCATATATTGCATTTTTGATGTTTGATTCCAATTTTTGCTATTTCTATATCTATTTGAATCATCATCAACCTGTTTTTCCTTGTTTGGTTATGAGTTACCTATCGCTTCTAATTATGAATGCTTGTTACTTAGAAACTTATCCTTATGCCACTTACCGTAACCCATTTTTTATTAACTCACTAATTCTAATTTCCTGAACTCTTTTTTTTTTAATTCTAACCAAACTAACCTTTTAAATTCTTTTTTCTGGTTTTTCACTTTCTTTTAACCCTCTAACCATGGCATACTGATAATTTTTCCTACTTAACATGCCTTCTATTACATTTTGGATTGTAAATTTTTCCTTTCGAATTTTTAACTCCTATACAATCCTTAATGCACTTCTCCTTAACTCATTTACCTCATTTTAATTCTCCTTTGCCACTGTGTGTTTCTTTTGCCTATTTGCCTATTTGTTTTCCTATTTTTTTATATATATCCTGGTTTTATATTTTTCAGGATGTCAGATACCCATAGAAAGGGAAAAGGAAAGGCTGCCACTGGCAAACGTAAAAGAGGAGCATCATCTATGTCTATCATAGATCTCATGCATGATGCCTCCTGGCGGGAGAAAAACTTCACCCCGTAGGAGAAGGCCGACCAGCTGCTCCCTGCTAATGACCCAGTAAAGTTTACAAATCGATACTGTGAGTTGAAGTATCCGGTATTCGCAAACTCCAGGAACCTATACCTAGAAAGGACCTTGAAGATCCCAGGAGAACTCCAGCAATACACCTTTGATCATATCAAACAAAGAGGCTGGTTCTTCCTGGAGAGACCCCTGACTGAGGTCAATGCATCTTGGGTTAGAGAATTCTACTGCAATTACTTCAAGACCTCCCTAGATGCCGTGAACCTTAGAGGAAAGCAGATTCTGGTTACTGAAGAGACAATAGAAGAGGTTTTGAAGCTTCTGCCTAAATCTGATTAGCCAGATGGTTATTAGAAAGCTGAGGAAGACATGTGCTTTCTAAAGTTTGATTGGGATGCAGTCAAGGCCCGGATAGCCCTTGACCCAACCGTTCTTTGGATTATGGGTCAGAACACCACCATGCCCAAGGAAATCAAGCGGGCATACTTGAATGATGAGGCTCGGCTGTGGCATCAGATACTTAGCAACTTCATTATGCCGAGTACTCACGAGACCGATATACCTGCCGCTATGATCACCCTCCTATGGTGTGTGATGGAGGGTAAGGACCTGTACCTGCCACGCTTTATCCGGTTCTACATGGCCAGGATCCACGTCCGAGGCACTCTTCCCTTTCCATACTTGATCACACAGCTAGGCCGTCGAGCTGATGTGCCTTGGGAGGATGCTGATGAGAGGCCACCTGCTGCAGAATGCAAGAAGATCATCCCGTACAGCAGGAACTTTCTGACCTTGGGCTACAGACCTATCGTCCTCACTGCTCCTGGTGACACTGCCACACCATCTGCCGGCCCCTCTTCCTCTACAGCTACACCTTCCACCACCACTGTGTCTCCACCTGCCCCAGAGCCCATTTATCATCTAGTGCACCGCCTGTTTCGACAGCTTGACCAGATGGAGCGTCGCAACAAGCGACGCTATGAGCACCTGAAGCTAATGATACGATCTGGCGACATCTCCTCCGAGCCCGACACACCATCCGAGGCATCTGAGGAGGAGGCGAATGCGCCCGAGGCAGAGACCCACCCACAGCAGGAGGCAGAGCAGGCAGGCACCCAGCAGGCAGCACACCATCAGGAGGCTCCGCCTCATATTCAGGCTATAGACCCTGAGATCCCTCTTCAGTCAGCACCCCCTCCACAACAGTCAGACCCTCAGATCACCACCTCAGAGACCCCAGCTACCCATCCTTCCAGTGATGACACCCCTTCACACCCTGCTTGACTGAGCATCAGGGACGATGCTACATTTTAAGTGTGGGGAGGTCGCCATCTCTGTCATATTATTTTGGTGAACCACTACAGACTCTTTTTCTTTTATTTTGGATATTTTTCTGTATTTTTCTCTTTATTTTTATTTTTATTTTTATTTTCTGAGTACTTATACATTGTTGTTTATGTATTTTTACTCCATTTCTGCATTTTGCATTTTTAGTTCATATTTTAGCCACTTAGTTTAGTTGCAATTCTAACTTATTAGTTATAGAAATTGTGGATTGATTAGTATAGTTTACCCTTTTTAGCATAAGATAACTCAGAATAGATTGAAAAGAAAAAGGAAGTAAACTAGAGACTTTAACAGAATCAAAACAACCCACACCTTGTATATATAGCATTACATGTTAGTTAACAACACTTCATCAAGGAGAAACACTAGAACTTTAAAGCCATTCAATATAAGTTTTACATTGAGAATAATGGGAATTTTTAACTAAACCTACATGACATACATAAGTGATAAATGATTTTTGAGCTAGAGAACACATACAGCACAATTTACCCTCTTGGGTTACCATTCACCATTTTCAATCACCAAACCCCAAGTATATAACTCTAAAATCAATCCTTCATCAACACATTCCCCAATCATCACTTTATCTCTATAAATTCTCATTTTCATCCTCATTCATACATTATATTAATATCCATCAATATGCAATCATTCAAAATCATAAATCATCATATCTCAACATAGCAACATCAATCCAATATACAACATCAACCAACTATCATCAACAACCATATAAATGCAACCTATCCTATAGGTCACTAGCCTAAGTGTCCATGAATATTATATACTACATAGAAGAAACCAAAACCATATCTAGGCCGATTCCCAATATGCCTTTAAACCAAAGTTGGGCACAAGCTAGGCTTTTCCAACAAAATCCAAGCCACCAACAATCACCAATAAGCTCCAACAAGCTCCAAACTCACCATAATCAAGCTAGATATACATAATTCATCATAAATCAACCTAGGGTTTATCAAACTTGAAATTTCACAAGGGTTTAATGGCTCTTACCTTTTCCAACAGATTTGATAGAAAAAATCCAAGGCTAAGTGATAAACCCATATTTTATGATGTATTTTGTGCTTAATTTGAGTGATTTATTCAATCCTTCACCCACTTATTCATATTAATTGCATGGTTTTACTTTCCCTTCCTTATTATGTGATGTATGTGAAAAACATGTTTTCTATGCTTTAAAATTAATTATTTTAATTACCTTTATTTCCATTCGATGCCGTGATTAGTGTGTTGAGTAGTTCAGATCTTCTAAGGCAGGAATGACTCATAGGATGGAAAGGAAACATACAAAAAATGGAAGAAAAGCACAAAACGGAGTTTCTAAAGAAACTGGCATCCACGCGATCGCATGGGCGACGCGGACGCATGCCAAGCGCGAATCAACAGCGACGCGGCCGCATGACTGACGCGGCCGCGCGCCTTAAGCAAAACACATATGATGCGGCCGCATGACTGACGCGATCGCGTGATAAGAAAAGCTCCGAATGACGCGACCACGTGACCCACGCGGACGCGTGACAGAGGCCACGCACCAGAAATTGCAGAAAACACTCCCAGCAATTTCTGAAGCCCTTTTTGGCCCAAATCCAAGTCCAGAAGGCATAGACCAGAGGTTATAAAGTGTGGGAATGCATCCATTCAGAGGGAGCTCCCCAATTTAGTTACTTCTCATGATTTAGATTAGTTTTGAGAGAGGTTCTCTCCTCTCTCTCTTAGGATTTAGGATTTCTCTTAGTTTTAGGAGTGACTCTCAATCCCAGGTTTAATGTTCCTTTATTTTAAGCTTCCCTTTCACTTTTATGAATTCTTCTATGTTCCAGATTATTTGAATTAATGTTATTTGAGGTATTTCAGTTTAATATTGCTTTCTTTTATTTATGCTATTATTGCTTTTACTCTGAAGACATCTTTATTCCAATAGATTTACTTTTCCCCTTTTGGTCTTGGTTAAGAAATCAGTAACTCAAGAGTTATCTTAGCTCAATATAATTGATAACTGTTATCTTTGCTAATTGAACTGAACTTCAATAATCCCAACCTTTTCTTAGGAAATAAATAGGATTCGAAGATCAAGCTAATTAGTCCCTTGACTTTCTTTTGCTTTAGTGAAGGTCAACTAAGTGGAATTAAGATTCAATCTTCTTTATTATTGAGAAGGGTAACTAATCTGGACTTCCTATTTCTCATCCCTTGCCAAAAGTTCGCTTTACAGTATTTATTTATTTTTAATTGCCATTTAAATTATTTGTCATATTTGTCCCTCATTCTTGAAATCCCAAATTTACAATCTCCATAACCAATAATAAGAACATACTTCCCTGCAGTTCCTTGAGAAGATGACCCGAGGTTTAAATACTCAGTTATCAAATTTAAAGGGGTTTGTTACTTGTGACAACCAAAACGTTTGTATGAAAAGACTTTTGAAGGTTTAGAAACTATACTTGTAACGAGAATTTATCTGCAAATTTCTAGGCCACGCAAAAGTTCTCTCATCACTAAGCAAGGATTAGAGCAAACCTAAACATCCAAAATCATAAAAACTCACTTAATCACAAACCCTAAGAACCGAAATTTTGGAGAGAAGAATAAAAAGGATTTCGTGGTTACCTCTCTATTTTCTTGTATGAGTTTTGTAGAGCTCTTCACATGGAACACGTAGCCACAAACGGTGCGGTGATTGGAGTTCTATAGTTCAAGATATGAGCTTTGGAAGATGATGATGAATAGTGTTAATGGAGTCTCTCTTCTCCCTCTCTTCTCAGCTGGTGGTGTGTGTTAGTGAGTGTGTTGTGGCTGATGGATTCACTTAATGAACCCTTTTATATGTTGGGCTTGGGGCCAACTTGGGCCCGGTCCAATCCGTTAGCGTTTTTGCCCGTTTGGCCTAACTTTGGGCCAAACCTTTAAAATTAACGTCCGGTTTTCCATTTCTAATATTTTTCTAAGGTTTTTGACGGTTTTCACTTTTTCTCGTGCGGTACCGGGCAGACTTGAATCAGTTCAACCGGTTCAACTGCCGGTTTGCGGTTTTTTACAGTTTTTCGTAGAAAGCACATTTTCTGACTCAGAAAAACCCATTGAGTCCAAAAATCACCTTTAAATCCTCAAATTCTCACTCTAACTTTTCGGAACATAATTTAGGCAATTAATTACTTAATTAACCGGTTGATTTATTGCGGTTCTTACATTCTCCCCACCAAATAAGAAATTTTGCCCTCAAAATTTGAATTACCTGAGAAAAGCTCGGGATAATCCTTTTGCATCTCAGACTCCAATTCCCACGTTTGCTCCTCAACTCCTGCTCGCTTCCAAGCAACTTTGACCAACGAGACTTCTTTTCCTCACAGCCTTTTTATGCTAGTGTCATCGATCCTCACTGGGGTTACTTGAAAGGTTAAGTTCTCCCTCAACTCAACCGACTCAGGCTCCAACACATAAGCCACATCCGACGTGTACCTGTGGAGTTATGACACGTGGAATACGTCATGCAGGTTAGACAGATGAGGTGGCAAAGCAACTTGATACGCCATCGGCCCGAATCGCCTTAAAACCTCAAATGGTCCTATATACCTCGGATTCAACTTCTTGGTCTTGATTGCTCTTCCAATCCCAGTTGTTGGTGTAACCCTCAGGAGCACATGTTCTCCCACTTCAAATTCCAACAACTTCCTTCTCTGGTCCGCATAACTCTTCTGTCGACTCTGAGCAGTTAGAATCCTTGCAAGAATCTTCTTAATGTTTTCAGTAGTCTCCGCTATCAAATCAGGACCCAAAACGCTTGCTTCACCGGATTCATACCAACAAAGTGGAAATTGGCACTTCCGTCCATACAAGGCCTCATACGGAGCCATCCCAATGCTCGCATGAAAGCTATTGTTGTACGCAAACTCCACCAATGGCATGTAACGGTCCCAACTTCCGGGTTGATCCAGAACACATGCTCTCAGCATATCTTCTAACGTCTGATTATTCCTTTCCGACTGTCCATCCGTTTGCGGATGATATGCGGTACTGAGACATAGTTTCGTACCGAAAACTCTTTGGAAAGCTCCCCAAAACCTTGATGTGAATTGGGGATCGCGGTCCGATACTATGCTCGACGGCACACCATGCAACATTACTATCTCCTTTATGTACAACCTTGCTAACTCTTCCATGGAATAGTTTACTCGAATAGGAAGAAAATGAGCAGATTTGGTTAAGCGATCCATGATCAGCCAAACCGCATCAAATCCTGACCTAGTCCTCGGTAAACCGGTCACAAAATCCATTGCGATTCCTCCCCACTTCCACTGAGGAATTCCAAGAAACTGTAGCATCCCTGACGGTTTCTGATGCTCTACCTTCATCTTCTAACAGGTCAAACACTTGGACACCGTTGAAGCTACATTACCTTTCATCCCAGGCCACCAGAACATCTTCTTTAAGTCTTAAAAAACATCTTCGTGCTTCCTAGATGAAAAGAAAACCCACTGATGTGAGCCTCTGACAAAAGTCTTGCCCCAAATTCCAAACATCCGGTATGCAAAATCTCCCCTTGTATTTCCACAACCCTTCATCATTCTTGGTGTAATCTCCAAGCCTCTTTTCAGTAACTAGTTGGAATAATTGCTAAAACTTCTGCTCATCTTAATGAGCCCTTTGTATCTCTGATTTAAACGTGCTTGAGATTTGTAACTGGTTCAAACAAGCTCTTCCGGCAACTTCACCAATATCCAGCTTAAGATCCACAAACTTATCCACTAGCTCTTCTTCCTTGATTCTCATCCAAGCTATTGTCAAGAACTTCCGACTCAAAGCATCTGCTACCACATTCGTCTTTCCAGGATGATAGCTCAACTCGAAATCATAATCTTTAAGCAACTCCATCCACCTTCTCTGGCGCATATTAAGCTCTTTCTGATCAAAGATGTACTTGAGACTCTTATGATCAGAAAAGACGCTAAACTTTACTCCGTACAAGTGGTGCCTCCAAATCTTCAATGCAAATACAATCGCTGCTAATTCCATGTCATGAGTTGGGTAATTCACCTCATGCGGTCTCAGCTGACGCAATGCGTAAGCCACCACATTCCGGTGTTGCATCAACACGCAACCCAGACCCTTCAAAGAAGCATCACAGTATACTTCAAAGGGTTCATGCGGTTCCGGAAAGATTAAAATAGGTGCTGCACGTTAAATTCTGCTTCAAAGTCTGAAAACTCTCTCGCCTTCCACTGTGTCACTCTGATTATCGTCGTTAAGAATCCAAAGATTTTTCCTTAAACCAAATACCGATTTGTAATATTTTTCAAAACCTTCAAAACAAGTTCAATCTAAATGAGTCCATTGTTAAAACCTTATTAAAAGAGTCAAAAATATTTTATTTGTAAATCAATAATCTTAAAGCATGATTTTCCTAAATTCATTGAAACCCTTAAATCAAAACCTTTCCATTTGAATCCCTTTTGGATAAATTAAATTTTGCAAACCAAAATCACAAGTTAACAAAATCTTAGGACTCACCTTCCCTTTTAAATTGTATCATTTGATCGAAAGTTCCAATCCTAGTTTCAAAACCAAATTATTTAAAACAAAGCTCCAAACCAAATTTGAAAATCATTTTAAACCTTAAAACTGCAAAAATTATAGTTTAAAAACCACAAAGGCGTCAGTCGGTATTTCTGTTACCATTAGTGCTGAACCGCACCCATCACCCATACAGGGTACCGACAAGACTTCTAGTCATGCCTGGTAACCATTCTGGCATGTCCACTCTGATCGTTCGTCATCACAAGTCCGAAATCCTCGGCTACTGCCACTAGGATCCTTTTTTTTTCCCATGGTTTACTCTCAACACAACTCTAAGCCCTTGTAATCCTAACAGTGACTTTACAGAGATAGAACTAGGTTATCCTCAAATCCAAGCAATATAATACTCAAGGCATACTCTTACCTTTCGTCGGAAGGTTCGACCTCGGCGTATCACATGCATCCACGGTACACACACAGCCTGACTGTTGATTCTGACCTTCATCTCGGTTCCTCCTGCGGTGACAATACTTAGATATATATTCAGGTTTCCCACATGCATAGCATCAACCATTTCCTTTCGCCTGACGAAACTGGGCTTTGTTGTCCCCTCTGCAGTTTCCTTGACCTTGCAGATACTGAGGAGTATGTCCATCTTTCTTGAAGTTCTGTCCCCTTGGTCCGAGGTAATCATCGTATTTTCTACTAGTGTTTCTGATGGATCCATATTTGATGATGATTTTTGGTTAGAATTGGATGGATTTTCATCATATAAACTTGCACTTATTCCCTTGAATAGCATGCTTTTGAACTTTCCTCCCAAATTGCGCTTGATTATGAAAATGTGCTCTTTTGTGCCTAATTTAATCTATTTTATTCCAACTGCCTTCCATTTGATGCCTTGATATTGTTTGTGAATGATTCCAGGTGTATAAGGTAGGAATGGGTTGGAGAAAATGGAAAAAGAGCATGCAAAGTGGAGGAAACATGAAGAATCAAAGGAGATGAGTTCGGAGACCTGTGCATGCGCACGGCTGCTTGTGCGTACGCACAGCCGTCCAATCAGAGCACGTGGATTGTGTCGAGCGCGTCGCGTGTCCATTCAAGCATTGCCTAGTGTGTGTGCGCACGGCTGCTTGTGCGTACGCACAGGACTAGATTTTTCGCACAGGTGTCTGCACATGACTTCGTTAAAATGACACGTGACTCGCGATTTGGGGGCTTTGGAGGCCCATTTCTGAAGTCTTCTAGCTCATATTGGAGGGAAAATGAGTGACATAACATAGCATATCATTAGTATAGTTTTAGGAGTAGTAGTAGGAAGCTTTAGTTAGTTTTTCTCTAAGTTTTTCATCATCTCTATTAGGGTTTATATTAGGGTTTTACATTCAAGTGCCATTTCCATTTTTTATCTTGGATTTTGCTAGTTTTCATTGTAAGTATTCTCTTGTTATTACTCTTTATAGTTACATTGTCATTACTCTTTCTTCTAATTCAAGTTATAGTTCAATTTTGCTTCTCTCTTACAATTTTAACTTCTTATTGATGAATTTGATGTTTGATATTTGTTTCATGCTTTCTTGTGTTATTCTTGTTGATTGAGATTAATTTTTGCTTTTAGTTTCAAGCCTTTTCTCATTTTCTCCATGTTTAAGGTTTTTGCCCACCCAGTGTTTGACAAAATGTCAAACATGGTTTTAGGCTAAATTTTTTGTTCTTGGCTTGGGTAAAGTGGGCAATTGGGTTTCTAGAGTCGGAATGTCCAATATTTAGTTTTAATTCTTAGATTGTTAATTGTTCTTGTTCCCACTAACGCTAAGTTGTTGCTAAGCCAATTAGCAAGCAATTTAGGATTTGTAGGTTGGGAACACTTATGCTTATTTAACTTACCTTCCGATGTGAGGGTTGATCAAGTGAGATTAATCCATCATAATTGTCATAGTTGTGGTTCCAACAAGGAAAGGACCCTTAGCTCACTCCAAGCCAAGACTCTTTTTGATGCTTTCAATCTTTCATACATTTCCATGTTAATCTCTTTTATACTTTACTTGTTTATATTACATAGTCGGTTCTTTAATTTATTCATTAGTTCAATCATTACAATTTTGCATGTTCTTTTATTGCTTTATATGTTCATTTCTTCATTGACAACCACTTGATCACTACAACCGGATTTGCACACTCATTGTTCTAAAGTACTCCTTGGGAGACGACTCGGGAGTCAAATACTCTCGGTTTTGAATTAGTTTTGAATTGTGACACATCTTGTGAATTTCCAACTTGATCGGTGGCAAACTTGTTGGGTTAAGACTATACTTACAATGCTAACTCCAATTTTTGGATAATCGAGTTCCTAACCTATATGCATATTGGCCGCTCGCATATCAAATTATAGCGCCGTTGCCGGGGAGTTCAATTTAAGTGCAATGAGTGCTACAATTTTAGTTGTTGTAAATATGTGAATAGTATAAATATTTGATTTTTGATTTGCTACTTAGCACTAATTGGTAGGAGGCGCCTCCATCTTAGTATTGATAGCAACTAACACTTTTTGTTTGTTTAGCCCTAGACGAGTGGATATAATTAGAACATATATGCCCATTTGTTCATTGCTTTTGTTGATATTATTGCCTTCTATTTTTCCTATTCATCATGAACTATCACCCTTTTGGCTTGGAGTCTAGTTGTTATCATGTTGTAGGAGGTAGCAATTCCAACGTTGGTTCACCTCAAGGTATGGGATGTCAATTCGAGGAAGGGTCACAAGCAATCAACTCTTGGCAACAAGGACCGTTGCGAGGGCCCTACGATCCTAATGTCTATCAACCTCTCACACCTAGTGGAACACGTCCTTACTACAATTTTGCCCATCCTTATGCTCATGCTCCATACCCTCGACATGAGATGCAACCATCATGCCCTCAAGCTCCTTTACCTTTTCCACCACCAATTCCCTCCCCACCTATCTACCTACCGTCTCACTTGGGATAACCTAGCTTCCACCACCATCCTATCCCCACTAACTTCCCTTATAGAGAGCCTAGCTTTCAAGCCCTCATCCAAGAACAAAGGGAATTTCAAAGGAAGCAAGAGAATTGCATGGCAACTCTTGCCGAGGCTTTGTCACGTCTAGCACCCTTTCACTCCACCCCTAGTAACCTTGCCCCTCCACCCTTGCTACACCCATCAACCCCGAAATCTAGCATTGATGCTATAACTCCGGAAGGAAGTGAGTCGCTTATTAAGATAAAACCTCAACCCGCTCTTCCGAAGGAGGAATCTATTGATGGGGGCAAGAATCTCATTGAAGATGGGAGAGAGGACGAACTTGAGGTAGATAGCCACCATGAGCTTCAAAAAGGTTTAAGTGATGAAGAGAGCTCACAAGCGGGAGACCTTGAGGAAGAAGAAAATGAAAGTGACCCACGAAGTCTCCACAACCAAGAGGATAAGTTACCCCACCGAGAAGCAAGGGAAGATTTGAAACCACTACCACCTCATGTTAAATATGCGTTCCTTGATGAGGAACATAAATTTCCGGTGATAGTGGCAACCGATCTCTCCAATCAAGAAGAGCAACAACTCCTTGAAGTTATCCGGAAGTATAAGAAGGCGATTGGATGGAGCCTAAGTGACATTGTGGGAATAAGTCCTCAAGTGTGCCTCCATAGGATTTTCTTAGAAGAAGGCACTAAGCCAGTCCGACAACTGCAAAGACGGCTAAATCCTACAATCCTTGATGTGGTCAAGAAGGAAGTAACTCGCCTCTTAGAAGCAGACATCATTTATCCCCTTTCTGACAGTGAATGGGTAATTAGTCCGGTCCAAGCAGTGCCAAAGAAGTCCGGGGTAACAATGGTGAAGACTGAGAGTAGAGAGCTTGTGGCCACCCAAGTCCAGAACACTTGGCGAGTGTGCATTTATTACTGCCAGCTGAATCAAGCAACGAGGAAGGACCACTATCCGTTGCCGTTTGTTGACCAAATGTTGGATCGCTTGGCAGGTAAATCCCATTACTGCTTTTTAGATGGATACACAGGGTACTTTCAAATTCACATAGCTCCTGAAGATCAGGAGAAAACTACTTTTACTTACCCCTTTGAAACGTTTGCGTATAAGAGAATGCCATTTGGCTTATGCAATGCACCGGCAACGTTTCAAAGATGCATGACAAGTGTTTTCTTGGATCTTTTGGAAGATTGTATGGAAGTCTTCATGGACGATTTTAGTGTGTATGGTAGCTCCTTTGATGCTTGTTTAGGGAACTTAGCTAGAGTACTAGAGCGATGCACCAATACTAACCTTGTTTTGAATTTTGAAAAGTGCCACTTCATGGTGAAGCAAGGTATAGTATTGGGTCATATTGTCTCTAAAGACGGAATCTCTGTCGACCCAGCTAAGATCGATGTCATTTTGAGTTTACCTTACCCCTCCTCAATGAGGGAGATCCGTTCCTTCCTTGGTCATGCAGGCTTCTATCGTCGGTTCATCAAGGACTTTAGCAAAGTCGCCTTACCTCTCTCCCGCCTGCTACAAAAGGATGTGGAATTTCATTTCAGTGAAGATTGCAAAGAGGCTTTTGACAAGTTGAAGGAAGCGTTAATCACAGCTCCTATTGTGCAAGGCCCAAATTAGAATAAACCCTTTGAGATCATGTGTGATGCCTCGAATCACACCGTAGGTGCTGCGCTAGCACAACGCGATGGTAACGCTCCCTACATTATAGCATATGCATCAAAAACTTTGGATTCAGCTCAGTTGAATTACACCACCACCGAAAAAGAGCTTTTAGCCATTGTTTTTTCTCTAGACAAGTTTCTCCCTTATTTGCTAGGCTCTAAAGTGGTGGTGTATTCGGACCATGCCGCATTGAAATATTTGCTAAAGAAGAAGGAGTCAAAGCCTAGGCTCATTAGGTGGATATTACTTTTGCAAGAATTTGACTTGGAGATCAAAGATAGAAGTGGATCCCAAAATCTAGTGGCGGACCATTTGAGTCAGCTAGAACATTTAACTCCAGATCCCACTCCTATCAATGACTCATTTCTCTTAGATACCTTGCAAGCAATATCCCAAAGCACCCTTTGGTTTGCCCCGATAGCTAATTACTTGGTTGCTCGCGTCTTTCCCCCACAATTTTTAAAGCATCAAAAAGATAAATTGAGAAGTGATGCTAAGTTTTATTTTTGGGATGATCCACATCTGTGGAGGCATGGAGCGGATCAAGTAATTAGAAAATATGTGCCGAAATCTGAGTTCCAGTCTATCCTTCAATTTTGCCACTCATCTGAGAGTGGGGGTCATTTTGGCCCGCAACAAACAGCGAGGAAGGTTTTAGACTGTGGATTCTGGTGGCCTACTTTATTTAGGGATGCCAACCAATTTTGCAAATCTTGTCATCAATGCCAGAAGTCTAGAAATACCTCACAAAGGGGTGAGATGCCCCAAAAACCGATGATTTTTTGCAAGATTTTTGATGTTTGGGGCATGGACTTCATGGGGCCATTTCCAAATTCCAATGGGTTTGTGTACATATTGTTAGTAGTGGATTACGTCTCTAAATGGGTGGAAGCAATTCCTACCCATTGCGATGACGCTAACACCGTTGCTTCATTCTTGAAGAATAACATTATTTGTAGATTTGGGTCATCACGAGCAATCATGAGCGACCAAGGAACCCATTTTTGTAACAGAAAAATTGAGGCGTTGATGAAAAAGTATGGGGTCATTCACAAAGTTTCTACAGCCTATCACCCCCAAACCAATGGGCAAGCGAAAGTATTCAACAGGGAGATCAAAAAAAATCTTAGAGAAAGTGGTTAATCCCCAGAGGAAGGATTGGAGCTCTAGATTGGGAGATGCATTATGGGCCTATAGAACCACTTACAAGACCCCAATCGGCATGAGCCCCTTCCGTATTATTTTTGGGAAGCCTTGTCATCTTCTGGTTAAAATCCACCATAGAGCCTATTGGGCGGTGAAGAATTGCAATCCGAACTTAAAGGGGGCGGGAATGGAACGTAAGCTTCAATTGGAGGAATTAGAATGCCTTAGGTTAGAAGCATATGAGAATGCTTAGTTCTACAAGAAAAAAGCTAAGGCATTCCATGACCAGAATATCAGGAGGAAGAACTTCAAGATAGGTGATGAAGTGCTTGTGTATAATTCAAGATTACGGTTGATGCCCGGAAAATTGAGATCAATATGGGACGGGCCGTTTAAGGTGGTAGATGTCAAGCCTTATGGGGTGGTGGAGGTGATTCACCCTACCAATGGAGTTAAGTTCAGAGTTAATGGTCATAGGGTGAGGCTTTATCACACTCAACCCAAAAATGCCAAGGAGTTGGAGATTTTCCTCCTTGGTGAAGTTTCCAAGTGACAAATGAAGCCATGCAAGTCCAACTTAGGACTCTAAACCAAAGTGCTCGGTGGGAGACACCCCACCATGGTAACTTTGTTCCAATTTTATCTCTTGTTTATAGTCTTTTTGAATTATTTGCTTTCTTGTGATATAATGAGTAGTTTAGGTTTGGTTTGATAATTTTGAGTTGAATAAGTTAAATTACTTGTGGACCATGAAATTGCGCGTGTTTGAATGATTTGGGGCTGGTATGTTGATATGCTAAGGGTAGGAAACTTAGTTTTGAAGAGAAAAGAATTTTCTGAAACAGGGTACCTGTGCGTACGCACCAACCTGTTCGTGCACACAAAACTGTGTTTTGTGCCATCTGTGCATCCGCACACGACTTAATATACCCTCTGGTCGCAGCGCCAGCACAGTTTGTGCGTGCGCGCTGCCCTGTTTTCTCTGATCTGTGCGTGTGCACAGATGCGTGCGTACGCACACATCCCCTCTCATACTTCATTTGTGCGGCTGTACAGACGTGTGCGCCCACACACACATTGATAGCCCCTCTGGTGGGAGCGAGGGAACAGCTTGTTCGTGTGCTCAACCTCCCCCATTTTTTCCCCTGTGCGTGCGCACGGACATGTGTTCGCACGCACACATGCTTTTGTCCTCAAGTTAAAAAAAAACCCTCTGTGGGCCGCACGTTTTTGTGCGTCCGCACGTCTTTACTCAACCTCTCTGGTCGCAGCGATCGCACACTGTATGTGGTGCGCAGAAATTGTAATTACACTTTGATTATGTAAAATTCATCGCTCTTTCTTTCCCTGAAAATGGCGCCAAAAACATGATGCCAATACCATGGTTCACAACTTCGCACAACTAACCAGCAAGTGCACTGGGTCGTCCAAGTAATACCTTACGTGAGTAAGGGTCGAATCCCACGGAGATTGTTGGTATGAAGCAAGCTATGGTCACCTTGTAAATCTCAGTCAGGCGGATATAAAATAGTAATGGGGTTTTCGAAAATAATTAATAAAACAGGGATAGAAATACTTATGTAAATCATTGGTGAGAATTTCAGATAAGCGAATAGAGATGCTTTCGTTCCTTTGAACCTCTGCTTTCCTGCTATCTTCATCCAATCAGTCTTACTCCTTTCCATGGCTGGCTTTATGTGATACATCACCATTGTCAATGGCTACTTTCGGTCTTCTCTCGGGAAAATGATCCAAATGCCCTATCACGGCACGGCTAATCGTCTGGAGGCATCACCCTTGTCAATGGTTTCATCTTATCCTCTCAGTAAAAATGGTCAACGCACCCTGTCACGGCACGGCTATTCATTTTTCGGTTCTCGATCATGCTGGAATAGGATTTACTATCCTTTTACATCTATCACTACGCCCAGCAATCGCGAGTTTGAAGCTCGTCACAGTCATTCAATCATTGATTCCTACTCGGAATATCACAGACAAGGTTTAGACTTTCCGGATTCTCTTGAATGCCGCCATCATTCTAGCTTACACCACGAAGATTCCGATTAAGAGATCTAAGAGATACTCATTCAATCTAATGTAGAACGGAGGTGGTTGTCAGGCACGCGTTCATAGGGAATGATGATGATTGTCACGTTCATCACATTCAGGTTGAAATGCGAATGAATATCTTGGAAGCAAAATAAGATGAATTGAATAAAAAATAGTAGTACTTTGCATTAATCTTTGAGGAACAGCAGAGCTCCACACCTTAATCTATGGAGTGTAGAAACTCTACCGTTAAAAATACATAAGTGAAAGGTCCAGGCATGGCCGAATGGCCAGCCCCTCTAATCTAAGAACCAGGCGTCCAAAGATGTTCAAAGATACAATCCAAGATCAAAAGATATCTAATACAATAGTAAAAGGTCCTATTTATAATAGACTAGCTACTAGGGTTTACATAAGTAAGTAATTGATGCATAAATCAACTTCCGGAGTCCACTTGGTGTGTGCTTGGGCTGAGCTTTAACTCTCCACGTGCAGAGGCCATTTGTGGAGTTGAACGCCAGGTTTTGATCCATTTCTGGCGTTCAACTCTGGTTCTTGATCCATTTCTGGCACTGAACTCCAGAATTGGGCAGAGAGCTGGCGTTGAACGCCAGTTTACATCATCTATCCTCGAGCAAAGTATGGACTATTATATAATGTTGGAAAGCCCTGGATGTCTAGTTTCCAACACAATTGGAAGCGCGCCATTATGAGTTCTGTAGCTCCAGAAAATCCATTTTGAGTTCAGGGAGGTCAGAATCCAACAGCATCAGCAGTCCTTCTTCAACCTCTGAATCTGATTTTTGCTCAAGTCCCTCAATTTCAGCCAGAAAATACCTGAAATCACAGAAAAACACACAAACTCATAGTAAAGTCCAGAAATGTGAATTTAACATAAAAACTAATGAAAACATCCCTAAAAGTAACTAGATCCTACTAAAAACATACTAAAAATAATGCCAAAAAGCGTATAAATTATCCGCTCATCACAACACCAAACTTAAATTGTTGCTTGTCCCTAAGCAACTGAAAATCAAATAGGATAAAAAGAAGAGAATATACTATAAATTCCAAACTATCAATGAAACATAGCTTCAATCATATGAGCGGGACTTATATCTTTTTGCCTCTTGAATAGTTTTGGCATCTCACTTTATTCATTGAAGTTCAGAATGATTGGCTTCTATAGGAACTCAGAGTTCAGATAGTGTTATTGACTCTCCTAGTTCAGTATGATGATTCTTGAACACAGCTTCTTTATGAGTCTTGGCCGTGGCCCTAAGCACTTTGTTTTCCAGTATTACCACCGGATACATAAATGCCACAGACACATAATTGGGTGAACCTTTTCAGATTGTGACTCAGCTTTGCTAAAGTCCCCAATTAGAGGTGTCCAGGGTTCTTAAGCACAATCTTTTTTTGCTTTGGACCTTGACTTTAACCGCTCAGTCTCAAGTTTTCACTTGACACCTACACGCCACAAGCACATGGTTAGAGACAGCTTGGTTTAGCCGCTTAGACCAGGATTTTATTCCTTTGGGCCCTCCTATCCACTGATGCTCAAAGCCTTGGGATCCTTTTTATTTGCCCTTGCCTTTTGGTTTTAAGGATAATTGGCTTTTTGCTCTTGCCTCTTGGTTTTAAGAGCTTTGGCTTTTTCTGCTTGCTTTTTCTTTTCTTTCTATTTTTTTTCGCCTATATTTTTTTTCTGCAAGCTTTGTTCTTTGCTGCTTTTTCTTGCTTCGAGAATCATTTTTATGATTTTTTAGATTATCAAATAACATGTCTCCTTGTCATCATTCTTTCAAGAGACAACATATTTAACATTCTTAAACAACAACTTCAAAAGACATATGCACTGTTCAAGCATTCATTCAGAAAACAAGAAGCATTGTCACCACATCAATATAATTAAACTAAGTTCAAGGATAAGTTAGAAACTCATGTACTTCTTGTTCTTTTGAATTAAAATATTTTTCATTTAAGAGAGGTGATGGATTCATAGGACATTTATAACTTTTAAGACAAAGTCACTAACTACTAATGATCATGTAATGAAGACACAAACACAGATAAGCACATAACATAGAAAACGAAAAATAGAAAAAATAAGAACAAGGAATGATTCCACCTTAGTGATGGTGGCGTTTCCTTCTTGAGGAACCAATGATGTCCTTGAGCTCTTCTATGTCTCTTCCTTGTCTTTGTTGCTCCTCCCTCATTGCTTTTTGATCTTCTCTTATTTCATGGAGCATGATGGAGTGCTCTTGATGTTCCACCCTTAATTGTCCCATGTTGGCACTTAATTCTCCTAGGGAGGTGTTGATTTGCTCCCAATAGTTTTGTGGAGGAAAATGCATTTGAGGCATCTCCGGGATCTCATGGTGATGAACTTTCTACGCCTCTTGAGCTCCATGAATGGGCTCTCTTGCTTGCTCCATCTTTTTCTTAGTGATGGGCTTCTCTTCCTTAATAGGAATGTCTCCTTCTATGAAAGCTCCAGCTGAGTAACATAGATGGCAGATAAGATGAGGAAAAGCTAGCCTTGCAATGGGGGATGACTTTTCGGCTATTTTGTAGAGTTCATTAGAGATGACCTCATGAACTTCTATTTCCTCTCCAATCATGATGCTATGAATCATGATGGCCCGATCCACAGTAACTTCAGATCGGTTGCTAGTGGGAATGATTGAGCATTGAATGAACTCCAACCATCCTCTAGCCACAGGCTTGAGGTCCAATCTTCTTAGTTGAACTGGCTTGCCTTTGGAGTCAATCTTCCATTGAGCTCCTTCCACACATATGTCCATAAGGACTTGGTCCAACCTTTGATTAAAGTTGACCCTTCTAGTGTAGGGGCATTCATCTCCTTGCATCATGGGCAAGTTGAACGCCAACCTCACATTTTCCGGACTAAAATCTAAGTATTTCCCCCGAACCATTGTAACGTAGTTCTTTGGATCCGGGTTCTTACTTTGATCATGGTTCTTGGTGATCCATGCATTGGCATAGAACTCTTGAACCATTAGGATGCCGACTTGTTGGATGGGATTTGTTAGAACTTCCCAACCTCTTCTTTAAATTTCATGTCGGATCTCCGGATACTCATTTCTTTTGAGTTTGAAAGGGACCTCGGGGATCACCTTCTTCTTGGCCACAACATCATAGAAGTGGTCTTGATGGGCTTTGGAGATGAACCTTTCCATCTCCCATGACTCGGAGGTGGAAGCTTTTGTCTTCCCTTTCCCCTTTCTAGAGGATTCTCCGGTCTTAGGTGCCATCAATGGTAATGGAAAAATAAAAAAGCCTATACTTTTACCACACCAAACTTAGAATATTGCTCGCCCTCGAGCAATAAAAGAAAGAATAGAGGAAGAAGAAGAAGAAAATATGGAGAAGAGGGGTGAAGTGTGTTTCGACCAAGTAGAGAGGAGAGGCTTGTGGTGTGTGAAAATGAGGAAGAATGGAGGGCTATATATAGGGGAGGGAGGGGAGTTAAGGTTCAGCCATTTAGGGTGGGTTTGGGTGGGAAATTGGTTTTGAATTTTGAAGGTAGGTGGAGTTTATGAGGTAGGTTTATGGGGAAGAGTGGATGGATGTGAGTGGTGAAGAGGTGATGGGGAAGAGAGATTGAGGTGATTGGTGAAGGGTTTTTGGGGAAGGGTGTTTATGGGATTGTGTGAAAGAGAGGTGAGAAGAAGTGAGTGGAGGTAGGTGGGGATCCTGTAGGGTCCACAGATCCTGAGATGATCCTGTGGGGTCCACAGATCCTCAGATGATTCTGTGGGGTCCACAGATCCTGAGATGATCCTGTGGGGTTCACAGATCCTGAGGTGTTCAAGGATTTACACCCTTGCACCAAATTAGGCATGCAAAATGCCCTTGCACGCAACTCTGGGCGTTCAGCGCCAGGTTGGTGCCCATTTTGGGCGTTCAACGCCCATTTACTGGCCATTTCTGGCGTTGAACGCCAGAACCATGCTTGTTCTGGGGGTTTAGCGCCCAGATACTGCCCATTTTAGGCGTTCAGCGCCAGAACCATGCTCTGTTCTGGCGTTGAACGCCAGACAGATGCTTCCTCCAGGGTGTGATTTTTCTTCTGCTGTTTTTGATTCCGTTTTTAATTTTTTTGTTTATTTTGTGACTCCACATGATCATGAACCTATAAAGACATATAACTAAGAAAAATATAGTTAGATAAATAAAAATTGGGTTGCCTCCCAACAAGCGCTTCTTTAATGGCAATAGCTTGACAGTGGGCTCTCATGGAGCCTCACAGATGTTCAGAGCATTGTTGAAACTCTCCAACACCAAACTTAGAGTTTGGATATGGGAGTTCAACACCAAACCTAGAGTTTGGTTGTGGCTTCCCAACACCAAACTTAGAGTTTGACTGCGGGGGCTTTGTTTGACTCTGCTTTGAGAGAAGCTTTTTATGCTTCCTCTCCAAGGATGCAGAGAGAGATCCTTGAGTTGTAAACACAAGGTTGTCCTCATTCAATTGAAGGATTAATTCTCCTCTGTCCACATTAATCACAGCTCTTGCTGTGGCTAGGAAAGGTCTTCCTAGGATGATGGATTCATCCTCTTCCTTTCCAGTATCCAGGACTATGAAATCAGCAGGGATGTAAAGGCCTTCAACCTTTACTAACACGTCCTCTACTTGTCCATAAGCCTGTTTTCTTGAATTGTCTGCCATCTCTAAGGAGATTTTAGCAGCTTGCACCCCATAGATTCCAGTTTCTCTATTACAGAGAGTGGCATGAGGTTTATTCCTGAACCAAGGTCACACAGAGCCTTAAAGATCATGGTGCCTATGGTACAAGGTATTATGAACTTTCCAGGATCCTGTTTCTTCTGAGGCAATGTCAGTTGATCCAGATCACTTAGTTCATTGGTGAACAAGGGAGGTTCATCTTCCCAAGTCTCAATACCAAATAATTTGGCATTCAGCTTCATGATTGCACCAAGAAACTTGGCAGTTTTCTCTTCAGTAACATCCTCATTCTCTTCAGAAGAGGAATACTCATCAGAGCTCATGAAGGGCATAAGGAGGTTCAATGGAATCTCTATGGTCTCTAGATGAGCCTCAGAGTCCTTTGGTTCCTCAGAGGGAAGCTCCTTATTGATCACTGGACGTCCCAGGAGGTCTTCCTCCTTGGGATTCACGTCCTCCTCTCCCTCTTTGGGTTCGGCCATTTTGGTTATGTCAATGGCCTTGCACTCTCCTTTTGGATTTTCTTCTGTATTGCTTGGGAGAGTACTAGGAGGGATTTCAGTGATCCTTTCACTCAGCTGGCCCACTTGTGCTTCCAAATTTCTAATGGAGGATCTTGTTTCATTCATGAAACTCACAGTGGCCTTAGATAGATCAGAGACTAGATTTGCTAAGCTAGATGGATTCTGCTCAGAATTCTCTGTCTGTTGCTGAGTGGATGATGGAAAAGGCTTGCTATTGCTAAACCTGTTTCTTCCACCATTATTAAAGCCTTGTTGAGGCTTTTGATCCTTCCATGAGAAATTTGGATGATTTCTCCATGATGGATTATAGGTGTTTCCATAAGGTTCACCCATGTAATTTACCTCTGCTATTGCAGGGTTCTCAGGATCATAAGCTTCTTCTTCAGGAGAAGCCTCTTGAGTACTGTTGGATGCAGCTTGCATTCCATTCAGACTCTGAGAAATCATATTGACTTGCTGAGTCAATATTTTATTCTGAGCTAATATGGCATTCAGAGTATCAATTTCAAGAACTCCCTTCTTCATAGGTATCCCATTACTCACAGGATTCCTCTCAGAAGTGTACATGAACTGGTTATTAGCAACCATGTCAATGAGTTCTTGAGCTTCTGCAGGTGTTTTCTTTAAGTGAATGGATCCACCTGCAGAAGTGTCCAGTGACATCTTTGATAGCTCAGATAAACCATCATAGAATATATCCAGGATGGTCCATTCTGAAAGCATGTCAGAAGGACACTTTTTGGTCAGCTGCTTGTATCTTTCCCAAGCTTCATAGAGGGCTTCACCTTCTTTCTGTCTGAAGGTTTGAACATCCACTCTAAGCTTACTCAGCTTTTGAGGAGGAAAGAACTTGGCTAAGAAAGCCATGACTAGCTTATCCCAAGAGTTCAAGTTGTCTTTGGGTTGAGAGTCCAACCATACTCTAGCTCTGTCTCTTACAGCAAAAGGGAAAAGTATGAGCCTGTAGACTTTAGGATCTACTCCATTAGTCTTAACAGTATCACAGATCTGCAAGAATTCAGTTAAGAACTGAAAAGGATCTTCAGATGGAAGTCCATGAAACTTGCAGTTCTGTTGCATCAGAGAAACTAGCTGAGGTTTCAGCTCAAAGTTGTTTGCTCCAATGGCAGGAATGGAGATGCTTCTTCCATGTAAATTGGAATTTGGTGCAGTAAAGTCACCAAGCATCCTCCTTGCATTATTATTATTTTCGGCTGCCATCTCCTCTTCTTGTTCGAAAGTTTCTGATAGGTGCTTGCTGGATAGTTGTAATTCAGGGTCTGCTTCAACAAGAATGTTCTTGTCCTTGCTCCTGCTCATATGAAAAAGAGGGACAGAAAAATAATAATAATAGGGATCCTTTTTACCACAGTATAGAGGTCCCTGTGTAAGTAGAAGAATAAATAAATAGAAGGAGATGAGAGAGGGAGAATTTCGAAAATAATTTTTGAAAAAGAGTTAGTGATTTTTCGAAAATGGCTTTTGAAAAGGGTTAGTAATTTTTTTTTCGAAAATTAAAATAAAAAGAACTAATTAGTTAATTAAAAAGAAATTTTGAAAAAGAGGGAAGAGATTTTCGAAAATTGGAGAGAGAGAGAGTTAGTTAGTTGGTTTTGAAAAAGATAAGAAACAAACAAAAAGTTAGTTGAAACAAATTTTGAAAATCAATTTTGAAAAGATAAGAAGTTAGGAAGTTAGAAGAGATATTTTGAAACCAATTTTTTTGAAAAAGGTGAGATAAGAAGATATTTTTGAAAAGATATGATAGAAATTAGTTTTTGAAAAAGATTTGAATTTTTAAAATCACAATTAATGACTTGATTCACAAGAAATCACAAGATATGATTCTAGAACTTAAAGTTTGAATCTTTCTTAACAAGTAAGTAACAAACTTGAAATTTTTGAATCAAAACATTAATTGTTATTGTATTTTCGAAAATTTTGATACAAAAATAAGAAAAAGATTTTTGAAAAATATTTTTAGAATTTTCGAAAATAACTAAGAAAACTGAAAAAGATTTAATTTTTGAAAAAGATTTTGAAAAAGATAAGATTTTTAAATTGAAAATTTGATTTGACTCATAAAAACAACTAGATTTTAAAAATTTTTGAACAAGTCAAATCTAATTTTCGAAATTTTAAGAGAGAAAAGAGGGAAAGATTTTTTTTTCATTTTTTTTGAATTTTTATTGATGAGAGAGAAAAACATGAAAATTATGCAATGCATGAGAATTTTAGATCAAAACATGTGATGCATGCAAGAATGCTATGAATGTCAAGATGAACACCAAGAACACTATGAAGATCATGATGAACATCAAGAACACAATTTTGAAAAATTTTTAATGCAAAGAAAATATGCAAGACACCAAACTTAGAATTATTTAATGCTTAGACACTAAGAATTCAAGAATGTATATGAAAAACAAGAAAAGACACAACATGCAAATGCAAAGATCAAACAAGAAGACTTACCAAGAACAACTTGAAGATCATGAAGAACACTATGAATGCATGAATTTTTTCGAAAAAATGCAAGATGCACATGCAATTGACACCAAACTTATAACATGACTCAAGACTCAAGCAAGAACACAAAAAATATTTTTGATTTTTATGATTTTCTAATTTTTTTGTATTTTTTTCAAAAATTATTTGAAAAACAAAAATAAGGATTTCAAAATCTTTAATATGAATTCCAGGAATCTTGTGCTCTTTAGTCTAAAGCTCCAATCAAAGGGTCAGACATGGCTTAATAGCCATTCAAGCTTTAGAATGGATTTACATCCATTGAGGTGATTAGTTGAAGACCAATCCCAAGGGAGTTTGGGTATGGCTTTTCAGCCAGATAGGATTCAACATGTTACCATGAAACTCTAGAATTCATTCTTGAAAGTTTTAAAGCCATAGAATAATTTATTTTTGAAAACATTTTTATTTAAAAAAAATTTTTTTTTCGAAAACAAAAGAAAAATTTTTGAAAGATTTTTGAAAAATTTTTGAAAACTTTTTGAAAAGAAAACGAAAAGAAAGTTACCCAATCTGAGCAACAAGATGAACCGTCAGTTGTCCAAACCCGAACAATCCCCGACAACGGCGCCAAAAACTTGGTGCGCAGAAATTGTAATTACACTTTGATTATGTAAAATTCATCGCTCTTTCTTTCCCTGGTAATGGCGCCAAAAACATGATACCATGAAACTCTAGAATTCATTCTTGAAAGTTTTAAAGCCATAGAATAATTTATTTTTGAAAACATTTTAAAATTCGAAAAGAAAAAAAAGAAAATTTTGAAAACTTTTGAAAAGAAAACGAAAAGAAAGTTACCCAATCTGAGCAACAGATGAACCGTCAGTTGTCCAAACCCGAACAATCCCCGACAACGGCGCCAAAAACTTGGTGCGCAGAAATTGTAATTACACTTTGATTATGTAAAATTCATCGCTCTTTCTTTCCCTGGTAATGGCGCCAAAAACATGATACCAATACCATGGTTCACAACTTCGCACAACTAACCAGCAAGTTCACTGGGTCGTCCAAGTAATACCTTACGTGAGTAAGGGTCGAATCCCACGGAGATTGTTGGTATGAAGCAAGCTATGGTCACCTTGTAAATCTCAGTCAGGCGGATATAAAATAGTAATGGAGTTTTTGAAAATAATTAATAAAACAGGGATAGAAATACTTATGTAAATCATTGGTGAGAATTTCAGATAAGCGAATAGAGATGCTTTCGTTCCTCTGAACCTCTGCTTTTCTCTTCTTTTTTTTTTTTTTTTTTTTTTTTTTTTTTTTTTTTTTTTTTTTTTTTTTTTTTTTTTTTTATCCTTTCTGTAATCTCATGCAATATAAAAAAAAAAAAAAAAAAAAAAAAAAAAAAAAATCTTTTTCTCTATCTTCATCCAATCGGTCTTACTCCTTTCCATGGCTGGCTTTATGCAAAGGCATCACCGTTGTCAGTGGCTACATCCCCTCCTCTCAGTGAATAATATGCTCACGCACCCTGTCACGGCACGACTATTCATCTGTCGGTTCTCGATCATGCTGGAATAGGATTCACCCTCCTTTTGCGTCTGTCACTAACGCCCAGCACTCGCGAGTTTGAAGCTCGTCACAGTCATTCAATCATTGAATCCTACTCAGAATACCATAGACAAGGTTTAGACCTTCCGGATTCTCTTGAATGCCGCCATCATTCTAGCTTACGCCACGAAGATTCTGGTTAGGAGATCTAAGAGATATTCATTCTAGCTTAATTCATGTAGAACAGAAGTGTTTGTCAGGCACGCGTTCATAGGGGAGAATGGTGATGAGCGTCACACATAATCATCACCTTCATCACGTTCTTGAGTGCGAATGGATATCTTAGAAGAGAAATAAGAAGAATTGAATAGAAAACAGTAGTACTTGCATTAATCTTTGAGGAACAGCAGAGCTCCACACCTTAATCTATGGAGTGTAGAAACTCTACCGTATGAAAATACATAAGTGAAGGTCCAGGCATGGCCGAGATGGCCAGCCCCTCTGATCTAAGAACCAGGCGTCCAAAGATTCCTAATACAATAGTAAAAGGTCCTATTTATAATAAACTAGTCACTAGGGTTTACATGAGTAAGTAATTGATGCATAAATCCACTTCCGGGGCCCACTTGGTGTGTGTTTGGGCTGAGCTTAAGTGTAGCACGTGCAGAGGCCATTTGTGGAGTTGAACGCCAGTTTCTGTGCCAGTTTGGGCGTTCAACTCTGGTTTTGGATCCTTTTCTGGCGCTGGACGCCAGATTTGGGCAGAAGGCTGGCGTTGAACGCCAGTTTACGTCGTCTATTCTTGGCCAAAGTATGGACTATTATATATTGCTGGAAAGCCCTGGATGTCTACTTTCCAACGCAATTGGAAGCGCGCCATTTCGAGTTCTGTAGCTCCAGAAAATCCACTTTGAGTGCAGGGAGGTCAGAATCCAACAGCATCAGCAGTCCTTTTTCAACCTCTGAATCTGATTTCTGCTCAAGTCCCTCAATTTCAGCCAGAAAATACCTGAAATCACAGAAAAACACACAAACTCATAGTAAAGTCCAGAAATGTGAATTTAACATAAAAACTAATGAAAACATCCCTAAAAGTAGCTAGATCCTACTAAAAACATACTAAAAACAATGCCAAAAAGCGTATAAATTATCCGCTCATCACAACATCAAACTTAAATTGTTGCTTGTCCCCAAGCAACTGAAAATCAAATAGGATAAAAAGAAGAGAATATACTATAAATTCCAAACTATCAATGAAACATAGCTTCAATCAAATGAGCGGGACTTATAGCTTTTTGCCTCTTGAATAGTTTTGGCATCTCACTTTATCCATTGAGGTTCAGAATGATTGGCATCTATAGGAACTCAGAGTTCAGATAGTGTTATTGACTCTCCTAGTTCAGTATGATGATTCTTGAACACAGCTTCTTTATGAGTCTTGGCCGTGGCCCTAAGCACTTTGTTTTCCAGTAATACCACCGGATACATAAATGCCACAGACACATAATTGGGTGAACCTTTCCAGATTGTGACTCAGCTTTGCTAAAGTCCCCAATTAGAGGTGTCCAGGGTTCTTAAGCACACTCTTTGTTTTTGCTTTGGACCTTGACTTTAACCGCTCAGTCTCAAGTTTTCACTTGACACCTACACGCCACAAGCACATGGTTAGGGACAGCTTGGTTTAGCCGCTTAGACAAGGATTTTATTCCTTTAGGCCCTCCTATCCACTGATGCTCAAAGCCTTGGGATCCTTTTTTATTTGCCCTTGCCTTTTGGTTTTAAGGGTTATTGGCTTTTTCTGCTTGCTCTTTCTTTTTCTTTTTTTTTCTATTTTTTCTTTTTTTCGCCCTTTTTTTTTTTCTGCAAGCTTTGTTCTTTGCTGCTTTTTCTTGCTTCAAGAATCATTTTTATGATTTTTCAGATTATCGAATAACATGTCTCCTAGTCATCATTCTTTCAAGAGCCAACATATTTAACATTCTTAAACAACAACTTCAAAAGACATATGCACTGTTCAAGCATACATTCAGAAAACAAGAAGCATTGTCACCACATCAATATAATTAAACTAAGTTCAAGGATAAATTCGAAACTCATGTACTTCTTGTTCTTTTGAATTAAAACATTTTTCTTTTAAGAGAGGTGATGGATTCATAGGACATTCATATCTTTAAGACAAAGTTACTAACTACTAATGATCATGTAATAAAGGCACAAACATTGATAAGCACATAATATAGAAAACGAAAAACAGAGAAAACAAGAACAAGGAATGAATCCACCTTAGTGATGGTGGCGTTTCCTTCTTGAGGAACCAATGATGTCCTTGAGCTCTTCTATGTCTCTTCCTTGTCTTTGTTGCTCCTCCCTCATTGCCTTTTGATCTTCTCTTATTTCATGCAGCATGATGGAGTGCTCTTGATGTTCCACCCTTAGTTGTCCCATATTGGAACTCAATTCTCCTAGGGAGGTGTTAATTTGCTCCCAATAGTTTTGTGGAGGAAAGTGCATTTGAGGCATTTCCGGAATCTCATGGTGATGAGCTTCATACGCCTCTTGAGCTCCATGAGTGGGCTCTCTTGCTTGTTCCATCTTTTTCTTAGTGATGGGCTTGTCCTCTTTGATGAGGATATCTCCCTCTATGTCAGTCCTAGCTGAATTGCATAGGTGGCAAATGAGGTGAGGGAAGGCTAACCTTGCCATGGTGGAGGACTTGTCAGCTACCTTGTAGAGTTCTTGAGGTATAATCTCATGAACTTCCACCTCTTCTCCAATCATGATGCTATGGATCATGATGGCCCGGTCTATAGTAACTTCAGACCGGTTGCTAGTGGGAATGATTGAGCATTGAATAAACTCCAACCATCCTCTAGCTATAGGCTTGAGGTCCAATCTTCTTAGTTGAACCGGCTTGCCTTTGGAGTCAATCTTCCATTGAGCTCCTTCTACACATATGTCCATAAGGACTTGGTCCAACCTTTGATCAAAGTTGACTCTCCTTGTGTAGGGGCGTGCGTTCTCTTCCATGTATGGAAAGTTGAACGCCAACCTCACATTCTCCGGACTAAAATCTAAGTATTTCCCCCAAACCATTGTAACATAGTTCTTTGGATCCGGGTTCTTACTTTGATCATGGTTCTTGGTGATCCATGCATTGGCATAGAACTCTTGAACCATTAGGATGCCGACTTGTTGGATGGGATTTGTTAGAACTTCCCAACCTCTTCTTTGAATTTCATGTTGGATCTCCGGATACTCATTTCTTTTGAGTTTAAAAGGGACCTCAGGGATCACCTTCTTTTTGGCCACAACATCATAGAAGTGGTCTTGATGGGCTTTGGAGATGAACCTTTCCATCTCCCATGACTCGGATGTGGAAGCTTTTATCTTCCCTTTCCCTCTTCTAGAGGATTCTCCGGTCTTAGATGCCATCAATGGTAATGGAAAAACAAAACGCTTATGCTTTTACCACACCAAACTTAGAATATTGCTCGCCCTCGAGCAATAAACAAAAGAATAGAAGAAGAAGAAGAAGAAATATGGAGAGGGAGAGGGAGATATGGTTTCGGCTAAGGAGAGTGTAGAGGGGTGTGTTGTGTGAATTTGATGAAGAATGGAGGTCTTTATATAGGGAAGGGAGGGGGGGTTAAGGTTCGGCCATATGGGTGGGTTTGGGTGGGAAATTGGTTTTGAATTTTGAAGGTAGGTGGAGTTTATGAGGTAGGTTTATGGGGAAGAGTGGATAGATGTGAGTAGTGAAGAGGTGATGGGGAAGAGAGATTGAGGTGATTGGTGAGGGGTTTTTTAGGGAAGAGTGTTTGTGGGGTTGTGTGAAAGAGAGTGGTGAGAAGAAGTGAGTGGAGGTAGGTGGGGATCCAGATCCTGAGGTGTCAAGGCATTTACATCCCTGCACCTATTAGGCATGTAAAAATGCCTTTGTACCCAACTCTGGGCGTTCAGCGCCAGGTTGGTGGCCATTTTGGGCGTTCAACGCCCATTTGTGTGCCATTTCTGGCGTTGAACGCCAGAACCATGCCTGTTCTGGCGTTCAGCGCCCAGAAGCTGCCCATTTTGGGCGTTCAGCGCCAGAACCATGCTCTGTTCTGGCGCTGAACGCCAGACAGATGCTCCTCCAGGGTGTGATTTTTCTTCTGCTGTTTTTGATTCTGTTTTCAATTTTTCTATTTATTTTGTGACTCCACATGATCATGAACCTAAGAAAACATGAAAAACAATAAAAATAAGAATTAGATAAACATTGGGTTGCCTCCCAACAAGCGCTTCTTTAATGTCAATAGCTTGACAGTGGGCTCTCATGGAGCCTCACAGATGTGCAGAGCTTTGTTGAGACTCTCCAACACCAAACTTAGAGTTTGGATATGGGAGTTCAACACCAAACTTAGAGTTTGGTTGTGGCCTCCCAACACCAAACTTAGAGTTTGACTGTGGGGGCTCTGGTTGACTCTGCTTTGAGAGAAGCTTTTCAAGCTTCCTCTCCATGGTTGCAGAGGGAGATCCTTGAGTTTTGAATACAAGGGAGTTCTCATTCCATTGAAGGACTATTTCACCTCTGTCAACATCAATCACAGCTCTTGCTGTGGCCAGGAAAGGTCTTCCTAGGATGATGGATTCATCCTCTTCCTTTCCAGTATCCAGGACTATGAAATCAGCAGGGATGTAAAGGCCCTCAACCTTTACTAAAACATCCTCTACTTGTCCATATGCCTGTTTTCTTGAGCTGTCTGCCATCTCTAATGAGATTTTAGCAGCTTGCACCACATAGATTCCCAGTTTCTCTATTATAGAGAGGGGCATGAGGTTTATCCCTGAACCAAGGTCACACAGAGCCTTAAAGATCATGGTGCCTATGGTACAAGGGATTATGAACTTTCCAGGATCCTGTCTCTTCTGAGGCAATGTCAGTTGATCCAGATCACTTAGTTCATTGATGAACAAGGGAGGTTCAACTTCCCAAGTATCAATGCCAAACAATTTGGCATTCAGCTTCATGATTGCACCAAGAAACTTGGCAGTTTGCTCTTCAGTAACATCCTCATTCTCTTCAGAAGAGGAATACTCATCAGAGCTCATGAAGGGCATAAGGAGGTTCAATGGAATCTCTATGGTCTCTAGATGAGTCTCAGATTCCTTTGGTTCCTCAGAGGGAAGCTCCTTGTTGACCACTGGACGTCCCAGGAGGTCTTCCTCCTTGGGATTCACGTCCTCTCCTCTCCTCACAGGTTCGGCCATGGCGCTTATGTCAATGGCCTTGCACTCTCCTTTTGGATTCTCTTCTGTATTGCTTGGGAGAGTACTAGGAGGGATTTCAGTGATCCTTTTACTCAGCTGGCCCACTTGTGCTTCCAGATTTCTAATGGAAGACCTTGTTTCATTCATGAAACTTACAGTGGCCTTAGATAGATCAGAGACTAGATTTGCTAAATTAGAAGCATTTTGTTCAGAGTTCTCTGTCTGTTGCTGAGTTGATGATGGAAAAGGCTTGCTGTTGCTAAACCTGTTTCTTCCACCATTATTAAAGCCTTGTTGGGGCTTTTGATCCTTCCATGAGAAATTTGGATGATTTCTCCATGTTGAGTTATAGGTGTTTCCATAAGGTTCACCTAAGTAGTTCACCTCTGCTATTGCAGGGTTCTCAGGATCATAGGCTTCTTCTTCAGAAGATGCCTCTTGAGTACTGTTGGATGCCGCTTGCATTCCATGTAGACTCTGAGAAATCATATTGACTTGCTGAGTCAATATTTTATTCTGAGCCAATATGGCATTCAGAGTATCAACTTCAAGAACTCCCTTCTTCATAGGCGTCCCACTACTCACAGGATTCCTTTCAGAAGTGTACATGAACTGGTTTAGCAACCATGTCAATGAGTTCTTGAGCTTCTGCAGGCGTTTTCTTTAGGTGAATGGATCCACCTGCAGAGGTATCCAATGACATCTTAGATAACTCAGACAGACCATCATAGAATATATCTAGGATGGTCCATTCTGAAAGCATGTCAGAAGGACACTTTTTGGTCAACTGTTTGTATCTTTCCTAAGCTTCATAGAGGGATTCACCTTCTTTCTGTCTGAAGGTTTGAACATCAGCTCTAAGCTTGCTCAGCTTTTGAGGAGGAAAGTACTTGGCTAAGAAAGCCGTGACCAGCTTATCCCAAGAGTTCAGGCTGTCTTTAGGTTGAGAATCCAACCATAATCTAGCTCTGTCTCTTACAGCAAAAGGAAAAAGCACCAAGTATCACATATCTGCAAGTAGACTTCAGGATCTACTCCATTAGTCTTAACAGTATCACATATCTACAAGAATTCAGTTAAGAACTGAAAAGGATCCTCAGATGGAAGTCCATGAAACTTGCAGTTCTGCTGCATCAGAGAAACTAATTGAGGTTTCAGCTCAAAATTGTTTGCTCCAATGGCAGGAATGGAGATGCTTCTTCCATGTAAATTGGAATTAGGTGCAGTAAAGTCACCAAGCATTCTCCTTGCATTGTTGTTGGGTTCGGCTGCTATCTCCTTTACTTGTTCGAAATTTTCAATCAAGTTGTCTCTGGATTGTTGTAATTTAGCTTCTCTTAATTTTCTCTTCAGAGTCCTTTCAGGTTCTGGATCAGCTTCAACAAGAATGCCTTTTTCTCTATCCCTGCTCATAAGAAAGAGAAGAGAAAAAGAAAAGAAGAGGAATCCTCTATGTCACAGTAAAGAGGTTCCTTATTGTTAGTAGAAAAGAAGAAGAAGAAATTCGAACACAGATAGAGGAGGGGGTTCGAATTTGGTGATGATGTGAGGAAGAGATGTTAGTTAATGAATGAATAAATAGAATAGGATGAGAGAGAAGGAGGGAATTTTCGAAAATTATTTTTGAAAAGGAGTTAGTGATTTTTGAAAATGGTTTTTGAAAAATTATTAGTAATTTTCGAAAATTCAATTTTAAAAATTAAATTAATTAATAAATTAAAAAGAAATTTTGAAAAAAGGGGGAAGATATTTTCGAAAAATGAGAGAGAGAGAGTTAGTTAGGTGGTTTTGAAAAAGTTAAGAAACAAACAAAAAGTTAGTTAGTTAGTTGAAACAAATTTTGAAAAGATAAGAAGTTAGGAAGTTAGAGAAGATATTTTGAAAAGATATTTTTGAAAAAGATAAGATAAGAAGATATTCTAGAAAGTAGTTTTGAAAAAGATTTGATTTTTAAAATCACAATTAATGACTTGATTCACAAGAAATCACAAGATATGATTCTAGAATTTAAAGTTTGAATCTTTCTTAACAAGCAAGTAACAAACTTGAAATTTTTGAATCAAAACATTAATTAGTGATGTTATTTTCGAAAATTTGATGTAAAAATAAGAAAAAGATTTTTGAAAAATATTTTTGGAATTTTCGAAAATAACTAAGAATTTTTGAAAAAGATTTGATTTTTGAAAAAGATTTTGAAAAAGATAAGATTTTCAAATTGAAAATTTGATTTGACTCATAAGAAACAACTTGATTTTAAAAATTTTTGAAAAAGTCAATCCAAATTTTCGAATTTGAGGAGAGAAAAAGGGAAAGATATTTTTTTTATTTTTGAAATTTTTATGAAAAACATGAAAATTATGCAATGCATGAAATTTTTAGATCAAAACATGTGATGCATGAAAGAATGCTATGAATGTCAAGATGAACACCAAGAACACTATGAAGATCATGATGAACATCAAGAACATATTTTTGAAAAATTTTTAATGCAAAGAAAACATGCAAGACACCAAACTTAGAATTCTTTAATGCTTAGACACTAAGAATTCAAGAATGCATATGATAAACATGAAAAGACACAAAACAAAAATTCATCAAGATCAAACAAGAAGACTTACCAAGAACAACTTGAAGATCATGAAGAACACTATGAATGCATGATATTTTCGAAAAATGCAAGATGCATATGCAAGTGACACCAAACTTATGATATGACTCAAGACTCAAACAAGAAACAGAAAAATATTTTTGATTTTTATGATTTTCTAATTTTTTTGGGTTTTTTCGAAAATAATATGAAAAAGAAAAAATAAGGATTCCAAAATTTTTAATATGAATTCCAGGAATCTTGCCATGTTAGTCTAAAGCTTCAGTCCAGGAATTAGACATGGCTCACTAGCCAGCCAAGCTTTCAAAGAAAGCTCCAGTCCAAAACACTAGACATGGCCAATGGCCAGCCAAGCTTCAGTCTTTAACACGAGAGTATATTGCTCTTTGATAACAAATTGCAAGCCTCAATCCAAATAAATTTAGACATGGCTTTACAGCTAGCCAGGCTTCACATGCTTCATGAAACACTAGAATTCATTCTTAAAAATTTTGAATAAAAATTTTTTTAAAAACATTTTAATATTTTTTTTTCGAAAACAGATGAGAAAGTTTTGAAATATTTTTTTTTTGAAAAATTTTTGAAAAGAAGATAAAAAGAAAATTACCTAATCTGAGCAACAAGATGAACCGTCAGTTGTCCAAACTCAAACAATCCCCGGCAACGGCGCCAAAAACTTGGTGCTGTTGCCGGATCAAAAGGGAATCTGGCACTGATGTTACCGGACCAAAAGCTTGCCGAAGACTCAAACAATCCCCGGCAACGGCGCCAAAAACTTGGTGCACGAAATTGTGATGTCCAGGCTCGAACAATCCCTGGTAATGGCTCCAAAGCTTGGTGCTTTGATCTTAATTCATAATTGTCACAACTTCGATACAACTAACCAGCAAGTGTACTGGGTCGTCCAAGTAATACCTTACGTGAGTAAGGGTCGAATCCCACGGAGATTGTTGGTATGAAGCAAGCTATGGTCACCTTGTAAATCTCAGTCAGGCAGATATAAAGTGATAATGGTGTTTTCGAATTTAATATAATAAAATAGGGATAGAGGTACTTATGTAACTCATTGGTAGGAATTTCAGATAAGCGAATGGAGATGCTTTTCGTTCCTCTGAACCTCTGCTTTCCTGCTATCTTCATCCAATCGGTCTTACTCCTTTCCATGGCTGGCTTTATGCAAGGGCATCACCGTTTTCAGTGGCTACACCCCCTCCTCTCAGTGAATAATATGCTCACGCACCCTGTCACGGCACGGCTATTCATCTGTCGGTTCTCGATCATGCTGGAATAGGATTCACCCTCCTTTTGCGTCTGTCACTAACGCCCAGCACTCGCGAGTTTGAAGCTCGTCACAGTCATTCAATCATTGAATCCTACTCAGAATACCACAGACAAGGTTTAGACCTTCCGGATTCTCTTGAATGTCGCCATCATTCTAGCTTACGCCACGAAGATTCTGGTTAGGAGATCTAAGAGATACTCATTCTAGCTTAATTCATGTAGAACAGAAGTGTTTGTCAGGCACGCGTTCATAGGGGAGAATGGTGATGAGCTTCACACGTAATCATCACCTTCATCACGTTCTTGAGTGCGAATGGATATCTTAGAAGAGAAATAAGAAGAATTGAATAGAAAACAGTAGTACTTGCATTAATCTTTGAGGAACAGCAGAGCTCCACACCTTAATCTATGGAGTGTAGAAACTCTACCGTATGAAAATACATAAGTGAAGGTCCAGGCATGGCCGAGATGGCCAGCCCCTCTGATCTAAGAACCAGGCGTCCAAAGATTCCTAATACAATAGTAAAAGGTCCTATTTATAATAAACTAGTCACTAGGGTTTACATGAGTAAGTAATTGATGCATAAATCCACTTCCGGGGCCCACTTGGTGTGTGTTTGGGCTGAGCTTAAGTGTAGCACGTGCAGAGGCCATTTGTGGAGTTGAACGCCAGTTTCTGTGCCAGTTTGGGCGTTCAACTCTGGTTTTGGATCCTTTTCTGGCGCTGGACGCCAGATTTGGGCAGAAGGCTAGCGTTGAACGCCAGTTTACGTCGTCTATTCTTGGCCAAAGTATGGACTATTATATATTGCTGGAAAGCCCTGGATGTCTACTTTCCAACGCAATTGGAAGAGCGCCATTTCGAGTTCTGTAGCTCCAGAAAATCCACTTTGAGTGCAGGGAGGTCAGAATCCAACAGCATCAGCAGTCCTTTTTCAACCTCTGAATCTGATTTTTGCTCAAGTCCCTCAATTTCAGCCAGAAAATACCTGAAATCACAGAAAAACACACAAACTCATAGTAAAGTCCAGAAATGTGAATTTAACATAAAAACTAATGAAAACATCCCTAAAAGTAGCTAGATCCTACTAAAAACATACTAAAAATAATGCCAAAAAGCGTATAAATTATCCGCTCATCAACGGCACGGCTAATCGTCTGGAGGCATCACCCTTGTCAATGGTTTCATCTTATCCTCTCAGTGAAAATGGTCAACGCACCCTGTCACGACACGGCTATTCATCTGTCGGTTCTCGATCATGCTGGAATAGGATTTACTATCCTTTTGCGTCTGTCACTACGCCCAGCAATCGCGAGTTTGAAGCTCGTCACAGTCATTCAATCATTGAATCCTACTCGGAATACCACAGACAAGGTTTAGACTTTCCGGATTCTCTTGAATGCCGCCATCATTCTAACTTACACCACGAAGATTCCGATTAAGAGATTTAAGAGATACTCATTCAATCTAATGTAGAACGGAGGTGGTTGTTAGGCACGCGTTCATAGGGAATGATGATGATTGTCACGTTCATCACATTCAGGTTGAAGTGCGAATGAATATCTTGGAAGCGAAATAAGATGAATTGAATAGAAAACAGTAGTACTTTGCATTAATCTTTGAGGAACAGCAGAGCTCCACACCTTAATCTATGGAGTGTAGAAACTCTACCGTTAAAAATACATAAGTGAAAGGTCCAGGCATGGCCGAATGGCCAGCCCCTCTGATCTAAGAACCAGGCATCCAAAGATGTTCAAAGATACAATCCAGGATCAAAAGATATCTAATACAATAGTAAAAGGTCCTATTTATAATAGACTAGCTACTAGGGTTTACATAAGTAAGTAATTGATGCATAAATCCACTTTCGGGGCCCACTTGGTGTGTGCTTGGGCTGAGCTTTAACTCTCCACGTGCAGAGGTCATTTGTGGAGTTGAACGCCAGGTTTTGATCCATTTCTGGCGTTCAACTCTGGTTCTTGATCCATTTTTGGCGCTGAACTCCAGAATTGGGCAGAGAGCTGGCGTTGAACGCCGGTTTACGTCATCTATCCTCAAGCAAAGTATGAACTATTATATATTTCTGGAAAGCCCTGGATGTCTACTTTCCAACACAATTGGAAGCGCGCCATTTTGAGTTCTGTAGCTCCAGAAAATCCATTTTGAGTACAGGGAGGTCAGAATCCAACAGCATCAGCAGTCCTTCTTCAACCTCTGAATCTGATTTTTGCTCAAGTTCCTCAATTTCAGCCAGAAAATACCTGAAATCACAAAAAAATATACAAACTCATAGTAAAGTCCAGAAATGTGAATTTAACATAAAAACTAATGAAAACATCCCTAAAAGTAACTAGATCCTACTAAAAACATACTAAAAACAATGCCAAAAAGCGTATAAATTATCCGCTCATCTGTATGCGTTTGCACCGTTTCTAAGTTTTCATCTCTGTGCGTCCGCACAGGTCCCTGTGCGCCTGCACACGATGCGTTCTGGGCGTTAACAGGTCAACCTGCCCTATTGAGAGGCAGCCCATCTCTTCTCTTCTTTTCTCCATAGCTGTTCTCTTCCTCTCTTCTCTGCCCAACTCTGTCGGTCCTTGCCGCCAGCCACCGCTGCCGTCAGCCCACCACCGGCGACTCTTCTCTCTCTCTTTCTCTTACTCCTCTTCTCTTTTCTTTCTTTCTTTCCCTTCTCTTTTCTCTATCCACCACTGGTGAGTTCTCTCTACCGGTGCTTCTTTTTCCGGCGAACCCAAACACCGTGATTTCGCAGTGGCTATAAGGAGTGCCATTGTTCCTCCCTCGTTCTTGTCCTATTCAACCTTTATATCTTAGGTTCTTGCTTTTCCTTCATTTTCATGTTAATATTTTTGCAATTGCTTTCAATTCTTTTATGTTGCTTAGATTTCATTAGTTGCTTTCTTTATTGTTTCTTTGTTTTGCAAAGTGTTGTTGCTTGATTGTTGGGTTGGTAATGATCAAATTTGAGCTTAATTGAGATAAACTTGCACATTACATACCACATGTTCGATAAAATGCCTCAATAAACACTTTGTTTGATTCATATGACTTGGTCATCGTATGTGTTCAATTTATCTCTTGTAGGCATATTGTATGAATGGTGCAACTTCTATTATGACTTTTGATGGTAGAAAATTGAAATCACGAATGTATTTCCTTGTTTGTTGATGTGAAACTTTGGTTGTAAATGCATTGTGTTGGTGTAATCTAAGTTTCATTGTTTATCTTAGAATTTAAATTGAGTAGCCACTATACGAATGTTCAAATTTTGATGATGTCTTCATCAAACATCTTTTGGGCTTCCAATTAAGAACAATGTATATGTGGTTACCACTTTTTTGAGGATGAACAATGGACAATTCCCTTTTGGTGCTTGCCTGAAGTTGTTTGCATTTCTCTGTTTTATATTTTCAACGTGAGCACCAAATCATGACGCTTTGAGCTGTGAAATGCCTTAAGGGTGTGATTGCCGTAATATCCGGCCGGTGTGTGTGTTCCAACCGCGCGCAATATTAGAATATACACACCGTATTTCTTGTAAATCACACCACTTCTATAAGCTCTTTTAACATTGTTAGTGCTTCCTCAATGATTTTAATTTATTATTGTCCTATGATCTCGAAGTTCTTTTCTTTGTATTTTCAGGATGAGGAAGAAGGGTAAGACACCGGTTACTTCGCCGGTTGAGCAAACTTCTGCTCGTCCTCCTGATATTTGGTGGCATCGCCAAGGTCATAGACCGGATACCTTGGTTAACCGGAGAGCCGACTCTCAATACAAGGCTATTAAGAAGCTTACAATCCATTGGGAGCAGCCGCTGAAGGTTCCAAGCCAATACAAAGCGACTATTCACCAAAGGATTGCCTCACTTCATTGGGAGTTTCTCGAGCGAGAACCCATTGAAGTCAATGAGACTATGGTGCGGGAATTTTATACCAAGCTTGGGAAGCGAAGTCTGTCTTCCTCCGGGGAAAGATGTTGGATACATCCAATCAAGCTCTAGAACTTATCCTGAACATTCCCCACATTCCACTAGAGAAAGATGGATACTCCAAGATAAAAGTGGATGTCTTCGAAAGAAGAGTATCTCTGACTCCCATTCTTGAGAGAATAGGCCGTTCTGGTGCATCTTGGGAGTATAGCAAAGGGAGGAATTCTGTTCCCACTAGTATTACATACTCTGATTTGAATGCTGAAGCGCGTATATGGCATCAGATTGTGGCAGACTACATCATCTCGACCACCCACACTACCCATGTGAGATTTAGAACTGCTTTGCTACTTTGGGCTATTATGCAAGGGAAGCATATAGCCATCTTGCCTTTATTACGCAAATCTATTTGGAAATTGGTTGAGAAGAAGAATATCAGCATTCCATTTCCGTCGATGGTGATGCACTTAGCAAACGCAGCGGGGGTAGAGAGGCGACCAATGGACATTATATTCCAGATTCTTAGAGGCAACAAGTTTATTCTGAGGGGTGATTTGGAAATATCAACAACCACTACACCCTCCAAGAGAAAGACACCCACAGTACTACCATCAACTCTACCAACTTCATCAACTGCTTTACCCTTTCTCCGACCTCTTCTGGATCTATTCCAAGACATCTTGAATGATATCCACCATATGGAGCATTTGGAGCACAAACGTTTTGAGTGGATAGCGGCGAAGCTAGAAGAAAGAGACCCCGGCCCGGTTCCTAGAGCGTCATCCGAGCTTGCTGGGGAAGAGCATGATGCAGTTTACTACCCCATTCCTGAGTCCACCAGCTGAAGGTGGCCCCTATTCTTCCTCCCGGATCGTGAACATGCACGGAGGACCGTGCACAAATTGAGTGTGGGGGAGGATCGATGACTTCAAGGGGGTAAAAATTTCTCTCTTAAAAACACTTTGCAATGTTTCTTGTAGTACTTTTCTTCATTTTGAGTAGCTTTATTTCTATTGCATCTTGTTTGGTTTGCTGTAAATATTTCTTTATCGTTTATGGATATGTAGTAGTTAATATTTGCATGTTGCATGATAGAACGAATAAGTTGGCAAAACACCAAGGAATTTTCATGAAACCTTTTTCTAAGGGCATACCATTGATTGAATTGAAGAAAAATTGTGTTTACCAACTTGCTTGGAGTATTTTGTTTGTAGAACATGGAAACGAGCTAGAACAACATACCTTGTGAGATTTGAGCTTTAATAGATGGTTGCACTTTTCAGCTAGAATGTTGTTCTTGTGTGTGATTATACTCTTTTTTTTATTGTGATAATTGATTTGCATGATTCTTTATGTCTTGTATTTGTGTTTGAATGCATTTAGCATGATTGAGGCCATCTTTGATCATAAACTCACTAACCTATATAACCGACCCTTGCATTCGCCTTTTTGAACCCCTTTGAGCCTATGAATCCCCTTTTGTTCTGATGATAGCACATTACTCCCCTTAAGCAAAAAACTATTGATGTCCCTGAATTACTCTTTGATTAGCTTGGGTGGATTAGTGTGTAAGTTCTAAGTGTGGGGGAATTTCGGGAAGCATTGGTGACAAAGGTATGAACTCTTTGTGAAAAATCTTTTGGGCAATTAGGTAATGCTCATGCATTTCACTAATTAAAACATATGCATTCATAGTAAAAAAAAACTTGCACATAACAAAGTATGAATAAAAAGAGTAAATAAAGGATGCATATGCTATGTTTAAAAAGAAAATGCATAAGTAAAGTGAGATAGAAAAAAATGAAAATGGGTAGAAAGGCTGTATTGTTACGTGTACATAGGTGATGTAGGATTAGGTGGACACTCAAATTAATCAAAGAACTAATTCTTTAAGTCCACTTAACCATATTTCATCCTACCTAACCCTAGCCCCATAACATCCCTCTAAAGACCTCATGATACTTGTTATTCATGCATTAAATACTAGTTGATTGTTAGATGACTTGCAAATCTTTGAAAAGCATGATAAAAGGGAAATTGAGTGGTTAAACCCTAAACACTGAGTGAATTGAGTGGATACACATCCGGTGAGGGGTTCGATCGCTCAATTCCATGTTCTTACACCTCATATTGCATCTTCTTGTAAGTTGTTTGATTGGATAGTTTTGATAACTTCAATTCAATTCTTTGGACATTGATCTTAATGCATGAACCTTTTTCATTGGCCCTTTAGTTTTTTGTGATGGACTGGAATTTCATGGTTTGTTTCTACCAACTCTCATAATATTACATATTGGTGATTAGTCTTAGGATAGTTGCATGCATTTAAGTAGTATATAGCATAAGTCATTTTCCCTTTCATATATCTCCTTCGCGTGTATTTAGCATGAGGACATGCTAGTATTTAAGTGTGGGGGAATTGATGAATCCATATTTGATGATGATTTTTGTTATAATTGGATGGATTTTCATCATATAAACTTGCACTTATTCCCTTGAATAGCATGCTTTTGAACTTTCCTCCCAATTTGTGCTTGATTATGAAAATGTGCTCTTTTGTGCCTAATTTAATCTATTTTATTCCAATTGCCTTCCATTCGAGCCTTGATGTTATTTGTGAGTGATTCCAGGTGTATAAGGTAGGAATGGGTCGGAGAAAATGGAAGAAGAGCATGCAAAGTGGAGGAAACATGAAGAATCAAAGGACATGAGTTTGGAGATGTGTGTGTGCGCACGGCTACTTGTGCGTACGCACAGCCGCCCAATCAGAGCGCGTAGATTGCGTCGAGCGCGTCGCGCGTCCATTCAAGCATCGCCTAGTATGCGTGCGCACGGCTACTTGTGCGTACGCACATGACTGGATTTTTCGCAAGGTGTGCGGACGCACGCATCTGTGCGTCTGCATAAGTGTCTGCACATGAATTCATTAAAATGGCACGTGACTCGCGATTTGGGGGCTTTGGAGGCCCATTTCTGAAGTCTTCTAGCTCATATTGGAGGGAAAATGAGTGACATAACATAGCATATCATTAGTATAGTTTTAGGAGTAGTAGTAGGAAGCTTTAGTTAGTTTTTCTCTAAGTTTTTCATCATCTCTATTAGGGTTTATATTATGGTTTTACATTCAAGTGCCATTTCCATTTTTGATCTTGGATTTTGCTAGCTTTCATTGTAAGTATTCTCTTGTTATTACTCTTTATAGTTACATTGTCATTACTCTTTCTTCTAATTCAAGTTATAGTTCAATTTTGCTTCTCTCTTGCAATTTTAACTTCTTGTTGATGAATTTGATGTTTGATGTTTGTTTCATGCTTTCTTGTGTTATTCTTGTTGATTGAGATCAATTGTTGCTTTTAGTTTCAAGCCTTTTCTCATTTTCTCCATGTTTAAGGTTTTTGCCCACCAAGTGTTTGACAAAATGTCAAACATGGTTTTAGGCTAAATTTTTGGTTCTTGGCTAGGGTAAAGTGAGCAATTGGGTTTCTAGAGTCGGAATGTCCAACATTTAGTTTCAATTCTTAGATTGTTAATTGTTCTTGTTCCCACTAATGCTAAGTTGTTGCTAAGCCAATTAGCAAGCAATTTAGGATTTGTGGGTTGGGAACACTTATGCTCATTTAACTTACCTTCTGATGTGAGGGTTGATCAAGTGAGATTAATCCATCATAATTGTCATAGTTGTGGTTCCAACAAGGAAAGGACCCGTAGCTCACTCCAAGCCAAGACTCTTTTTTATGCTTTCAATCTTTCATACATTTCCATGTTAATCTCTTTTATACTTTACTTGTTTATATTACATAGTCGGTTCTTTAATTTCTTCATTAGTTCAATCATTACAAATTTGCATGTTCTTTTATTGCTTGATATGTTCATTTCTTTATTGACAACTCCTTGATCACTACAACCGAATTTGCACACTCATTGTTCTAAAGTACTCCTTGGGAGATGACTCGGGAGTCAAATACTCTCGGTTTCGAATTAGTTTTGAATTGTGGCACATCTTGTGAATTTCCAATTTGATCGGTGGCCAACTTGTTGGGTTAGGACTATACTTACAACGCTAACTCCAATTTTCGGATAATCGAGTTCCTAACCTATATTCATATTGGCCGCTCGCTTATCAGTTTCCTCCATGAGTGTCCCTTGATGAGGCTACCGTCTTTGCATATTCTTCAACAACCCTCGCATTGTCCACCAATTCATAGAATCTCCTAGTATCCAATGGAGCCACAGCACGACTGATATCTTTCCTCAGCCCTACTTCATATTTAACGCATTCCCAGCCTTCATAGGACTCAGGGGCACCCTTATTTATCCTCAAGAACTTACAAACTTCCTTAAACTTGCTGGTGTATTCAGCTATAGTCATGGACTCTTGCTTCAGCTGTAAGAACTCCAACTCTCTGGCCTCCTTTATCGACTCAAAAAAGTACTTCTTGTAGAAAGCTTCCTCGAATAACGCCCAGGTAATGCTCACGTTCCGTTGGTGTAGTAGTCAACGCTCTCCTTGCCACCATTGCTGAGCTTCTCCCACTAGTTGATAAGCTGCATGCTCTACAAACTGGTCATATGGTACATGTTGAGTTAGCAATGCACGCTCCACATCTTGGAACCAGTTGTTTGCTTCAGTATGGTTTGTTGAACCAGTAAAAACTGGCGGGTCAACTTTCCAAAAAGCAGCTAGTGTTCTCGGAACACCTCTCAAGTTGCCGTTAGCACCCTCTCCATTTTCGTTTCCGCTTCTGGCCGGTTGGGCTAACCTCTGCACCACTTGCAGAGTCGCAGCAGCATTTGCTTCCATGGTGTTCGCCATATTCATCATCGCCGCCATGAATTCGGCATGATTGTCAGCTGGTTGCTCATTCCTACTTTCTCGTGTACATGCTCGACCTCGTCCGTGAGTGGCCATTGGGTTTCCTATCTACACCAAATAGTCGATATCAAGGTGATCAGTATCAATATCAAAAGCCTATTGTTTCAATTATCCCCAAACAGGCACTCACAAACAAGCATGCTATGAAATATCAAGTAGATAATCTAAATAGCATGAAAGAAAAATGACCCAGAATATGCAATGAAGCACAATCGGTCCATCCCTTAGGCTCACGAGGATGAACCGCTCTGATACCACTAAATGTAACACCCTAATTAGCCTAAGCTTTACCTCGCGTCGTAAAGCAAAGGTTAATAAGAGATTACGACAGTTCTAAACTCATGCATAATATATATAGAAAGATTAGTATAATCTAGAAGCCCGATGAAAGATGTAGCTCAAATTTTTGGATTTGAAAAGCGCAAAACGTACTAGCGAAGCTACTAGCTTAAGGCACAAGAAATAGATAAGATAAAACAAAAGATAACTATATAATATCATAGAAAACTAGCCACGACTCGCGGAGTTTAAGCCGGCTAGACATATACAGGTATATAGAACCATACAGTGAAAACAACTTATACAAGTTTTGTTCTCTCAAATGTAACCCTCTAGGCAAAACAAAAACACAAAAGGAGAGATGTTTAAACAAATTAAACCAAAAAGACTCCAAAAGAATCCAAGATCCTCCGCTTCTGTCACCATCCAAAGTAAGTCACCGAGGTGGGTTGTGACCTGCATCTGAAAAACACAACAGAAATATGGTATGAGAACCAGAGGTTCTCAGTATGGTAGCAATGCCCAGTGATGTAGGATATAAGACCCCGGGACGCCAAAGGCAATTCTAAGCTCCATATCCATCACAAGAGTTCAAATTTAAAGCATACTAAAACAAATAAGCATAAAATATAAACCTTAACATAACTAAACCGGGTAGTTCTATGTTAGGAGATTTCTATTCTAACCAAACACCGCTGTCCCACAGCCTTCACCAACCTATCCTCCATGCGATCCCATCGCCACCGCCTTCTGAACCTCCTCAATCCCAGTAGAAAACACAATCACTTACAATGCAAGTAAATCACAAGTAGAAATATATATGGCAAATAATTCAAATAGAAAATAAGCATGTTATACAAATAGGCAAGCCATTTCAAGTAGTCAAAGCATACAAACAGATAGAAAATGCATATGATGAATGCCTGTCCTACTGGTTGTGATATCACATTGTCGGTTCAACTGCCAACCCGACACATCTCCATGGAGACGTCGCCCTTTGGAATCCTCATATGGGAACCCCCCGAGATATAGTGCTCGGATCACTATCCAGGTACTGGCGCCTGCACGCTCTAATGATCCGAAGGGATGTGAGGGGATACTCTTGCCACCGACCTCGCATCTAAGCGCAAGCGGGACGAACCACCGCCCTTACGCCGCCGCCGCTACCTCGACAGGCGGGATCCAATCACAGCCCCTGCCGGGCGCATAGCATCTCATAGTCTCAATATCAAAATGATACATCAGTAGTTTTCAGAAAACATTTTCAGTATAAGATGGATCCATCACTTCATCCAGAGCCCTCGACTCTTTTTAGCCACTGTTCATTCACAGATCAATTTCCGAACTCAAAAGTTCCTTAATTCTCATCTCCTTCATCATCCATTCATCACATACGTTGAACCACCTTCAGTACGCTAGAAACCTAGGCCCTCCGTTTTCTACTTTCACAATTAATATCATCTAAAGCCCTTAAAGTCTTTACCATGTTTTTAAATACCTAAAACTAGGCCCAAGAGTCTCAAAATGGTGTTATAGAAGCTTACAACCTTGTTAGGAAGGTGGAATAATTGAAAACAAAGTAAATTTTGAGAAACAGGGCGTGTGCGACCGCACAGTAGTGTGTGCGTGCGCACGCCCATGAGATTTTAAAAGTGTACATGCGCACAGGAGTGTGTGCGTACGCATAGATACTGAAATCCATAAGGTCTGTTCACTCGCACAGGGTGTGCTAGTGCCCCCAACAGACTCCCCTTCCCGACTTGTGCGTACGCACAGAGGTGTGTGCGTCCACACAGGTCGTAATTCTCCATTGATGTGTACGCACACCAGCTGTGCTAGCGCTGCAACCAGTAGGCACTTCCTTGCCTGTGTGTGCGCACAGGTGTGTGCGTCCGCACAGAATAAGGTTTTTGTAGGGTTGTGCGCGCGCATAAGGCTATGCGTGCGCACACATCAGAAATCATAAAATTCTGCAACTTAGCAGAATTTCAGATTTTTAACACCAACTTTGAATGATAATAACTTCCTCTACAAAATTCCAAATTTTACAAACTTTATATTGATTTAAAGGGTTTTTAAAAATCTTTAATTCTAAATAAATTTCATCAAATTTTGAAAACCGAGGCAAAAGTTATGATCAGACAAAGTTCACCAAAAATCCCTTTTTACCCAACTTTCACATTAACCCAAATCTACCAAATCCACAAGCCACATCCAACTAGATCAATACCTAAAGTCCATTTACAACACAATTTACCCTATTGGGTTACCATTCACCATTTTCAATCACCAAACCCCAAGTATATAACTCTAAAATCAATCCTCCATCAACACATTCACCAATCATCACTTTATCTCTATAAATTCTCATTTTCATCATCATTCATACATTACATTAATATCCATCAATATGCAATCAATCAAAATCATAAATCATCATATCTCAACATAGCAACATCATTCCAACATACAACATCAACTAACTATCATCAACAACCATATAAATCCAACCTATCCTATAGGTCACTAGCCTAAGTGTCCATGAATATTATATACTACATAGAGAAAACCGAAACTATACCTTGGCCGATTTCCAATATGCCCTTAAACCAAAGTTGAGCACAAGCTAGGCTTTTCCAACACAATCCAAGCCACCAACAATCATCAATAAGCTCCAACAAACTCCAAACTCACCATAATCAAGCTATATATACATAATTCATCATAAATCAACCTAGGGTTTATCAAACTTGAAATTTCACAAGAGTTTAATGGCTCTTACCTTTTCCAACAGATTTGATAGCAAAAATCCAAGGCTAAGCAAGGATTAGAGCAAACCTAAACATCAAAAATCACAAAAATCACTTAATCACAAACCCTAAGAACCGAAATTTTGAAGAGAAGAATAGAAAGGATTTCGTGGTTACCTCTCCAATTTCTTGTATGGGTTTTTTAGAGCTCTTCACAAGGAACACGTAGCCACAAACGGTCCGGCGATTGGAGCTCTATAGCTCAAGATATGAGCTTCAGAAGATGATGATGAATAGTGTTAATGGAGTCTCTCTTCTCCCTCTCTTCTCAGCTGGTGGTGTGTGTTAGTGAGTGTGTTGTGGCTGATGGATTCACTTAATGAACCCTTTTATATGTTGGGCTTGGGCCCAACTTGGGTCTGGTCCAACCCGTTAGCATTTTTGCCCGTTTGGCCCAACTTTGGGCTAAACCTTTAATATTAATGCCCGGTTTTCCATTTCTAATATTTTTCTAAGGTTTTTGACGGTTTTCACTTTTTCTTGTGCGGTACTGGGCAGACTTGAACCAGTTCAACTGCCGGTTTGCAGTTTTTTACGGTTTTTCGTAGAAAGCACATTTTCTGACTCAGAAAAACCCACTGAGTCCAAAAATCACCTTTAAATCCTCAAATTCTCACTCTAACTTTTCGGAACGTAATTTGGGCAATTAATTACTTAATTAATCGGTTGATTAGTTGCGGTTCTTACATAGTTTCCAACTACATAGTTCCTTTGAAGTCTTTATTGGACAAAAATAACTATAACTTTAATGATCTTAATCTTCATGCAAGTGGACATGTTTCTCCATTATGTAATGCTGGCCCATACGTTCCTTCATATAATCAACCCTTTTTTTTCCAAACCCCTCTCCTGACATCTTTATGAAACTCTTTCTATATCCTGATAATGGAAATAGATTATTCATGTCATCAACAGTGTGCAAGGAACTTTCTATCATTGTTCAGAGTGATATGTCAGTCATGCAGTCTTTAGGATTTTCCATAGGTGATATGAATTGTTTATTAGGCATTTTCCACAAGCAGGATGTAGCCAAAACTCAAGATAATGTAAACATTCCTCAATTTACTCCATTTGTAGAAGTAGTAAACGAGAATAATGATATATCTTTAGAAGGCATGCCTGTTACATTGGATTTGTTGGAAGTAACAGTTGCAGACAATAATTCGAATCTTCACTCAGGTAACCTCTTTCTTCGACTCCATCAAATCCAACTACTTTGTTTATTCTATTGTTAAGGTTGTAACACGCTACCAGGCTAATCATTATGCAATGGTATGTATTCTGACCAAAGTAACAAGCTTAAAATTTTGTCCAATACAATTTCTTTTGTTCCCTATGAATGCCTTAAGTCTTACCTTTTCCTTTATATCTAATTTCTCAGCTGCTGCCAGCGAAGTTTGCAATGAAGGCTTTTCCATCTAAGCTTGATAAGGTCAAGGTTAAACAACGTTGTGATTTATTTTGCATTATGAAACTTAGATGTCATTCTGAGAGGCATAATGGGGTATTTATCACTAAGGGTTAGTCCAGATATTGCAAGAGAAGTAAATTGAAGGGTGGCAGTGTTCTTAGGTTTAGTGTGTCTTCTAAGGATGAGACTGTAATGAGTATTGCTATACTCCATCGTTAGTTTAAATATCTTTCTATCTGGGCTATTATGAATTTGCAATATATAAGTCTTATGTAAATTTTGGCTTTTATCTCAGCTCATCAAGTTAAATGTTCGTTCCAGTATAATTTGAATATCATGTTTATATTATCATATATTGCTTTTTGTCACAAATGTTATACCTTTTTCTACATCTCTATTGCAAAACCATATAGTTATTCTCTCAAAATCAAATTTTGTATGAGATTATTATCATTTCACCATGAAATTAATCCACAAAGATAAGAGATCATAACTCCTATTTTATTTTACAATGCTTTCTAGGTGCCTTTGTCTAATAATATTTGTTATTTATTAAATTATTTATGTTATTTTCGTGCATGTCTTTTGTCCCAGTTTATCTTTCTAAATTTAAACAAAGTTACTAAGTTTTTTCATTGTTAATATTTGTAATTAGTATGGTGTAGGCATTCTCTTTTGGTTGAATTTTAATTCATTAAATTTGGAACCTTTAGTGCAGACTAATATATGTTATTAGTGTCTAAAAAGCTTTCATGTTTAAAACATATTCAGTTTATATTGCGAATATGTGTTAGATGAATGATTTTCATTTATGTTAAAAGTATTTATAGGGACATTTAATCTAACATGACCATCATAAGTTTGATAGCAATATCTAATTTTGAACTTTCCCAAAGAACCAAGAGTAATATGTTTACATCAAGTCATAATTCTATTCACCTAATATGACTAATTGAATAAGTAATATCCAATTATAAATTTAATCTTACTATGATCTGCAAAATCTATTTGTTTATATCATGTTAGATCTGTAATATTGGTTTCTATTTTTGAAAAAAGCTCTCATATTTAGAAGACATTCAGAATATCCAGGGTGTCATAAATGCATTCAATATATATGACTAAATTAACCAGTAGTATTGATTTATAATTGTAATATAAATAACATATGCAAAATTAGATTTTGTCTTCAAAGACCCACTAATATTATGTATGAAACATATTAATTGATATAAATGCAATAAGTATGGTTAAGGTAACATGTAACACCCTCCTAAAACTATATTAGAAGTAACTTTCTCCAGGTCTAATGAATTTAAGACTCAAATTATATCATATATGTAGCAAGTATGGAAAAATCTCATTTAAGATGCATGATCAGACAAGTCATTCTTACTTTCGGTAATTTTTACATGAAATTTATTGCATGGTTTCTCTTATTGCTCACCATTTCAGCTTAAAGATATTAAATAATAAATTGATATGGTTCTCATTTTGGTTTAAAAATTTAATGTGTTTGATGAGTTCCTAGGTGATGTGCTCCTCATAAGCTTCATGGCCAACATGCATTGGTCAAATTGAACTTTATGTTACCATTTTAGAAAGCTAGAATTAATGTTGTAATTAATATTCTAATACCAAGTTTGTGTTATTCATTATTAAGTGTATTAAAGTATTGTTCACCATCTACCATTTTTATGTTACCAGAAATACCTTCTTATTAATGTCTTCATATACCTCCTCACACTATATAAAGTCTCTATCACCTCTCAATCCTTATATATTTATTAGTCTTTTTATTACCTTGCCTAATATCCAAATTGATTATATACTTTTATAGTTGGTAGCTTTTGTTCCCACCATACACAAATGGCTACTTCATTCAACATGATTAAGGATCTTGATATTGCTGTTGCTAATCAAGTTTGGCGTATCAAAGTGCGTGTCATCAAAATATGGTCTATTAATCTAGGCGAAGAGAAGTTTAGGAGGCTTAACTTAGAGATGGTTGTTATGGATGAATTAGTAAGTTTTATTTGTCAGATTTTTTTTTTTACATTCAAATATGTATATAATAGACCAATTTTTGCTACATGCTTATTTGTTGCTGTCTATTTTGTTTATTTTTTAGGGTGATCGGATACAATGTTTTGTAAGGAATCCTTTGAGGAGATTCTTTGAGTAGGAGTTAGTTGAGGGAAATGTGTACTTTATTGCTAACTTCTCTCTTGAACTTAATGATCAAAAGTACAAGCCAACCAATCATACTCTGCGTGTGTTCTTTAAAAGGGAAACTCATATTCATGTGTTAGTCGATATTAATTTTTCAAACAATATTTTTCACTTTGTGCCTAATGAAATGATACTTAATCACGATAATCCTCAGTCTCACTTGATAGGTACATATAAAATGTAATAATTGTTTGTATTTTTCTACTAATGTTCATATAAAATCAATTAGTGGGAATATGAGTTTTTCATTTTTTTTTTAATGTAGATGTTATTGGGTTGTTGACGGGAAAGGGTGATATAATAGAGTTCATTAAGAATGGAAAGAAGTCCATATACATGATTATTGAGTTTGATGACATGCAGTATGTATCTTATATTTATCCCTTTTCTTTCTTTCTACATCTATTTTCATGCTTTCTGTTTTTTATTTGAAAATTTTCATATATATTTTTTTTTATCATTACATGATTGGATTTATAGATCTAAGGGTAAGATAAGGTGCACGTTGTGGGAGGAGTTTGCTACTCAACTGGTGAAGCACATGGAGCAGTACCCTAATACTGAGTTCATTATTATTGTGCAATTTGCCAAATTTAACCTGTTCAAGGGTATACATATTACATCATTGTCTTTTTTATTAAGTGTTATCTTTATTTATGAATGTGTTTTTATTACTTTGTTCATACTCTATTTTATTTATTTTCTAATCGTGTCATGTTGTGCTTATTTGTAATTTTCAGGAACCATGGGCATATCCAATACAAACTACAACTCTACTTTATACATTAACGCTGATCTTAAAGAAGTTAAGGAATTTAGACAAAGGTTTCGATTTTACTTTTTACTTTTTTGTTACTTTTGTTGCAAATGGTAATGGATATGCTCATTTTTCCCAATTTCACATACCGTTTTTTCTTCATTAGGTTTATCATCGGTAGTGACAAGCCATCTAACCAGATTTCTCAAATTGCATCTGATTCATTGATTTCCCTTGAGCAAGATCTTATTAACCATACTCCTTACAAGTCTATAAGCGAACTTAAGGAGAGCACTGAGATTGTAATAAGTATTGTCATGCATCTTTATGAACTTTAAGTCTTTAATATTCTCTAATAATTTATTGTGGTCTATTTTTTATTATTAGGGTGGAATATTTGTTACCATTAGAATTGTGATGTCTATTGAAACTAGACTAGGCTGGTGGTACAAAGGGGTGCAAGATGTGTTTTCATTCACTTAAAGAGAATGAGAATTCATATTATTGCCATGCATGTGATATTTATCCTAATACTCATGTTCCTCGATAATATTTTTGTTTTAATTCAATTCTATTGTTTTGGATTAATTTTATCAACAAGATACCATGCTAACATGTTACCATTTTTACACATTAGTTTCTGCATTTAAATGAGAATATCAAATGAGACAGACTCTGCTTCATTTATTGTTTATGACAAGGAAGCCTCCAAGTTTCTTGAAATATCTGCTTCTGAGCTTCGTTTGAAATAGATATCAAAGGTATAATAAATTCTCATGGTATCATTATTCTCTTTATATATTTAGTTTGTTATCACTATGTATTCCATTCTAAATTATAGGGTTACGGTAAGGATCAATTTCCTGCTGAGATTAATTCATTTAGGGGTAAGAAGTTTCTATTCAAGATTTCTGTGAAGCTTGATGTATCAATGCTTTCCAGCCATACAAGATCACTGTTTTGAAGTTGACTGAAGATCCAAATCTGCTCACTTCTTTTTCTTCCAAGTACAAGACATTTGATGTATCCAAAATAATATAACTTATTTATGCAATCAGTAATTATTTTTTATATTATAATCTTTATTTTAAATTACTACTTAAAATACAGAACACCCCAGTCAAAAATACTGAGTTGCAGAGTTTGCAAATTGATTCTACTGATAATTCTAAGGTATTATCTAATAGTAATGGTCTCCTCTTTATAATAACTATATAAACCAGTTTCATATTTTAGTACAATTATAATTTCAGGAGATTAGTTCTCAGTCTTGCAAAAAATTATTTCTCTTGATGAGAATGATGACTTTGTAACTCCTTAGAGAGGTATGAAAGCTGGTGTAACGGCAAAAAATTTGCTGGACGTTTTCCCGAATACTGCCACTACTTCATCATCCAAATGCTGGAAGCTCTCCAAAGAGTCTGATTGCAGCTTTGTCAAAGAGCATGTTGATTAATCATGAGGGTTCCAACTAAATTATTGTTGTTGCTATGTATTTTGGGTTAATCTAATGATTTTATTGTGTGTTTTTATTTAAGTTAAAGTCCATGGATAGCTCATGTTTCCAATTAGTCTAATTGGAACTGATAATCAACTGAGTTTGTGTGTCATGTGCCTTAGCACTACAAAAAAAAAGGTTAAAATGGCAGTTTTTTAAGGTAATTACGGCGGTTACAACCGCCATTATTGCCGAAAATGGCGCCTCCAAGAAACACCGGAATTCTGGGCGCCATTCTGGTTATTACGGCGGTTTTCTGAAAACCGCCGTAATAACCAGTGGATAATATGGCGGTTTTTTGGCGGTTAAAATGGCGGTTTTTAACCGCCATTTTAACCAAATAAAACGGCAGTTTTATTGTTGTTTAAAATGGCGGTTTGTAACCGCCGTTTTTACCTGGGTTTAATGGCATCCTCCTCGTTTAAAATGGCAGTTTGTAACCGCCGTTTTTACCTGGGTTTAATGGCATCCTCCTCGTTTAAAATGGCATTTATAACCGCCGTTTTTACCCAGGTTTAATGGCATCCTCCTCGTTTAAAATGGCGGTTTGTAACCGCCATTTTTACCTGCATTTAATGACATTCTTTTCGTTTAAAATGGAATTTCTAAACGCCGTTTTTACCATGGTTTAATGGCATTCTTTTCGTTTAAAATGGCATTTTTTAACTGCCGTTTTTACTATTATTTTTATCTTGTTAAATAAATAATTTTTTTATTAAAATTCCACAATAACAAAATCATAATCTATAGACAAAATATTATATAACTCAAAAGTATTAAACATAATATATGATTTTTAGTATTACAAATAAAAAGTAATAACTCCTATACAAAGTATCAAACTAAGAAATATTGTTAGTTCTATTACATTGGGAGTTTTCCTAGAGATGCTCAACAAATTTGCTACAGATCATTCCAACATTTTCATTGTTCATACTCATCATCACTGTAAGCTCAACAAATTTGATTTTTTTAGTCAACTCATCATCATCCTTAAGATTTCTATCTAGGCCTCCATTTGCATCTCGTCTCCTTTTTGCAGAATCAGCACTGCCATTGCTGCTTTTATCCAACTTGTAATACTCATTAATAGTATTTTCAATGGTTTCCAGTATCTGATCACCATAATTGCTTACCTTGGCCCTGTGTTAAATAGAAACATCTGTGAATGCCGACTCAGTTAACCAGTACATTTGATTAATTCGTAGAATGAACTTACTTGCTCATGCCATTGAGTTCAAGGAGTTCTTCCTTTGTTCTTAGTACTTTCTTGCTCATCAGCTGCAACAGAGAATTACTATATTATAACAGAAACAGCAGCTCATCAGATGCTTAGCATTTAAAGACAAAATTTCAATTGAATTAAACTATTCATAATCCATTACTGCACAAGATTAAATGAGCTCTATACAGAGAACTTGTGTAACTAACCAGAATACGTGGTGAGCCAAGACATTGTCTCCAGATTCACCAAGAATAGTTGCCCGCAGCAACTGCAGTACTGAGTATAACTTTGCTGAAAGATTCTGAAATAAAATTCTATCAAAGACAATTCAAGACAGATTAGAAAATTGAACAAAAAGGACCGTAAAGAAAACCCATTATATACCATGTCAACTTGAGTTTGGGGCTGAGCAGGAGTATCAATTTTATGACTATTTTGTTTTCCAGATGTCAGAGATCCTTTAGTTGGAGTGAACTCGTACTTCGCTAATTTTGATGCTTTTATGGATGATGGGAACCTACAACATTTTAGGATGCTATTAAGTAGGAATATAATGCTAAGAAAGAGTGTGTTGTAGATGTTAAAAATGAGGCTAGAGAAGGTTGAGACAAGAATTCAAAGTAACTTTGATGTATCAAGCTAACAATATCTGAGCGCTAACAGAATTGGACCCCCAAAATTCTGACTGACAGATTCAATCAAGAAATAGCTTCATGAGATCGACAAACCTCCATATAATTCTCTGGCCCCCCAGCAACAGGTTGCGGACCTTGGGGTCATTTACCTGCAAATTTAAGTATTGGCATTTTAGCCTTTAGCAATCCTTATCAATACAAAGCACTTGGAAAAGAACAGTCAAGCATATAAGAAAAGCATTTACTGCACCACACAAACCGGATAGTAAATAAAATAAAGAAATATGTTGCAATTTCCAACAGACAATTATATTTACAAAACAAGGAATGCGATTACTGGAGTACAAAACATTTGCCCTAATGCTTAATCACACCAAAAATGTTGCATATAAGGTAAGGCATCCATGAATAAGTATGGAATGAAGATAAGGAGAAATAGTGTCTTTACATGGTACCTAACTGAGCTACATTAGCATGCTGCTTTACTAATTTACAAAAGGCATCTATACTCAAAATCAAGGACGCTTCCTTTTCCTGCAAGCAAATGACAATGCATAAGCACCTAATAATTTACCATAATGAACAATTCAAGGTCAACTATGAATGAGACCACCAGAAACCTAAGCAATAAAGAGAAAGAACCTTCTCAAAGTAGTATATAATTACAAAAAGACTATATAGATCCAAAAAAGCATTCACATATATGCTCAATCATCATCTATAAAATACAACAGCAACATCACAAAAGATCAATGAAAATTAAAATACACAAAAGAACCAGCATTCTTTGTTTCTTCCTACTAGAGCATGAACTAGATCTAAAAGGATGAAGAGGAAGGAAAAAATCAAAGAAGAAGATTAAGTAGATTAGCTATTAGAAGTGACTGAGATGGTGAAACCAAATTGTAGAAGCTTGCTGAAGGCAGCAACAACGGCATTGCTTGCCGAGGTGAGGAGGTGAGCCAGATTGAAAATCAGATCATAGAAGGCAACGACAACGGTGTTGCTTGCGATGGTGCAGAGATGAATGATGGCGATGAGATGAGCGGCGACAAATCTTCATATCGAAGCCAAATCGTTGAAAATGGAAAGAAAGAATAAAAATTTAAACTAAAAAGTCCTTATAAGATTGGATGAAACAGATTATACCTGGAGGAGCATATCCAATAGTTCCCTTTAACACAGTTGTGCTAGATTGATTATGAGGATCACCATTAGTCATTGAGAGAAGCCTTGCTAGTTCTTTTGAAAAACAGAATAAATGAAAAAATAGAATAAATATTATTAAATTACTAAATTAAAATAATTGAATTAATGACTTAAAATGTTAACAAAAAATAATAAATTCTACTAGTTCTTTAATTTTTTCTTATAAGCTAATTAATCTATAATGTGAACGTGGTTATCTAGCTAGCATTATAGTGATCTATATATGCTTGGCGGCAAAGTAGTGTACGTAGCATATAATTATAATTTGGTCAATTACTAACAACTATATCACTAGCTATGTTCATATAAAAACTTGTTCAAATTTCCATTAATTAAGCTAAGCATTATACAGTAATAACTAATAACATGTGAATGAAATAGTAGGTGCATTCGGACCAAGGAAAAAGCTCATCATGCTTATTGCTTAGCTTCTAAATCGTTTAACAACTCAATAGACTAGTAATTCCGTGTTGAATTTGTACTCAAATATATATATGTAAAGGATATATAACTCAGAATTTCTGATGATACAAGAAAAATATGCTACAAAATGACAGAGTTTGCTTTGACTAAATATGTTGTCATCTGGCACCAGAAAAACTATAAATTCCATAAAAAGCTAAAAGAAATGTGCACAGTTAAGAGTTGACTTGACTAAGAGTTAGAGAAATCCTTTCTTAAAGCATGAATTTTAACAGAGTTAAGAAAGCGCATATGAAAGGATCAATTAAGAAAGAAGATAAAGAAGAGTTGAGAGAAGAGTACCTGGGTGGAGCCATGGAAATAGAGAAGCTGGTTTCTGCTTTCTTGAGAAACTAAAATTAAGAGTACCTGCGTTTGTGAAGCAGTTGAATATAGAAGCCAGAAGAAGAAAACACATAGAACCCAAAAATATCATAAAGAATGAAATTAATTTCATATATAGTTTATGAAAACACACAGAACCCAAAGATAGATACTATAGTCACTTCAGAATATGATAAATATACATCCTTGTATTTCAGAGTAACTACTAACTATACAAAATTCAATTTAATATAGTATAGGAAAATCAGAACTGAAAGATCATTTAAGTAAAAATGGATGCCAAAAGTTCATATTTAAGTGAGGAAAAGCTATGCCAACACCATCATCTAGTTAACTTGCAACAGCACACTCTTAACTCCTTACATCACCAACCAAGCACCTAACAAATTAACATCAATGTTTTCAAAAATGTTTGATCCTGATTTTATGCTATCTCTTATTGGCAATTCTTGGCCCTCAACTTTCACTGCTTCTGTATTATTCACATTGTCTTTGCTTTTTCCCCATACCACAGTGTATAGCCCACAAACAATTACAATAGCTCCAATTACGTTGTAAATTAACAAGTTAGTATATTTATTAACTGACTAGTGTCTCAGCAAGAACTAAACATAATTAATGAAACCCTACTATAGACTTTCATATGGAACTGACCTTCCAAGATGAATTTGCTCAGCCAAGACAATGGTACCCAATACAGCAGTGATAATCATAATTAGAGGACTGAAAGAAGTCACAAAAACTGGTCCACGTTCCCTGGTCACAACTCCTTGTACATAATATGCGATTCCAAAACACACCACTCCCTGGTTGAAGAGCATTAAATTATTTATAAATTAAATCGCCATACTAATAATAATAATTAAATTAAACCAAGATAATAAGTCTAATATATTACTCACAGAATAAACACAAGCAAGAAGCCTTAAGTCCCATCCAATGGACCAAACACTCATATCACGCTCGAATATATATAAAGGTTGCAATATAAAGGGGTTTAGGGCTAACTGTAACCACTTTAATTAATTCCTAATAGCCGACTGAGTCAGTTATAGAGTTGCAAGGGAAAAAAAGAGAAGGAAATTTACCCAGAGAATAAAACGATGGCTCAAAATTCAACACTGCAGCAAAGATCGTGAACATGTAGCAGAAAACGTTAGAAATTTCTCGTGCATTATTGCCGCATCCAACAGCCAAGGCCAAACAATCTGAAAAAGAATTAAGTATTTAATGAAATTTCAACCTCAAGTGCTTAATTATTGAACAAATTAATCCCTAATTTAAAAACCTAATACATGCAATGGAGGAGGTGGAGGCAATGGTAATGCTGTGGGAGGAGAGGATCTGCGTAGCAGCGGCGAGAAGGAGCAGTCGACGGTGACATCGAGATCGGCAACGTGAAGGAGCAGTTGGCTGTGGTGTTCTGAGATCTGAGGAAGCGGTGGTGGAGGTCGAAAGCAGCAGTAGCTAGCGGAGGACGAGACGAGCGAGGGAGATCAGAGAACGAGCCTTCATCAATCGTGTATCGTGCATCAGAGAGCGGCAGTGAGTGAAGAAGGGGATGGTAAGTTTTGATTTTATACATTTGTGATAACGGCGGTTCAAAACCGCCCTAATCATCAGAACCGCCACAAAATACAAAATCAATTATGGCAGCAACAAAAAATGCCATAATATCCGGACATTACGGCGGTTCTTTAAAACCGCCGTAATATCAATGCCATTTTAAACTCTTTTTTTTGTAGTGTAGTAGTTATTTCTGTTTTTTCGTTAAAGTTTATGTGTAGGTGTTATGCTTTGTCGTTATGTCCAATAAAAGGGATTGTAATTAGAGTATGCCTTCATTATGTATCCTACTTTTAAAGTGAGTTGACTTATACCACCTTTACTCAATGGTATGGTTTTATACCTTGCATAATCTCTATGATTCAATTTTGTTTTTTAGGTAGATTAGCGGCTTTTATCTTGAATAGTTATTTATATTAGTAGTAGTTTATCTATAATATTAAATCTTACTTATACCAGAAATTTCATAATAATTCCCTCTCATTTATATATGGATAGTAGTTTTATACTTTGATTTTTTCTGTTTAGAGCTCACCATTATTAAATTAGATAACTTTGATCATTGTTCTCATTAAATAATCTTTTAGTTTTTAGTTTAAACAACTACGTAATACACATAAATAGAAGAAATTTAAACCGTCAAATGAAGATTATAGTGTTTAGCAGAATTTGCTTATTCAGTCCTCTAATATAGCCACTACTTCTGCTCCTGGCACTCTTCTTCAGATCCTTCATTTGCTAAAAACTAAGGTTATGACTATTCATGCATTTGCATTGACAATTTTAACTGGAGATAATAGTTTGACAGTTGATGAGCGGATAATTTATACGCTTTTTAGCATTGTTTTTAGTATGTTTTAGTTAGTTTTTATTATGTTTTTATTAGTTTTTATTTCAAAATCACATTTCTGGACTTTACTATGAGTTTGTGTATTTTTCTGTGATTTCAGGTATTTTCTGGCTGAAATTGAGGGACCTGAGCAAAAATCTGATTCAGAGGCTGAAAAAGGACTGCAGATGCTGTTGGATTCTGACCTCCCTGTACTCGAAGTGGATTTTTTGGAGCTACAGAAGCCCAATTGGCGCGCTCTCAATTGAGTTGGAAAGTAGACATCCTGGGCTTTCCAGCAATATTTAATAGTCCATACTTTGCCCAAGATTTGATGGCCCAAACCGGTGTTCCAAGTCAGCTTAAGAATTCTGGCGTCAAAACGCCAGAACTGGCACAAAAGCTGGCGTTTAACTCCAAGAAAAGTCTCTACATGTGAAAGCTTCAATGTTCAGCCCAAGCACACACCAAGTGGACCCGGAAGAAGATTTCTGCATTAATTACTTATTTCTGTAAACCCTAGGCTACTAGTTCTCTATAAATAGGACCTTTTACTATTGTATTTTCATCTTGGTTCTTCGGGTTCCCTCTCTGGGGCCGAAGCCAATGACCACCATTATCACTTTTGTATTTTCAACGGTGGAGTTTCTACACACCATAGATTAAGGTGTGGAGCTCTGCTGTTCTTCATGAATTAATGCAAAGTACTACTGTTTTTCTATTCAATTCACGCCTACTTCTTCTCTAAGATATTCATTCGCACACAAGAACATGATGAATGTGATGATTATGTGACACTCATCACCATTCTCACCTATGAACGCGTGTCTGACAACCACTTCCATTCTACATGCAAACAAGCTTGAATGTGTATCTCTTGGGTTTCTAATCTAAGATTAGAACCTTCATGGTATAGGCTAGAATTATTGGCGGCCATTCCTGAGATCTGGAACGTCTAAACCTTGTCTGTGGTATTCTGAGTAGGATCTGGGAAGGGATGACTGTGACGAGCTTCAAACTCGCGAGTGTTGGGCGTGTGACAGACGCAAAAGGATCAATGGATCCTATTCCAACATGATCGAGAACCGACAGATGATTAGCCGTGCGGTGACAGCGTGCATAGAACATTTTCACTGAGAGGACAGGAAGTAACCATTGACAACGGTGATGCCCAACATAAAGCTTGCCATGGAAAGGAGTATGAATGATTGGAAGAAGGCAATAGGAAAGCAGAGGTTCAGGAGGAACAAAGCATCTTCATACGCTTATCTGAAATTCCTACTAATGAATTACATAAGTATCTCTATCTCTATCTTTATTTTATGTTTTATTCATCTTTTAATTATCAATCCTCCATAACCATTTGAATCCGCATGACTGAGATTTACAAGATGACCATAGCTTGCTTCAAGCCGATAGTCTCCGTAGGATCGACCCTTACTCACGTAAGGTATTACTTGGACGACCCAGTGCACTTGCTGGTTAGTTGTGCGGAATTGTGACAAAGTGTGATTCACGTTTGAGAGCTCCAAGTCTTTGGCGCCATTGTTGATGATCACAATTTCGTGCACCAAGTTTTTGGCGCCGTTGCCGGGGATTGTTTGAGTTTGGACAACTGACGGTTCATCTTGTTGCTTAGATTAGGTAATTTTACTTTTTATTTTCGAAAATTTTTTTAATACAAAAAAAAATTTCTATTTTGTTCTTCAGAGTTTTTAAGAATAAATTCTAGAGTTTCATGATGATCTGTTGAAGTCTGGCTGGCTGTGAAGCCATATCTAATCTTATTGGACCGAGGTTTCAACTTATCATCACAAGAGCTTGTTGATTTCTATCAATTTTGCTGTTGTTAGCAATGATCTGCTAAAGCTTGGCTGGCCATTGGCCATGTCTAGTGTTTTAGACCGGAGCTTTCATTGAAAGTTTGGCTGGCTAGTAAGCCATGTCTAATTCCTGGACCGGAGTCTTAGACTAGCATTGCAATGATTCCTGGAACTCTTATTAAAAATTTTGAACCCCTTTATTTTCTTTACCACTCAATTTTCGAAAAAACACAAAAAATTTATAAAACCATAAAAATAAAAAATATTTTATGTTTCTTGTTTGAGTCTAATATCAATTTTTAAGTTTGGTGTCAATTGCATGTCTTTATTCTTCTTGCATTTTTTGAATATATGCATTATGTCCTTCATTGATCTTCAAGTTGTTCTTGATGATTTCAGTGCTCTGATCTTTAATTTCTCTTATTCTGTCTTTTGTTGTTTCTTACATGCATTTTCAAATTGTTATAGTCCTTAGTATACAAACTTCTAAGTTTGGTGTCTTGCATGCATTGTTTATTTGATCTTAGTTGTATTTCTATTGTTTCTCATCATTAAAAATTCAAAAAAAAATTTTCAAAATAATGTCTTTTCAAGTCAATAACACAGAAAATTGAAGATTCAGAACATTCAGCAGAGGAATTACACAAAAAAAGCTAGGCATTCAAAACGCCCAGTGAAGAAGGAAAACTGGCGTTTAAACGCCAGTCAGGGTACCTGGCTGGGCGTTTAACGCCCAAAAAGTTAGCATTTTGGGCGTTAAACACCAGAATGGATGCCATTCTGGATGTTTAACGCCAGGATGACATAAGAGGGAAGATTTTGTTTTTAATTCAAATTTTTTTTCAAGTTTTTATAATTCTTCAAAATCAAATCTTTTTCAAATCATATCTTTTCAATCATATCTTTTCAAAATCAATTTCTTTTCAATTTTTTTATTTATTACTATTTTCAAAAATCCTTACTACAATTAATAATTTAATTCAAAATTTTCTAGTTGTTACTTGCCTATTAAGAAAGGATCAAAAGTTTTAATTCTAGAATCATATCTTCTAATTTCTTGTTAGTCAAGTAATCAACTTTAATTTTAAAACTTTCTCTTTTTAATTTGATTTTCAATCATATCTTCTCAATCATATCTTTTCAATCACATCTTTTTCAAAATTAAGTTTCAATCATATCTTTTTTATTTCTAATTTCAAAATCTTTTTCAAAAATCACTTAATTTCTTTCCCAATCTTAATTTTTGAAAATCTCAATCAAATTTTCAAATTTCTTTTTATTATTCTAAAAATCTTTTAATTTAATTTCGAAAATTCTTCCCCTCTTCTCACATCCTTCTATTTAAGGGACTAACAGTCCTCCTCAATGTGCAATTCAAACTCTATCCTTCTTGATAAGTTCAAATTCTCTTCTATCTACCTTCTCCTTCTATTCTTCTTTTCCTCTGACACCTCAAGGAATCTCTATACTGTGACATAGAGGATTCCATACTTTCTTCTTCTCTCTTTCATATGAGCAGGAGTAAGGACAAAGACATTCTGGTTGAGGCTAATCCTGAACCCGAAAGGACCTTGAAGAGAAAGCTAAGAGAAGCTAAAGTACAACTCTCTGTAGAGGATCTAACAGAGCTTTTCAAACAAGAAGAAGCCATGGCAGCCAAAAACACCAACAATGCAAGGAAGGTGCTTGGTGACTTTACTGCACCTACTCCTGACTTCTATGGGAGAAGCATCTCTATCCCTGCCATTGGAGCAAACAATTTTGAGCTTAAGCCTCAATTAGTTTCTCTAATGCAACAGAATTGTAAGTTTTATGGACTTCCATTGGAAGATCCTCATCAGTTCTTAGCTGAATTCTTGCAAATCTGTGACACTATCAAGACTAATGGGGTTGATCCCGAGGTCTACAAGCTTATGCTTTTTTCCTTTGCTGTAAGAGACAGAGCTAGGAGATGGTTGGACTCACAACCTAAAGAAAGTCTGAACTCTTGGGAAAAGCTAGTTAATGCCTTCTTGGCAAAGTTCTTTCCACCTCAAAAATTGAGCAAGCTTAGAGTGGAAGTCTAAACCTTCAGACAGAAGGAAGGTGAATCCCTCTATGAAGCTTGGAAAAGATACAAGCAATTGATCAGAAGGTGTCCTTCTGACATGCTTTCAGAATGGAGCATCATAGGTATCTTCTATGATGGTCTGTCTGAACTATCCAAAATGTCATTGGACAGCTCTGCTGGAGGATCTCTTCATCTGAAGAAGACGCCTACAGAAGCTCAGGAACTCATTAAAATGGTTGTAAATAACCAATTCATGTACACCTCTGAAAGGAATTCTGTGAATAATGAGACAAATCAGAAGAAAGGAGTTCTTGAGATTGATACTCTGAATGCCATACTGGCTCAGAATAAAATATTGACTCAACAAGTAATATGATTTCTCAGAGTCTGTCTGGAATGCAAGCAGCAACAGGCAGTACCAAAGAAGCTTCATTTGAAGAAGAAGCTTATGATCCTGAGAATCCAGCAATGGAAGAGGTGAATTACATGGGAGAACCCTATAGAAACACCTATAATCCTTCATGGAGAAATCATCCAAATCTCTCATGGAAGGATCAACAGAGACATCAACAAGGTTTCAACAACAGTAATGGTGGAAGAAACAGGTTTAGCAATAGCAAGCCTTTTCCATCATCTTCTCAGCAATAGACAGAGAATTCTAAGCAGAGCCACTCTGACTTAGCAACTGTAGTCTCTGATCTAATTAAAACCACTCAAAGTTTCATGATTGAAACAAGGTCCTCCATTAGAAATTTGGAGGCACAAGTAGGTCAGCTAAGCAAGAAAGTTACTGAACTCCCTCCTAGTACTCTTCCAAGCAATACAGAAGAGAATCCAAAAGGAGAGTGCAAGGCCATCAACATAACCCACATGGCCGAACTTGGAGAGGAGGAAGAGGCAGTGATCTCCACTGAGGAAAACCTCACTGGACGTCCACTGGCCTCCAAGGAGTTCCCTCATGAGGAACCATGGGAATCTGAGGCTCACACTAAGACCATAGAGATTCCATTAAATTTACTTCTGCCATTCATGAGCTCTGATGAGTATTCTTCCTCTGAAGAGGATGAAGATGTTACTGAAGAGCAAGTTGCTAAATACCTTGGAGCAATCATGAAACTAAATGCCAAGTTATTTGGTAATGAGACTTGGGAGGATGAACCCCTCTTGCTCACCAAAGAACTGGATGACTTGACTAGGCAAAAATTACCTCTGAAGAGACAAGATCCTGGAAAGTTCTCAATACCTTGTACCATAGGCACCATGACCTTTGAGAAGGCTCTGTGTGACCTAGGGTCAAGCATAAACCTCATGCCTCTCTCTGCAATGGAGAAGCTAGGGATCATTGAGGTACAAGCTACAAGAATCTCACTAGAGATGGCAGACAATTCAAGAAAACAGGCTTATGGACTTGTAGAGGATGTCTTGGTAAAGGTTGAAAGCCACTACATCCTTGCTGATTTCATGATCCTAGAGACTGGAAAGTGTATGGATGAATCCATCATCCTTGGCAGACCCTTCCTAGCCACAGCAAAAGCTGTAATTGATGTTGACAGAGGAGAATTGATCATTCAAGTGAATGAAGACTCCCTTGTGTTTAAAGCTCAAGGATATCCCTCTGTAACCATGGAGAGGAAGCATGAAGAGCTTCTCTCAATACAGAGTCAAACAGAGCCCCCACAGTCAAACTCTAAGTTTGGTGTTGGGAGGCCACAACCAAACTTTAAGTTTGGTGTTGAACCCCCATATTCAAACTCTAAAGTTTGGTGTTGGGAGGTTCCAACATTGCTCTAAACATCTGTGAGGCTCCATGAGAGCCCACTGTCAAGCTATTGACATTAAAGAAGTGCTTGTTGGGAGGCAACCCAATCTTTAATTATCTATGTTAAATTTCTATTTTCTTTTGTTATTTTATGTTTTCTGTAGGTTGATGATCATGTGAAGTAAAAAAAAACAATTGAAAAAAGCAAAAACAAAAAGAAAACAGTATTAAAAATAGAACACCCTGGAGGAGAAACTTACTGGCATTTAAACGCCAGTAAGGGTAGCAGAATAGGCGTTAAACCCCCAGTCTGGCACCATTCTGGGCGTTTAACGTCAGAAATAGGCACCAGACTGGCGTTTAACGCCAGGAATGGGCAAGAAGCTGGCGTTAAATGCCAAAAATGGGCAGCAGCCTGGCGTTTAACGCCAGGATTGGCAGAAAGAGGCATTTTTGCACGCCACTTGGTGCAGGGATGAGATATCCTTGACACCTCAGGATCTATGGACCCCACAGGATCCCTACCTACCCCACCTCTCTCTCTCTTCTTCACCCATTCCCCAATCACCTCAATACCTCTTCCCCAAAAACCCCTCACCTATCAAATCCCACCATTCTCTTCACCACTCACATCCATCCTTCATAAAACCCCACCTACCTCACCATTCAAATTCAAACCACTTTCCCACCCAAACCCACCCATAATGGCCGAACCATACCCTCCTCTCCACTCCTATATAAACCCATCTTCACTCCTTCATTTTCATACAAAATACACACTACTTCTCCCCCTTGGCCGAAACACTAAGCCCCCTCCATCTCCTCTATTTCTTCTTCTTCTACTCTCTTCTTTCTTCTTTTGCTCGAGGACGAGCAAACCTTCTAAGTTTGGTGTGGTAAAAGTGTTGCTTTTTATTTTTCCATAACCATTTATGGCACCTAAGGCCGGAGAAACTTCTAGAAAGAGGAAAGGGAAGGCAAAAGCTTCCACCTCCGAGTCATGGAAGATGGAGAGATTTATCTCAAGGGTGCATCAAGACCACTTCTATGAAGTTGTGGCCAAGAAGAAGTTGATCCCCGAGGTCCCTTTTAAGCTCAAAAAGAATAAATATCCGGAGATCCGACATGAGATTCGAAGAAGAAGTTGGGAAGTTCTCACCAACCCCATTCAACAAGTCGGAATCTTAATGGTTCAAGAGTTCTATGCCAATGCATGGATCACCAAGAACCATGATCAAAGTGTTAACCCGGACCCAAAGAATTGGCTTACAATGGTTCGGGGGAAATGCTTAGATTTTAGTCTGGAGAATATAAGATTGGCATTCAACTTGCCCATGATGCAAGGAGATGCACGCCCCTACACTAGAAGGGTCAACTTTGATCAAAGGTTGGACCAAGTCCTCATAGACATTTGTGAAGAGGACGCTCAATGGAAGAGAGATTCAAGAGGGAAGCCGGTTCAACTAAGAAGGCATGACCTCAAGCCCGTGGCTAGGGGATGGTTGGAGTTTATCCAACGCTCAATCATTCCTACTAGCAACCGGTCTGAAGTTACTATAGATCGGGCTATCATGATCCATAGCATCATGATTAGGGAGGAAGTAGAAGTTCATGAAGTTATATCCCAAGAACTCTACAAGGTGGCGGACAAGTCATCTACTTTGGCAAGGTTAGCCTTCCCTCATCTCATTTGTCACCTCTGCAATTCAGCTGGAATTGACATAGAGGAAGGCATCCTCATTGATGAGGATAAGCCCATCACTAAGAAAAGGATGGAGCAAACAAGAGATCCCACTCATGGACATGAGGAAATTCCTCATCATGAAATCCCTGAAATGCCTCAAGGGATGCATTTTCCTCCACAAAACTATTGGGAGCAAATCAACACCTCCCTAGGAGAATTAAGTTCCAACATAGGACAACTAAGGGTGGAGCACCAAGAGCATTCCATCCTCCTCCATGAAATTAGAGAAGACCAAAGAGTCATGAGAGAGGAGCAACAAAGTCAAGGAAGAGACATTGAGGAGCTCAAGCACTCCATTAGATCTTCAAGAGGAAGAACAAGCCGCCATTACTAAGGTGGACCCATTCTTTAATCTCCTTGTTCTTTATTTTCTGTTTTTCGAATTTTTATGCTTTATGTGTATTTATGATTGTGTCTTTATTACATGATCACTAGTGTCTAAGTATCTATGCCTTAAAGTAATGAAAATGAATCCATCACCTTTCTTAAATGGAAAATGTTTTTAATTGAAAAAGAAAAAGAAGTGCATGAATTTCAAATTTTATAACAGATTAATTATTTTGATGTGGTGGCAATACTTTTTGTTATCTGAATGAATGCTTGAACAGTGCATATTTTTGAATTTGATTGTTCATGAATGTTAAAATTGTTGGCTCTTGAAAGAATGATGGAAAAGGAGAAATGTTATTTGATAATCTGAAAAATCATAAAATTGATTCTTGAAGCAAGAAAAAGCAGTGAAAAGCTTGCAGAAAAAAATATATATATGCGAAAAAAAAGAGAGAAAGAAAGAAAAAAAAGCAAGTGGAAAAAGCCAATAGCCCTTTAAACCAAAAGGCAAGGGTAAAATAAAAAAGGGATCCAAAGCTTTGAGCATCAGTGGATAGGAGGGCTCACAAGAATAAAATCCTGGCCTAAGCGGCTAAACCAAGCTGTCCCTAACCATGTGCTTGTGGCGTGAAGGTGTCAAGTGAAAACTTGAGACTGAGCGGTTAAAGTCATGGTCCAAAGCAAAAAGAGTGTTCTTAAGAGCTCTAGACACCTCTAATTGGGGACTCTAGCAAAGCTGAGTCACAATCTGAAAAGGTTCACCCAGTCATGTGTCTGTGGTATTTATGTATCCGGTGGTAATACTGGAAAACAAAATGCTTAAGGTCACGGCCAAGACTCATAAAGTAGCTGTGTTCAAGAATCAATATACTTAACTAGGAGAATCAATAACACTATCTAGATTCTGAGTTCCTATAGATGCCAATCATTCTGAACTTCAAGGGATAAAGTAAGATGCCAAAACTGTTCAGAAGCAAAAAGCTAAAAGCCCCGCTCATCTAATTAATACTGATCTTCATAGATATTTTTGGAATTCATTGTACATTCTATTCTTTTTATCCTATATGATTTTCAGTTGCTTGGGGACAAGCAACAATTTAAGTTTGGTGTTGTGATGAGCGGATAATTTATACGCTTTTTGGCATTGTTTTTAGTATGTTTTTAGTATGTTTTAGTTAGTTTTTATTATGTTTTTATTAGTTTTTATTTAAAAATCATATTTCTGGACTTTACTATGAGTTTGTGTGTTTTTCTTTGATTTTAGGTATTTTCTGGCTAAAATTGAGGGACCTGAGCAAAAATCTTATTCAGAGGCTGAAAACGGACTGCAAATGCTGTTGGATTCTGACCTCCCTGCACTTGAAGTGGATTTTCTGGAGTTACAAAAACCTAATTGGAGTGCTCTCAATTGCGTTGGAAAGTAGACATCCTGGACTTTCCAGCAATATATAATAGTTCATACTTTGCCCAAGATTTGATGGCCCAAACCGGCGTTCCAAGTCAGCTTAAGAATTATGGCGTCAAAACGCCAGAACTGGCACAAAAGCTGGAGTTAAACGCCCAAACTGGCACAAAAGCTGGCGTTTAACTCCAAGAAAAGTCTCTACATGTAAAAGCTTCAATGCTCAGCCCAAGCACACACCAAGTGGGCCCGGAAGAAGATTTCTGCATTAATTACTTATTTCTGTAAACCCTAGGCTACTAGTTCTCTATAAATAGGACCTTTTACTATTGTATTTTCATCTTGGTTCTTCGGGTTCCCTCTCTGGGGCCGAAGCCAATGACCACCATTATCACTTTTGTATTTTCAACGGTGGAGTTTCTACACACCATAGATTAAGGTGTGGAGCTCTGCTGTTCTTCATGAATTAATGCAAAGTACTACTGTTTTTCTATTCAATTCACGCCTACTTCTTCTCTAAGATATTCATTCGCATACAAGAACATGATGAATGTGATGATTATGTGACACTCATCACCATTCTCACCTATGAATGCGTGTCTGACAACCACTTCCGTTCTACATGCAAACAAGCTTGAATGTGTATCTCTTGGGTTTCTAATCTAAGATTAGAACCTTCGTGGTATAGGCTAGAATTATTGGCGGCCATTCCTGAGATCCGGAACGTCTAAACCTTGTCTGTGGTATTCTGAGTAGGATCTGGGAAGGGATGACTGTGACGAGCTTCAAACTCGCGAGTGTTGGGCGTGTGACAGACGCAAAAGGATCAATGGATCCTATTCGAACATGATCGAGAACCGACAGATGATTAGCCGTGCGGTGACAGCGTGCGTAGAACATTTTCACTGAGAGGACGGGAAGTAGCCATAGACAACGGTGATGCCAAACATAAAGCTTGCCATGGAAAGGAGTATGAATGATTGGAAGAAGGCAATAGGAAAGCAGAGGTTCAGGAGGAACAAAGCATCTTCATACGCTTATCTGAAATTCCTACTAATGAATTACATAAGTATCTCTATCTCTATCTTTATTTTATGTTTTATTCATCTTTTAATTATCAATCCTCCATAACCATTTGAATCCGCCTGACTGAGATTTACAAGATGACCATAGCTTGCTTCAAGCCGACAGTCTCCATGGGATCGACCCTTACTCACGTAAGGTATTACTTGGACGACCCAGTGCACTTGCTGGTTAGTTGTGCGAAATTGTGACAAAGTGTGATTCACGTTTGAGAGCTCCAAGTCTTTGGCACCATTATTGATGATCACAATTTTGTGCACCAACAGTCACTGCATTAAAAAAGAAAATGGCTAACATGTGTATTAAATTTGTATTCTTATTATTATTTTCAATATCATGATTCCTATTTGTTGGATAAAGGATAACAACTTCTCAAAGATATCCTGAATATCAAAGTAGTCATTTCAAGATATTTTAACAATGAATGTTATGTGGCACATGAGTAATATCTTAGAATCATAGCTTCCTATGCATGTCTTTCAATTTTTCTATAATATATTAGTTGTTCATCTTTTCTGCTATCTACTCAAACTCTCGATCAATTTAGCCTTGTATTGAAAGTGTGATAGTTGTAGTTTTATTTTCGATTAGCATTTGGTGTTAATTAGTGATTATATTGTGAAAAAATTTTCACTCAAAATAAAATAATTAAATGTTTATTTTTGTTACAATATGTTTTTTTTTGTTTCAATGTTTCTAAGTTTATTGTCATAGTTAGAAATGTACATTTTGTTATTCTTAAATTTGCTTTGTTATTTTTTTATCTGTTCTGAATCTGCTATGCTATATATATATATATATATATATATATATATATATATATATATATATATATATATATATACCTTCATCTATTTACTTTCTAGATTTGATCTGTTTTGTTTTCTTCTTTCTTATCTTTTTCAGTTTTATTGCAATTTGAATGCTTCTATAGTGATATTATATCAAATTTTCTGATTGATTATTTTATGGTACTTTCTTTCAACTTTATGCTGCACTTTTTTTTCAGTTTTAAAGATATGTTCTGTAATTACCTCTACATTTATTTTTATTGTTTATAATTATTATTCTTATTTTCTTAAAATATGAATTCTTAAAGAAGTTTTTTTTTTATTGTTTAGCTTTGTTTATCATTGATAGTTCTAACATTTTTTTCCTTTTTCTCCTTTGACAAAGTTACTGCAGACATTTAATTCGTCGTCTTTATTGCCTGGACTAGAGTGTTTTTAAGATTATTTGAATCCAATTAGCAACAAACATGATTACATTAAACATGCAGAAGCAGATTTGGATGCATCAATTTATTTTCCTATGAATGAATTAGATAATAGATGGGCAGTTGAACACCTTTTTAACTAATGCACTTGAATTATAGTTTTCTGGCTTGATTTGTGTGTGATTCATAGGAAAAAGATTTTATTGAATTTTAATATTTTTCATGTTATATTTAAATCCAAATATTATTAGTGAGTTTTGAATTATTGTTGTAGAAACTAAGGATTAGTGATGCATTTTGAGTACTTTTCCATGATGTAATTTTAGATTTATTCAAAGTTAAAATCAAGGCTCCGAGTTAAAACCATACCTATATTTAAGTATGAACATTTAAAGCTTAAAGTCAATTGCTTACAAATTCAATATTACAATGCATCAAAATAAGTTTTAAATCAAGTCACTGATTCAATTCTTAATATTGTTATAGTTGACTCATTTATAAGAATAAATCAATTTATTCATTTCCAAATTCCAAAACATTAAACATAAAATAGAATATATTCTTATTATTCATTTTAATTTTCTACAACGCATCATGTTTTTATTTTCACATTAGAATTTTCACTAATTATCCTTTTTTTTATTTTATAACATTTATTTTTTAATCTTTTATATTTTACCATTAACTAACTTTCATATCCAAACAATGATATAATGTATTTCTTTTTTTTTATCAAAATTATTTTATCTTCATGTTTATTTAGTTCTCTCATTATTTTTTAATTACAACTTTCATGTAAAATTAATTATAAAATAAATATTCTAGATAATAAATAAAATTATAAATTATAACATATTAGTCAAATTTTTAAATAGTTTTATTGTTTATAGTGTTTTACATGCTTTTATTGTATTTTATTCTATATTTTTTTTGTAGGTAGAACATGTTCTGTTAATATTACCATAGTCATTCTCACATTAGTTGATTTTTATTTTATAGTTAGTTTAGACTTTCATTGCTATACTTTGTTGTGGCATATCTTTTGGGGTACATTAGTTAGTTTAGTTTTTTTTTTTTTTTTTTTTTTACAATTCTAACTCTTTGCAAGCTGAGTACTTTCGTCATTTGCTTAAGCATCTCGCCTAGCACCTAGATGGATCAATTTTGTTTTATCATTTGGCAAGCAATTGGTTCTGTTGCCTATGCTTCATTAAAAAACTGCTAATTTATTTTAGGATTAACCGCTACTTTCATGATTAATATTCATCAAAGATGAATACGACTTCCAATGAAATTGGATTGTTGATTATTTGATCCTCCCAACAAAATCATTAACCATTATAGTTCACCAATATTAGAGATAACAGCATTAGTTCTGTATTTAAGTATTGCCTATTAGTAACTTGATTATTTATTGATACATTAATATTATTATTATATATGTTTCCTACTAAGATTAAAATCGAAACAATTAAAAACTTATCATGAACAACCTACATGTATTATTGTTTTATTCAATATTATCTAATGCCAAGTTACCTTTTCTTCAAATAGCTGCAATAATTATAGGAGTTATTATGCTTCCATTTCTCATTAACTGTCTGAGGTTCTTTTTGCATGTATTCTAACTGCCTTTTATGTGAGTTGAACTCATTATCACACTACCTATTTGCATGTGTTAGCTTATTTATTATTTGCCTCATTCCTCATGTTAGGTGTACTTGATATTAAACTTCTTTTCATTTATAAATAGAATCATTATAGTGGCCTTTATAGTTTTACCAAAAGTAGTATGAGCAAACCAGAATGTCAAAAATGGGGTGCGAACAAAGTGAGTTTTTAGTTTAGTTTTAGTTTATTTGTTATAGCTTCCTTATCGTGATATATAAATTTGTTATGTTCTTTTTAATCTATCATGTCAAGTAGTTAAATTCTCTTGCACAGATTTGATTAAGATCTCTTACATTCCTGAAGATTTTGATGAAGACCGAACTTTTTACCTGTAGATCGATCTTGTTTCAGTTAGTTCATCTCAATATCAAATATTTTTATTAGGTTATAGTTTTTATTTTTATCTATCTGAAAAAATAATTCATTATTCTGAAGGTAGTTTCACTTTATTTATATGATAGATACTGCCTGAAATACCATCAATTTTCTATAGAAAGTACAAGGATCAATTGAACCAAAGGATATTTTTCATTGACTTTAATCAAAACCAAGTAGAGGTAATGATTGGAAAAGGTCACTCATGTGCCTATATTTTGGCTAGTTTTGATACACTGGTTAAGTTCTATGAACTAGAAGAATGAGGATGGATGAAGGTTATGTTTATTGGGGAAGATCTTTTCTTAATTACCAAGGTGAAAGATTCAGCAATGATTTCTAAGACCCTTCCTTCTCCTCCTGTTAAGTTTCTTTTTGATGTTAAGCTTTCAACTCTTAATGTCAATGGTTTTTCTCTCTCCACAAATCAGATTAATTCTGTTGCTAAGTATATTGACATTCATTCTCAATCAGATCTGCTACCAAAGTTTCCTGATTCAGTATTGAGAGAAAATTATAATTCAGTTATCAATCCTGTGTCATTTGATTCACTTACTTCTAACTCTGCTCATCTTGGTTTCCATTCACAAAATAATGATGTTTTGTTCACTGACTCTAGCACCATTTTGCCACATACATTCCCAAACATTGGTACTGATAAGATTATCCTTAGTAGTAATGCCCCTATCCACCATAACTGCCTTCCTTATTCAGTATCCAATATTAATGTTAACTCTCCATTAACTGTTTTCTTTGAATACACTAATCCAACTGCAAGGGAAATTGGTGGACATGGTGATATTTCAAGCACTAATGAATATATTCCTGTTACTGCTAATAATTCTTACTGTCCTATCCCCTTATCCACCCCTATACAACTTGGTTCAAGAAGTGGTGTTCAGTTTACTCCGGAGTTTATTTCATGCCAAAAGCTTTTATCTGATAGCCAGGTTACTAACTGCTACATAGTAAGTTCTATTTATTAAACCTTTCTTTCACTAATTTATCTTTAATTCTCTTCGTTTTTGTTGTTACACCTCCTTTATATATGTTTTATTATTAATTAGTTCTATTTTTTTATTTGTCAACTCAGATACTTCCCAATGTGTTTGCTATGAATGCCTTTCCAAGCAGGCCTAAAACTGTAGAGGTTAGATTTAGCAAGTTAAAGTGAGGATGGGGTTGTGATGGAACAATTCCCAAAAACTGCAACTATTTTTTACTAAGGGTTGGAAGCGATTTGCGAAAATACATAGGTTCAATGAAGGAACATTACTGAAGTTTTCTGTTACAATTGGAGATGAGAGTGTGATATATGTTAAAGTGGTTAAGCTTTAAGTACCTTTAGTTGTGCATACTGTTAAGTGCCTTAGTGTGTCTGAAATACCCTTTTTTTGTTGATGTTTAATAGAATGTTTATTTTAGTGCGTTTTAATTATATTTTAATTTAAGACTGTCAATGTTATGTAATTGTGCTTTGATGCACTATGTCTGGTATGATATTATGCATCAATCAATGTAAAACCAAATTAAGCATTAAATTTATCTTTATTAATTACTTCAAAAATTCAATTAGCATTGTTTTTATATTTTCCAGATTCATTTTAGTTATAAGTCTGTAACTTATTATCTTAGTTCAACACTTTAGTTTCAATGATGCCATACTATATTTAACTTTTACATGTTAGTTTATTAGATTGATTTTATTTTCTTCTTATTATTATTATTATTGTATTTTTAATTCATGCCTAACTAGAATATAATATAGCAAACATGCATTACATGTAAGTATAAATATCTATCTCTTCTATATGTTTTAAAAAAGAGATCTGTTTTTTCTTTTCCATATATTCAAACTTTGCATGTTACGTGTTTTTGTGGTTCAGAAGTTTATACATAGATCTCAACTAAATCTTTGTTTTAATCAACCCTGCCATATTCTTAATAATAGTTCTTTTTAGTCACATTCAAATTATTGACTTTAAATAAAATTATTGACTTTTAAATGAGTTATGATGGCTAATTCATGATACTTATTTCATTTAAGCTCAACCTTCAATTTGCAAGTCTTATAGAATATTAAGTATGACAATATTCATGCTTATTTTAGAAGGAAAAAAATTAATATAATGTTTCTAATGAGACTGGTTTTCGTGGTTTTTATGCAGAAACCAACAAATGTTGGAAACCATACTTCTTTTACACCTATTACTGAACTACTTTTAATAATTCATCATAAATACTAGCAATCTCATGGTTTCTTTACATTATTTTTCCTATTGACAAATGTACATTGTGTCTATTAGACTTTGGGTGTGTTTATACAGTAGCTCATCATGTTACTGATTCAATTTTTTAATAGGATTTTTTTTTGCTTCCTCAATCTAACTTTTTTAAGTTGCATGCTTTGTGTATCATTTATTGTTTTACTACTTTACTTCTATTAATAGTCATATTTATGGATTGTAATCATTACTTCATATAGAAGATCACATTCAATTAAATGCATTTGGCATTCTACTTCATAGACAATTAATTCATTCATTTAAAACATCTCTAAAGTTACAAGTAATGTTAACATAAACTGCATAACACTAATTATACTATTCTATCAATCTCTCTCCCCCCCTCTATATATACATCTTTTCAGTTGATATATTGTTCACTCATCACTTTTGCTTAAACTATGATATAAGTTTTCATCCTCAGTTACATTCGTTTTCTTATTTTGTTTTTGTCAAATCTTTCATTAGCATAGTTTATATGTTCTTAGTTATTTAACATCTACTATTAAATATGCTTCATTGAATCCTTTTCTTCTTCATCTCTTGCATATTTTGCTCCTCATATTTTTTGTGTTTGCAAGTTACCATTAGCATAGTATGAGGCACAACGATTTTCGCATTTTTTACCTGGATATGGATCATGTATCGGTATTAATCTTTACTTTTTCTTAGTAGTTAGTGGTTATTACTTTATCATGTGTTTCTAAATTTGTCATCCTTATTATATTTCCATGATCTTCTTTGTAGAGTCTGCACCCGTTACCTTCACTATTTTGTAGAAAGTTCAAGGATTTATTGGGTAATACAATTGTTACATTTGATGCAAATCACAATCTCATTGAGTTGAGGATTGAAAAACTTAATCACACAGCTTACATTATTAGGGGTTTGCGTAAGCTGATGAATTTTTATGGTCTCTATCGATGTGGTTATATAAAACTCAGTTATGCTTGTAAAGAATACTTCTGTATAATCAAGATCAGGGATCATAATATGGTTAAGAGTTCTATTTACGCTGGTGTAAAACTCTTTCTTTCTGATAACTTTTATCGTAAAGGTAAGCTACCATTGACTGAGGAGGAGTATTTGTTTATTTGTTCGAAAAGAAACTCTGAAATCCAAAAGAAAGTCAAGTCATCAAAAATAGTTTTTTCTGATGAAACTAGTCATGATAAACGATATAACTATAAGTATTTTGGCTCTTCGTCAAAATATATCCTGGTTGACCTGAATTTAGCTCCTGAAGTAGAAGAAGAATCTGTTGTTGTTCTTTGTTCGGATCAATCAAAATTTCCCCCAATCAAAGATAATAATATACATTTTCATGCAGCAGTGTCAAATTAAAGTGGTATCCCAATAAAGTTCTATGACTTCTTTTCACCAAATAAATCTTATCAAGTGGTTTACATCCCAAGTACTCCTGTTAATGTTTTTCGACAAAGCTCTTCTGAATTTTCAGATTTAATTCATTCTAAGCAATCCAATCTACCTTATATGGTTACATATTCATGCATAATTACAGATGAAGATTTGCATTCATTATATTTGGGATGATTTTTGTTTTCTACAACTATATATAGTTTTATCCATTGACAAGTTAAACCTTTTTTTAAACTAAATAGGTATATGTTTGTTGTATCATTCAGGGCCTTCCTACAGATTTTGTTACAAAGGCTTTTCCTTCACATCATCACCAGGTTCGCGTTGTACAAAAGCGTGGTTGTAGATACACAATGGGACTCTGTTGGTACAGGGATAAACAATCATTCAGAGCTCATCTTACTAGATACTGAAAGGATTTTATTAGTGACAATTCTCTTAGGCATGGAAGTTTAGTTATTTTTAATGTCTCCTCATTAGATAAGAGAACCATGTATGCTAATGTAATCACTAAATGAGATATAAATCTATATAATATTTGGTTTTGCTTTCTATTTTCGTGTAGTTTCTATTTCTATGTTATTAGTTATCATATTAAACTTTTATGTATCAATATGCAAAGTTCTACTTTTGATCTATGACTTACTTAATACTATATTTCATCTTATCCATGACCTGTTAATATTTTGTTATATTTGCTGTGGTTTCCTTTTTTCTCATAAGAACTTCCTAATACAATCATTAATTTAGTTTTATCCATTTTTTTTGGTAGTAAATTTTAAGAATAATGATTCTATTTTATTTAGCTCAAAAAACCAAATAATAAACAAATTTTGCAATCTTTTGTTGTCATACAATTTTCCATCAATTTATTTTAATTTGTCGCAGCTTTATTCCATTTCTTAGTATATATATATATATATATAGCCATTGTCACTATGATGCAGGTTTCCTTTAAGGTCCCATTTATCCGAGATCCTTCTAACCAAAAGGATGAAGAGATATCTCCATAGTCTACAGAGACAGCTGAAAGTACCATCAACTTTCTTTCATATACTCACTGGTAATTTACAAATATATATCATCATATCACATGTTATATAAACTGTTGTATTATATTCTGTATTAATTATTGTCAGATGTAAACTAGTTACATTTATTACATTCAGGCAACAAAACTTATTTACTCTAAATCATTTAATGTTTTGGTTTGGAAAGACTATACCATGCCTTCATGTTTCTTTGATTTGAGTTCATTTTCAACTACAACCAATTGATACACATTTTTTTAGAAAACTTGCAAATTTCATCTTCAGTTTCTTTCTGTGAATTTATCTTCCATGTTTTCATTCACATTATTATAATAGTCATCCCCTAAGAGTTACTTAATATATTGTATTCTGCACTACTTGGAAAAATATTATCATAATCTGCATATTTTATTTGTTATCATTAGTTTTGTTAGTCATGGTACTAGAAGATTTTCGATTGACTCCCAAGCTTGCAAGAGCCAGACGAATGAGCAATTTAAGAAGCAAGAGGTTGAACCATACTTTGAATGTCAATGATATTCTTAGATATAGCTGTAAGTTTAAAGTTACTTTTTTATCACCTATACATCTTCATGCCCATATTCACATTATTTAATTAGTTTATGATTTTCTTGATACATCTCCAAAAGATCATTCACCTCAAGTCGTGCCTCCTCTTAAGAGAACTTCTTCAACTGTTTCAAACGACAGTATTAACCGCTTCATATCAACTGAGAACGGTCATTCAAGTTCTACAGGTAATAATAAAATTTGGTTACTCTTTGAAATACATGTGTCTATTATGAAGAAAAGCGTGTTGCTTAAAATTATCATGTTAATTATATTAATTTACTTTTACTTATGTATTGTTAATTCCTTTTACGATGTGTGTATAGGTCACCAAATGTTTAGGGTGAATTTTCATGATCCTATGAATTTGAGTTCTAATATCTCCAACAGCCGAGATAAGAAAAAAGTTACATTAAAGGGAACATGTTCCTCAACAAAAGCTATCGTTAATCCCTCTGATAATGTGATGTCTGCTAAAGCAACATCAGTCAATCCTACTAACATCAAAACTCCTTTGTTAGATGTTACAAATGGTTTGTACTTCTCATACTATAAAAGAGTAATTAATAATTTTTTTATTAACCATTCTGTTTCTCTTTGAGGTTTTTTTACCATTCTTTTGGTTAATAAGAATTTTGTTTAATTTTGTTACAGTAGGTTGGAATAATAGCAGCAGATATAACTCATGTACCCTTAGTAACACTAATGCTAATTTATAAAAGGATAAAAGTCATAATCGTACCTACGTTGATGGTGCTGATTATCTGTTTTGCAACAATAAAAATAACCTCTTCAAGCATGAATAATAATTTGGAGAGGTGTGAATTTATAATTTTTTTTGTTATGTAACGTTTTTTTATGTCGTCATCACTCTAACCAATAATTAGCTCAATGAAATTTATTGTACTTATTTGTTTGAGTTTTTTTTATGTCTTTTTTCAGTTGTATTATACATAATCATAAGAGATTCACCAAGCAAACAGATACAATTATCAGAGAAGTATGCAGAAGTAACAATGAGCTATTTGCATCTTCTGTTCATGACCATGGACAGTCTTCTAAAAATGCAAATAATGTCATCCATGATTCCAATGTATCAGATCTATATGAGCATGAAAGTATTCCAACTTTTACATGACTAATTTAGTAATTGTTCAAATTTCACTTTGGAAAGGTTTGGATTGACTTTTGAAAAAAGTACTTATTTTTTTACCTTTTTAAAAAAAAGAAATTTGTTAAATAGATAGAAATTATTCCACATTTGAATAATTTCTTAAAAAAAATTTATAAGTATTAAAAATGTCTTTTGCTAAAGTTTTTTTTAAAAGCAATGTATTGTTATTTTTAGAAAAAGTAAATCATTTATTTTTTTAGATAATAGTAACTTTTTAAAAAAGATTTATCTAAATAGATTTAAAATTGAATGAAAGTACTTCATTTTTTATAAAAAAAATATTTTTTTTAATTCCAAAAAGCCCATCCAAACCCAACAATTTATTTAGCAGCAGCATTACAAATGACTATTCTATTTCAATTTTTTTTTATAGTTGTTGATGTATTCGATGACATTAATTTGGAAAGTGATTACTCTATTGATTTTCAAGACAACAATGTCATTGGTAAAATTTAAATTCAGCAGTATTTATAACATTATTAAGTTATACTTTAATGGAGTAGTATTTATTACTAGAGCATAACAACATATATTATTTTTTTAATATTTTATATAGATGGAAGTGCGACTGCATATGAGATTGACAACTTAGTTATTGATGAAAAAGATATGTTTTCATTAGATTGCAAATCCGTTACACAAATATAGATATATTAAAGGATTCAAAATATAATTTACATTATATTAGCTAATGAAATTAAAATTTTATTTTAAAGCTTTTTGGGATGCAGGTGATCCTTCTCATACATGTATATATTGCAAAGCTTTGATGTGGGATCATGAGAGACTTTCAAAGAGTATCAATAGTATCACTCCTCATTTTGGTTTGTGTTGTGTGGACGGCAAAGTTGAGTTGCCCCAAATGAAACAGGCCCCAGATAATCTAAAGGCGTTGTATTTCTTGGACGATGAAATGGGCCGATACTTTCGAAAAAACATATGGGCATTTAATGCAATGTTTTCATTCACATCAATGGCTGGCAAGATTAACCATAAAATTAACAATGGTTCCGCTCCGCCGTCATTTATTTTGAGTGGCTAGAACTATCACTCAATCGGAAGTCTTATTCCATAAGCAAATGAAAAACCAAGATTTGCACAGCTCTACATTTATGATACGGACAACGAGATTCATAACAGAGTTAGTGCTGTTCTGTAAGTTTTTTTGTATACGCAAAGCATACTCTTTATAGTATTGAAGAGAGAACTATTATCGATCTAGAATTAATCAAAATAAGAATCTCTTCGTTGCAAGCATAGCCTAAACCGACAAGCAATCCCCACACTCAAAGTTTGATATTTTCCAATTAAAAACAATTAATCGAGAGTAATGAAACCTCGGGTCGTTCTCCCTAGGAATGCAATCGAAGTGTCACGCTTCCGGTTGTGGAGGCAAAAAGGGGTTTTTGAAATCAAGAAATGAAAGATTAAAAGAACTAAGAAATAAAAGAACTAAGAGATTATCAAAATTGAGAATTAATGTAATTAAAAGGAAAAATGAGATCAAAACTTAGTGAAAATGCTAAAATGCATAAAGAGCCTTGACTTGGGAATGTGGATCCAAGGAATCCTATCATCGTCATAACCACAACTATGGTAATTATGATGAGTCAATCTTGCCTAGTCAACCCCTAACATCAAGGAGTAGGTCAAGCAAGCATAATTGACCTTAATCCATAAGTCCTAGCTAACTTACCAAATTAATTGGTAAAAAGCTAGCGTCAATGGAAACAAGAGTCAACTAACTACCCAAGAATTATTACCAAATGTCGAACATCATGACTCTAGTATCCTAGGAGCTCAAATCCCAAGCCAAGGTGTGAAAATCTACTCAAAATTACCAAGTGGCATTTTCACAAACACTTGGTGGGCATAAAAGCAAAACATGAGAAATTACAAAGGAAAATAAAAGCTATAACTAAAATATTCACAATATCAACAATAGACAATCAAAACAAGCATATATAAAGCATAAGACATTAAATTCATCTATCAAAATTCCAAGAAACCAAAATTGCATATATAAACAAAGTATCTTGAACCATAAGCAAATAAAAGCAAAAGTAGTGGAATTAAAGAGGAAATTAAAGAGTACTTACAAAAGATGAGCAAAATCCAAAATCAAAGCTTGCTATAAAATGCTACAATGGAGATGGAAATAAAACTCTAAGAGAGAAATTCTATACTACTCCTACTCCTACTCCTATGGAAGCTTCCTAATCCTAATGAAAACTCAAACTAAACCTAATAAAACCTCATGCCTTGATATGTGTTGAAGCTCCATTGATATAGCACTTTAATTCAGCCTTTAGCCTTCCAAAATTGGGCCAGAAAAGCCCCAAAAAATTGCAAACCACGTGACTTTTTAATGAAGTCACGCACATGGTTGTACGTGGACACACTTGCTGATTTCTGTACTTGTGCGTGGGCACAGGTGCTGATTTTGACCCTTGTGCGTAGGCACAGAAAGTGTGCGTAGGCACATTCTGAAATGCTCTTCTCCTTTATTTTCTTCACATTTTCTCCCATTTTGCATGCTTCCTTCCACTTTCTACCAACCCATTCTTGCCTAATTGACCTGAAATCACTCACAGAATATATCACGGCATCGAATGGCATAAAAGTAGAATTAAATTGCTCAATTTAAGCACAAAAATGCATGTTTTCACATTTAGGTCCAAATTGGGGAGATAACACAAAAGTATGCTATTTTGGTGGTTAAGTGTGAGTTTATGTGATGAAATCCATCCAATTCAAGCAAAAAATTATCATCAAATATGGACTTATCAAGTATCAACTTTATTCACTTACTCATTAAAGGTCCATCAATATGTTGTATTTGTCATATTTTCTTTTATCTTTTTTTAGCCCAGTAAGTTCGGTGGGTAATCTTGAAGCTGATATAGTTTGTATGCTGAAGAATATGCTAGATGAGCATAATCCTTTGGCACATTTGTTCCGTTATGCTCGGGATAGATTCATCAAATCACATTCTCTTGATATGAAGTTAAAACTGATTAGGCATAGGAAAAAAGATGGTCGGCGATACAACTTGCCTACTGCATCAGAAGTTGCAGCATTGGTAGTTGGTGACATTGATGATTCTTTATTGGACAGAGATATAATATTGGAAACCAAATCAAAACAACTAAAGAGGATTGATGTTATCCATCCATTGTATCTGGCTTTGCAGTATCCTCTTATTTTTTCATATGGTGAGGATGGATATAGAACAGACATCTTAGCAGCTTCTCGATACAATGTTGATGGTTCGAAGAAGAGGAATACAATAAGCATGAAGGAATTCTTTGCATTTCGACTCCAAATGAGGTCATCTGAGTCACCAATTCTGCTTAACTCCCGTAGGTTGTTCCAACAGTTCTTGGTTGATGCATATACTATGGTAAAGTCTAAGCGTCCTAGTTTTCTTTGTTTCAACCAACCAAAGTTGAGGGTTGAAAAGTACAAGTTATTGCATGAGTCTTTAGTTAGAGGTGACGCAGATGCTATTTCAAGTGGTCAAAGGATAATTCTCCCAAGCACTTTTACGGGTGGACCTAGATACATGTTTAATAACTGCAAGGATGCATTTCCTTTTTGCAAACATTTTGGTTATCCAAGTTTTTTTGTCACCATCACATGCAATCCTGAATGGGATGAGATAAAGCGCTTATTAATTGGTACTATCCTTAAAGCAGAAGATCGTCCTGATATTACATCAAGAGTCTTTAAGATTAAGCTAAACAACTTAATCAAAGATTTTAAGTATGGTGATATTTTTGGAAAGATTTCTGGATGTAAGTCTTCTTTTTTTTTTTTTTTAAATACAAAGTTTCATTGCAAATTTTTTAATTTACATTTCATTATAATAACTTTAGCTGTTTTGGTTTTATTTTCAGATGTATGCACTATTGAATTTCAGAAGAGGGGTCTTCCTCATGCTCATATTTTGTTGTTCATGCATCCTCTTTCAAAACCTAGGTCTCCTGATCATATAGATAAGTTAATATCAGCACAAATACCCGATAAACATCAAAGGCCTAAGTTATATGCTGCTGTTGAAAAATTCATGGTTTATGGTCCATATGGCAAGTATAACAAAAATAGTCCTTGCATGGTAAATGGTTTGTGCTCCAAATATTTTCCCAAACAATTTAGACAACGTACTGTTGTTGATGAAGCTGGCTTCCCAAAGTATTGTAGGCCAAAAAATGGTCGCACCATAATAAAAAAGGGTACAACTCTTGATAAATCTTTTATTGTTCCATACAACCCAACTTTGTTATTAAGGTATGGTTGTCACATTAATGTTGAGCATACTTGCCAAACTTCTACCATCAAATATTGATTCAAGTATGTTCACAAAGGAAATGATCGTGTTATTGCTTCATTCTACCAGACATCAGTTAATGGTAATGCTTCTCCTATTGTGGATGAGATTAACAACTATTATGATTGTAAATACATTTCTGCATATGAAGCTGCTTGGAGATTATATGGTTATGATATTCAAGTTAAGGAGCTTGCTGTTATCAGACTTCTATTTCACCTACCAGATGAGAATCCTATTATTTTCAAGGAATACAAGAGTATTCAGGATGTCCTTAGTCGTGTTGATACGAAGTTCACTAAATTACAAGCATGGTTTGTTGTGAATAAATATTTTCTATTGGCTAGGTCATTGACCTATTCTGAGTTTCCACGAAAATTTGAATGGAAGGATGATATTTCAATGTGGATTCCAAGGAAATAAGGTTATTCTATTGGTAGGTTGACACATGTCCCTAGAGGTAATGGCGAGGATTATTATCTTATACTTCTTCTCAACATTCAGAAAGGTTGCACCAGTTTTGAAGAAATACACACTGTTGATGGTGTTACACACAACACTTTCAAAGAAGCATGCTATGCACTAGGTCTCTTGCAAGACGACAAAGAATTTATTGATGCCATTCTTGAAGCAAGTACTTGGGTTTCAGCCAACTATGTTCGTGACCTTTTTGTCATGCTTCTGATCTCAAATAACATAGCATGTCCTCATTTTGTTTTGGAAAGATGCTATAAAGAATTATCTGAGGATATTTTATTTGAGCAAAGAAGAATTCATCATGTTCAAGGTATTTAGTTAAAAATTGTACAATTTATGGTTTTAATTTATTTATTGATATGTTATTAACATGAAGTTGATACATGTATTAATATAAAAATTATATTTTTGTATAGATCTTCATTTGTCTGACGAGCATATCATGAACTTGACCTTTGCAAAAATTGAAGACAAGATGCAAGCTAATGGAAGGTCTCTTAAAGAGTTTCCAGCGATGCCCTACCCATCATTAGATCTTTTTCATGGTTTAGAAGATCGCTTATTGTTGGACAAGGTTAATTTTGATCGTTCTTTACTTAAGCAGCAGTATATGCAATCTCTAAAGACCATGACAGATGAACAACGATATGCATTTGACATCATTGTTGATTCCGTAAACAATGATCGTGGCGGATTTTTCTTTCTATATGGTTATGGTGGAACATGCAAGACGTTTATCTGGAATACTCTTTCTGCTTATCTCAGATGTGGTGGGAACATTGTTCTTAATGTTGCTTCAAGTGGCATCACTTCTTTACTACTTCCTAATGGTCGTATTGTTCACTCAAGATTCAAAATACCGTTAAGCATCAATGAAGACTCTATATGCAACATAAAACCAAGAACACCTCTTTGTAAACTTATTTGTAAAGCAAAGCTTATTATATGGGATGAGACTCCAATGTTAAGCAAGTATTGTTACGAAGCTCTTGACAAGTCTCTAAAAGACATTCTTCGCTTTCAGCCATCATTTAATCCAAACCTTCCATTTGGTGGCAAATTTGTTGTACTTGGCAGAGACTTCAGGCAAATTCTTCCAGTAATACCTATGGGTTCACGGCAAGATATTGTGCAAGCATGCATTAGTTCATCTTATCTATGGGATTTTTGCACAGTCTTAAAGCTTTCAAAGAATATGAGGCTGACTGCTGGTGGTATAGTTGAAGTTGATGATGATATCAAAGCTTTTGCAGATTGGTTAATTCAAATTGGGAATGGATTGGTAGGTGATTCAACAGATGGTGAGTCGGAAGTAGCCATCCCTAAAGACATACTTATTGATGATACTGATGATGGGTTTCAAAATTTGGTCACATTTTTCTACACAGGATTATTGATGAACTTGGATAACATTAATTATTTCAAAGAGCGCACAATTCTGGCGCCCATTCTCGAAGTTGTCCATGAGGTCAATAACACAATTATGGAATATATTAATAGTGATGAAAAAGTTTATCTTAGTTTAGACTCATTATGTGCTGAAGAGGGAAACATGAAATACGAGTTGGATGCTATTACAACTGATGTTCTAAATTCGATAAATTGCTCAGGCTTGCCCAACCATCAGTTGAGACTCAAAATTGGTGTATCTGTGATGCTTCTAAGGAATATAGACCAAAGTAATAGACTTTGCAATGGTACTCGATTACAGGTTCGTAGACTTGGAAATCATGTAATTGAATGCAACATCTTGACAGGAGACAAGTGTGGTGAAGTAGTTCTCATTCCACGCATGAATATGGCTCTGAATAATGAAACTCTACCTTTCAGGTTTCAGTGTAGACAATTTCCTTTGGTAGTTGACGTTAAGGATTTTTGCCAGTAAAGAATATCATAAAAACAGTCGCGTTGTAGATATAGTTTCTAAACCAACAAAAATTCCTTTCGTGCAAACGTTTTGGTTGTCACAAGTAACAAACCCCTTTTTAAAATTGATAACCGAGTATTTAAACCTCGGGTCATCTTCTCAAGAAATTGCAGGGAGGTATGTTCTTATTATTGGTTATGAGTCTTGTAAGGTAGGGGTTTTAGAAAGTAGGGAAGCAGTATGTTGAATGATAAGAAAAATAAAATAATAATAATAAAATAAACTCTTGGCAAGGTATTAGAACTGGAGGTCCTATTCTTATCAATTGTGATGAAATTTGGATTTTAATCTCACTTTGTTAATCTCTAACTATGAAGGTAGATCAAGTGGATTGATTAGCTTAATCCTCAGGTCCTAGTCAATTCCTGTGGAAAGACTAGAGATATTGGAGCAACTCCCAATTTCAATCACTGCTTTATTGACAGCTCAAGCGTTACCAATTACTTAACCAAAGCCAAAAGGAAGAAAATATCTAAATTAAAAAGCATCAATATAAATAAAGCAAAGCAAAATTAAATCTGAAAATACCTCAAATTGCATTAACAAAAGAAATTAAATCTGGCATAGATGTTCATAAATTGAATTGGGAAAATAAAAATAAAGAACCTGGGATTGAGAGCCACTCCTAAAACTAAGAGAAATCCTAAATCCTAATCCTAAGAGAGATGAGAGAACCTCTCTCTCTAAAAACTACATCTACTCCTAAAATTGTGAATATGAAAGCTTTTTTATGAATGGATGCATTTCTCCACTTTATAGCCTCCAATCTATGCTTTTTGGGCCGAAAACTGGGTCAAAAACAGCCCAGAAATCGCTGGTTGCGAAATCTGCCATGCTGATTTTTTGTCACTGCGATGCGGCCGCATAGAGCACGCGGTCGCGTCGCCTAGCGTCAGAGTAACTATGGCATATTATATATTAAATTGAAGCTCCGGATGTTAGCTTTCCAACGCAACTGGAACCGCATCGTTTGGACCTCTGTAGCTAAAGTTATAGCCGTTTGAGTGCGAAGAGGTCAGGTTGGACAGCTTAGCAGTTTCTACAGCTTCTTGTATTCCTTCCATTTTTGCATGTTTCCTTTCTATCCTTTGAGCCATTCTTGCCCTGTAATCTCTGAAATCACTTAACACACATATCAAGGCATCTAATGGTGATAAGAGAGGATTAATATTAGCAATATAAAGGCCAAAGAAGCATGTTTTCAATCAAAGCACATAATTAGGAAGGCAAATGTAAAACCATGCAAATAGTATGAATAAGTGGGTAAAGAGTTGATAAAAACCACTCAATTGAGCATAAGATAAACCATAAAATAGTGGTTTATCAACCTCCCCACACTTAAACAATATCATGTCCTCATGCTAAGCTCAAGAGAAGCTATAAAGATGAAGAGGAATGGTAGAATGTATGAAATGCAACCTATCTTATATGAATGCAACTATATGCAGAATGTTTCTACCTACTTGGTTTAAAAGTAAATAAATTCTCCAAGAATAAATATGAACTGGATTTCACTAACTCAAATCATGAAAATGAAGTACAAATAGACTTGCAAGAAGAAAATAGCTCATGAAAGCAGGGAACAAAGAATCGAGCATCGAACCCTCACTGGTAGTGTATACACTCTAATCACTCATGTGTTTAAGGTTCGATTCTCTTAATCCTCTACTAACCTTGCTCTCTAAGGCTTGCTCTTCATCTAATAATCAACATAAATTTAATTCATAGATACACATATCAAGAGGTCTTTTAAGGGTTGTAATGGGGTTAGGGTCAAGGTGGGATTGTATTTGGCCAAGTGGACTAAAATTTGAATCCTTAATTAACTTAAACTTTCCACCTAACTTTAGACAATCCATGTAATCATAATACAACATCTAACTATCCATTAGCCATGTTTTCCACATATTCATGCATTCTAATTTCAAGTACAGCACATATGCATTGCTTTCACCATTTACTTTGGGGCATTTTGTCCCCTTTTTGCTTAATTGCTCTTCTTTATATATATATATATATATATTTTTTTTTCTCAATGCATATGATTAAGATATTGAATGCATGAATCATGTTCTAAACATTTCTTTTACATTTTCATAAAAATATATAATACCCAATTCTTAAACCAATTGTTTCCAAATCCACTTTTCCCACACTTAAATCATAAGCACCCTCACTAGTCTAAGCTAACCAAGGATTCAAATTAAGGATATTATTGTTTTCCGCTTAGAGTTAGTGATAAGCTAAAATAAAGAATAAAAGGGGTAAAATAGGCTCAAATTGGTTTGCAAAGGATAATGAAAGGTAAGGCCATATGGATATGTAAGCTCAGTGAAACAAAGGCCTCAATCATATAAGTGCATGTATACATCAAACCATGGAAATATAGAATTAAGCAAGACAAAGATCACAATTTTAGAGAGAAAAACACACACCAAAAATAAAATATTGGTTGGAAAATGCAACCAATTCAAATAGGCTCAAAATCTCACAGGTTTTGTGTATTCAAGCTCTAAACCATATTCCAGTATAATATCTCTTCAAACAAGTGTAACATTAAATTTTTTTTTTCAAATTAGTGAAATGCTCTTAAAAGGTTTCTTGAAAAATAAAATATTACTTCAACCAAGTGGTAAAATATGCACAAAATCAAATAATCATGCAATCAAACATGCAAATGCAACAACTAACAAGGAAAATAAAATATTGGTGTTTGAGAAGAAAATACTAACCCATGGAGATCGGTATCGACCTCCCCACACTTAAAGATTGCACCGTCCTCGGTGCATGCTGAGATGTGCAGGTGGACAGGTTGCTCCAACTGATGTCTTTCTCTATAGATTGTGCAGATTGACTTGCCTGTCTTCCCTTAAGAAGTTTTTCTGCTCCCTTCGTGGTGGCCATCCTGAAAGAAGAGGGAAAAGAAAAAGTAACCCAAAAATAAAGATAGAAAATAAATAAAATATGGGTGTTAATGCCAGATAATAAGGGTCTCAATTACATGGTAGCTACAATATGCAAATGAGAAAACAGTAGAAGTACATGGTAAATCAGAATTGCAAAAATTTGCAAAAATAGGGAAGAGAGTGTGGGTAAGGAGAGATAATAAAAATTCATGTCAATGTAAAAGTAATACAGGTATAAAAGATTGGCATTGATATAAATAATATTACCTAACCAGAATAAAAACAAGTCACTAAGCACCCAAAATAATTCAAGAGAAGATGCAACAGTGAAATAAGAAAATTCAACACCAAAGAAAAATAATAAATTTAGAAAGGAAAATAAAAATATGCACTAAATTAAAATACAATGAATGAAATATTCAAATAAATTAAGTAAAATAAAATAAAAGATAAGAAGAATGAGAAGGGAAAGAAATAAAGTAAGAAAGAAAGAAGAAAAGATAGAAGAAATTAGGATTAGAAAAGAAAAATAAGATAATTGGCAAATTAGGATAAGCTATGCGGCACAATCGACGCGGACGCATGGGGCACGCGGTCGCGTGACTTGCACTTATAAGGATTGACACGGTCGCGTCGGTCACACGGTCGCGTGACACAGTTTATGCTACTAGCGCGAGGGCAGCCTCGCGCTCGCACAACTCTCTGTTCAAAATCATATTAGTGCCAAATTTTAAGTGACGCGATCGCATGGGGCATGCGATCGCGTGAGTGGGCTTTAAAGGAATATGACGTGGTCGCGTGGGTCACGCGGCCGCGTGGGAAGGATTATGCGTTCAGCACCAATCCAGCACCACTCTCGCACAACTTTCGGGTGTGCACCACTTTGACGTCGAAATCTTGGTCACGCGGCCGCGTGGGGCACGCGGTCGCGTGGGAGGCCATTATTCCCATATGACGCGGTCGCATCAGCAATACGGTCGCGTGGGACGATTTGTGCCATTGGCACGCCTCCAGCCACACTCTCGCATGACTTTCTGTTCGTTTTCTTTTCTTCCCATTGCACTGGTGACGCGGACGCATCAGCGACGCTGCCGCGTCGTGTGCGTGCTTCTTTTTTTTTTAATGCAATATGCAGAATGCAATGCTTAATGTGAATGCTATGAAAACTTCCAGGTTCAATGAAAATTAAAATAAAACAAAAACAAACAACATGAAATAAAATTGAAAAAGAAACGATCATACCATGGTGGGTTGTCTCCCACCTAGCACTTTTAGTTAAAGTCCTTAAGTTGGACATTTCGTGAGCTCCCTGTTATGGTGGCTTGTGCTTGAACTCATCCAGGAATCTCCACCAATGTTTGTGATTCCAGTAACTTTCGGGGTCCCAAACTAGGCACAGAAAGCCTTCAAGTAAGTTAAAGCAAGTTACAAGGCCCCAAGAGTGTTGATTGCCAGAATGAATTCCGGGGTCCCAAATCTTGCTTTTACACCCATCCTTGTCGGGATCTGTATTTTTCCAACTGGGTGATAAGTAATTTGAATTCTCACTGCAGCTACCAAACAGCTTCCTAGACCTATTCAATTGAGCTTTATACCAACCTTTGCGTTTAAACTTAAGGCTTCCAACCATGATGAACCTTGCAGGACAATTCTTACCACTGGCCATCTTCCTCTTACTCTTAATGTTACAAAGAGCTCTAAGTTGACCATCCGTCTCCAGTAGCCCATATTCAAGTGGAATTAGAAAGCTAAGGGATATGAATTTTACCCACTTGAATGTTGTGAAGGATGATGGCAACTTAGAGGGAGGTGTTTTTAATGAAATTGCAAGCTCCACTCCCTTGTGCTCTTCTCTGATAATTACCACCTCCTTGCAAGCTTCTTCAATTTCAACCTCTTCCTCTTGGTAGCTTTCTTCCAATTCAATCTCCTCTTCATTGCTTTCCAAGGGCATGGGAGGTTGTGCTTCTTCTTCTTGAATTTCCATCTCTTGATCAACCTCTTCCAAGTCTTCAACTGTGATATGCCTTGGAGGTTGTACACCCTCCTCAACATCAAAAGCAACCGTCTTAGAAGGAGGTTCCATGTCTTGACTTTCCCATGGAGGTTCAGCATCTCCTAAGTCTTCAACCACTTCTTCCTCTGCAACTATTTTGGCTTTCTCCACTTGTTCCAATACAAAGCCATGTTCCTCATTGTCCACCGAAGTTTCTAGTGTCTCCTTCATGCTTTGCTCTTCCTTCGATTCTCCACATGTAGCCATGGGAGTTCTTTGAGTGCTCAGATATTGGGAAGCTATTATATTTACTAACTCGCTGATGAGCGGATAATTTATACGCTTTTTGGCATTATTTTTAGTATGTTTTTAATAGAATCTAGTTACTTTTAGGGATGTCTTCATTAGTTTTTATGTTAAATTCACATTTCTGGACTTTACTAGGAGTTTGTGTGTTTTTCTATGATTTTAGGTATTTTCTGGCTGAAATTGAGGGACTTGAGCAAAAATCAGATTCAGAGGTTGAAGAAGGACTGCTGATGCTGTTGGATTCTGACCTCCCTGCACTCAAAGTGGATTTTCTGGAGCTACAGAACTTAAACTGGCGCGCTTCCAATTGCGTTGGAAATTAGACATCCAGGGCTTTCCAGCAATATATAATAATCCATACTTTGGCCGAGTTTAGACGACGTAAAAGGGCGTTGAACGCCAGTTCTATGCTGCTGTCTGGAGTTAAACGCCAGAAACACGTCACAAGCCAGAGTTGAACGCCAGAAATACGTTACAAACTGGCGTTCAACTCCAAGATTGACCTCTACACGTGTAACATTTAAGCTCAGCCCAAGCACACACCAAGTGGGCCCCGGAAGTGGATTTATGCATCAATTACTTACTTCTGTAAACCCTAGTAACTAGTTTAGTATAAATAGGACTTTTTACTATTGTATTAGAAATCTTTGATCAGTTTTATGCTATCTTAGACTTTCATGGGGGCTGGCCATTCGGCCATGCCTGAACCATTATCACTTATGTATTTTCATACGGTAGAGTTTCTGCACTCCATAGATTAAGGTGTGGAGCTCTGCTGTTCCTCAAAGATTAATGCAAAGTACTACTGTTTTTCTATTCAATTCAACTTATTCCGCTTCTAAGATATTCATTCGCACTTCAACCTGAATGTGATGAACGTGACAATCATCATCATTCCCTATGAACGCGTACCTGACAACCACTTTCGTTCTACCTTAGATTGAATGAGTATCTCTTGGATCTTTTAATCAGAATCTTCGTGGTATAAGCTAGATTGATGGCGGCATTCATGAGAGTTCGAAAAGTCTAAACCTTGTCTGTGGTATTCCGAGTAGGACTCTGGGATTGAATGACTGTGACGAACTTCAAACTCGCGAGTACTGGGCGTAGTGACAGACGCAAAAGGAGGGTGAATCCTACTCCAGTATGATCGAGAACCTCAGATGATTAGCCGTGCTGTGACAGAGCATTTGGACCATTTTCACAAGAGGATAGGATGCAGCCATTGACAAGGGTGATGCCTCCAGACGATTAGCCATGCAGTGACAGCGCATCGGACCATTTTCCAGAGAGGATTAAAAGTAGCTATTGACAATGGTGATGTCCTTACATAAAGCCAGCCATGGAAAGGAGTAAGATTGATTGGATGAAGACAGCAGGAAAGCAGAGGTTCAGAAGAACGAATGCATCTCTATACGCATATCTGAAATTCTAACCAATGAATTACATAAGTATTTCTATCCTTATTTTCTATTTATTATTAATATTCAAAAACTCCATAACTATTTGATATCCGCCTGACTGAGATTTACAAGGTGACCATAGCTTGCTTCAAGCTGACAATCTCCGTGGGATCGACCCTTACTCACGTAAGGTTTATTACTTGGATGACCCAGTGCACTTGCTGGTTAGTTGTATCGAAGTTGTGAATGAAAAACGATTTATCATGACGTGCGTACATAGTTTTTGGCGTCGTTGCCTGAGATCTCAATTTCGTGCACCAAGTTTTTGGCGCCGTTGCCGGGGATTGTTCAAGTTTGAACAACTGACGGTTCATCGTGTTGCTCAGATTAGGTAATTTTCTTCTTATTTTATTTTCAAAAAAAATTTTCAAAAAATAATCTTTCAAAAAATTTCTCATCTGTTTTCGAAAAAAAAATAATAAATCTTTTCAAAAATATATTTTCTTCAGAATTTTTAAGAATGAATTCTAGAGTTTCATGAAGCATGTTGAAGCCTGGCTGGCTGTAAAGCCATGTCTAATTCTTTTGGATAGGGGCTTCCAACCATCAACATAGAGGCAAGTTAATTGGAATGTCAACCGTGGCATGTCTGAGTTACATACTAAAGCTTGGCTGGCTATTAAGTCATGCCTAACCCTCAGAGTGGAGCTTTAGACTAAGAATACAAGATTCCTGGAATTCATATTAAAAAATTTTGAAATCCTTATTTTCTTTTTCCTATATGTTTTTTCGAAAAAATATACAAAAATCCAAAAAAAATCATAAAAATAAAAAATATTTCATGTTTCTTGTTTGAGTCTTGAGTCAAGTTGAAAGTTTGGTGTCAATTGCATATTCATCTTGCATTTTTCAAAAAATTCATGCATTCATAGTGTTCTTCATGATCTTCAAGTTGTTCTTGGTAAGTCTTCTTGTTTGATCTTGATGTTTTCATGTTTTGTGTCTTTTCTTGTTTTTCATATGCATTCTTGCATTCATAGTGTCTATACATGAAAAATTTTTAAGTTTGGTGTCTTGCATGTTTTCTTTGCATTAAAAATTTTTCAAAAATAAGTTCTTGATGTTCATCTTGACATTCAAAGTATTCTTGGTGTTCATCTTGACATTCATAGCATTCTTGCATGCATTCATTGTTTTTATCCAAAATTTTCATGCATTGAGTCTTTTTCATGTTTTTCCTCTCATCATTAAAAATTCAAAAAAAAATATATCTTTTTCTTTTTCACTCATAAATTTCGAAAATTTGAGTTGACTTTTTCAAAACTTTTTAAAATCTAGTTGTTTTTATGAGTCAAATCAAATTTTCAATTTAAAAATCTTATCTTTTTCAAAATCTTTTTCAAAAATTTCAAGTTTGTTACTTGCTTGTTAAGAAAGATTCAAACTTTGAGTTCTAGAATCATATCTTGTGATTTCTTGTGAATCAAGTCATTAATTGTGATTTTAAAAATCAAATCTTTTTCAAAACTAATTTCAATCATATCTTTTCAAAAATATCTCTTTATCTTATCTTTTTCAAAATTTGATTTTAAAATATCTTTTCTAACTTCTTATCTTCTTATCTTTTCAAAATTGATTTTCAAATTTGTTTCAACTAACTAACTAACTTTTTGTTTGTTTCTTATCTTTTTCAAAACTACCTAACTAACTCCCTCTCTCTCTAATTTTCGAAAATATCTTCCCTCTTTTTCAAAATTTCTTTTTAATTAACTAATTATTTTAATTTTTTATTTTAATTCTCGAAAATTACTAACCTTTTTCAAAAACTATTTTCGAAAATCACTAACTCTTTTTCAAAAATTATTTTCGAAAATTCTCTCTCTCTCTTATCTCCTTCTATTTATTTATTCATCTACTAACACTTCATCTCACCCAAATTCGAACCCCCTCTTCCATCTGTGTTCGAATTTTTTTTCTTCTTCTTTTCTTCTACTCACACAGGGACCTCTATACTATGGTAAAAAGGACCCCTATTATTATTATTTTTATGTCCCTCTTTTTCATATGAGCAGGAGCAAGGACAAGAACATTCTTGTTGAAGCAGATCCAGAACCTGAAAGGACTCTGAAGAGGAAACTAAGAAAAGCTAAATTACAACAATCCAGCAAGCACCTTTCAGAAATTTTCGAACAGGAAGAGGAGATGGCAGCCGAAAATAATAATAATGCAAGGAGGATGCTTGGTGACTTTAGTGCACCTAATTCATATTTACATGGAAGAAGCAACTCCATTCCTGCCATTGGAGCAAACAATTTTGAGCTGAAACCTCAATTAGTTTCTCTGATGCAGCAGAACTGCAAGTTTCATGGACTTCCATCTGAAGATCCTTTTCAGTTCTTAACTGAATTCTTGTAGATCTGTGATACTGTTAAGACTAATGGAGTAGATCCTAAAGTCTACAGGCTCATGCTTTTCCCTTTTGCTGTGAGAGACAGAGCTAGAATATGGTTGGACTCTCAACCTAAGGATAGCCTGAACTCTTGGGATAAGCTGGTCAAGGCTTTCTTAGCCAAGTTCTTTCCTCCTCAAAAGCTGAGTAAGCTTAGAGTGGATGTTCAGACCTTCAGACAGAAAGAAGGTGAATCCCTCTATGAAGCTTGGGAGAGATACAAAGAACTGACCAAAAAGTGTCCTTCTGACATGCTTTCAGAATGGACCATCCTGGACATATTCTATGATGGTCTGTCTGAATTAGCTAAAATGTCATTGGATACCTCTGCAGGTGGATCCATTCACTTAAAGAAAACGCCTGCAGAAGCTCAAGAACTCATTGGCATGGTTGCTAATAACCAGTTCATGTACACTTCTGATAGGAATCCTGTGAGTAATGGGACACCTATGAAGAAGGGAGTTCTTGAAATTGATACTCTGAATGCCATATTGGCTCAGAATGAAATATTGACTCAACAAGTCAATATGATTTCTCAGAGTCTGAATGGAATGCAAGCTGCATCCAACAGTACTCAAGAGGCATCTTCTGAAGAAGAAGCTTATGATCCTGAAAACCCTGCAATAGCAGAGGTAAATTACTTAGGTGAACCTTATGGAAACACCTACAACTCATCATGGAGAAATCACCCGAATCTCTCATGGAAGGATCAACAAAAGCCTCAACAAGGCTTTAATAATGGTGGAAGAAATAGGTTTAACAATAGTAAACTTTTTCCATCATCCACTCAGCAACAGACAGAGAACTCTGAACAAAATACCTCTAATTTAGCAAACTTAGTCTCTGATCTATCTAAGGCCACTGTAAGTTTCATGAATGAAACAAGGTCCTCCATTAGAAATTTGGAGGCACAAGTGGGCCAGCTGAGTAAAAGGATCATTGAAATCCCTCCTAGTACCCTCCCAAGCAATACAGAAGAAAATCCAAAAGGAGAGTGCAAGGCTATTGACATAGTCAACACGGCCGAACCTAGAGAGGAAGGGGAGGACGTAAATCCCAGTGAGGAAGACCTCCTGGGACGTCCAGTGATCAATAAGGAGTTTCCCTTTGAGGAACCAAAGGAATCTAAGACTCATCTAGAGACCATAGAGATTTCATTGAACCTCCTTATGCCCTTCATAAGCTCTGACGAGTATTCATCTTCTGAAGAGAATGAGGATGTTACTGAAGAGCAAGTTACCAAGTACCTTGGTGCAATCATGAAGTTGAATGCCAAATTATTTGGTATTGAGACTTGGGAAGATGAACCTCCCTTGTTCACCAATGAACTAAGTGATCTGGATCAACTGACATTGCCTCAGAAGAAATAGGATCCTGGAAAGTTCGTAATACCTTGTACCATAGGCAACATGATCTTTGAAAAGGCTCTGTGTGACCTTGGTTCAGGGATAAACCTCATGCCCCTCTCTGTAATAGAGAAACTGGGAATCTTTAGGGTGCAAGCTACTAAAATCTCATTAGAGATGGCAGACAATTCAAGAAAACAGGCTTATGGACAAGTAGAGGACGTGTTAGTAAAGGTTGAAGGCCTTTACATCCCTGCTGATTTCATAATCCTTGATATTGGGAAGGATGAGGATGAATCCACCATCCTTGGAAGACCTTTCCTAGCCACAGCAAGAGCTGTGATTGATGTTGACAGAGGTGAATTAGTCCTTCAATTGAATGAGGACTCCCTTGTGTTTACAACTCAAGGTTACCCTTCTGTAAACATGGAAAAGAGGCACAGTAAGCTTCTCTCAAAACAGAGTCAACCAGAGCCCCACAGTCAAACTCTAAGTTTGGTGTTGGGAGGCCACAACCAAACTCTAAGTTTGGTGTTGAACTCCCATATCCAAACTCTAAGTTTGGTGTTGGGAAGTCTCAACAATGCTCTGAACATCTGTGAGGCTCCATGAGAGCCCACTGTCAAGCTATTGACATGAAAGAAGCGCTTGTTGGGAGGCAACCCAATTTTTATTTATCTAATTTTATTTTTCTTGTTTTTTCATGTTTTATTAGGTTCATGATCATGTGGAGTCACAAAATAAATATAAAAATTAAAAACGAAATCAAAAATAGCAGAAGAAAAATCACACCCTGGAGGAAGACCTTACTGGCGTTTAAACGCCAGTAAGAAGCATCTGGCTGGCGTTCAACGCCAGAACAGAGCATGATTTTGGCGCTGAACGCCCAAAATGGGCAGCATCTGGGCGTTTGAACGCTAGAATTGCACCCTGGAGAAGAGCTGGCGCTGAACGCCCAGAACAAGCATGGTTCTGGCGTTCAACGCCAGAAATGGGCAACAAATGGGCGTTCAATGCCCAGAACAAGCACCAGTCTGGCGCTGAACGCCCAGAGTTGTGTGCAAGGGCATTTTGCATGCCTAATTTTGTGCAAGATTGTAAATCCTTGAACACCTCAGGATCTGTGGACCCCACAGGATCCCCCCTCTCCTCCATATTTTCTTCTTCTTCTTCATCTATTCTTTCTTCTCTTGCTCGAGGGTGAGCAATATTCTAAGTTTGGTGTGGTAAAAACATAAGCTTTTTATTTTTCCATTACCATTGATGGCACCCAAGACCGGAGAATCCTCTAGAAAAGGGAAAGGGAAGACAAAAGCTTCCACCTCCGAGTCATGGGAGATGGAAAGATTCATCTCCAAACCTCATCAAGACCACTTCTATAATGTTGTGGTCAAGAAGAAGGTGATCCCCGAGGTCCCTTTCAAGCTCAAGAAAAATGAGTATCCGGAGATCCGACATGAAATCCAAAGAAGAGGTTGGGAAGTTCTAACAAACCCCATCAAACAAGTCGGCATCCTAATGGTGCAAGAGTTCTATGCCAATGCATGGATCACTAGGAACCATGATCAAAGTAAGAACCCAAACCCAAAGAATTATATTACAATGGTTCGGGGGAAATACTTAGATTTTAGTCCGGAAAATGTGAGGTTAGCGTTTAACTTGCCTATGATGCAAGGAGATGCACGCCCCTACACTAGAAGAGTCAACTTTAATCAAAGGTTGGACCAAGTCCTCATGGACATATGTGTGGAAGGAGCTCAATGGAAGATTGACTCCAAAGGCAAGCCGGTTCAATTAAGAAGACTAGACCTCAAGCCTGTGGCTAGAGGATGGTTGGAGTTCATCCAACGCTCCATCATCCCCACTAGCAACCGATCTGAAGTTACTGTGGATCGGGCCATCATGATTCATAGCATCATGATTAGAGAGGAAGTAGAAGTTCATGAAGTCATCTCCCTTGAATTCTACAAAATAGCCGAAAAGCCCTCTCTTGGGGCAAGGCTAGCTTTTCCTCATCTTATTTGCCATCTATGTTACTCAGCTGGAGCTTTCATAGAAGGAGACATTCCCATTGAGGAAGAGAAGCCCATCACTAAGAAAAGGATGGAGCAAGCAAGAGAGCCCATTCATGGATCTCAAGAGATGCATGAAGCTCATCAGCATGAGATCCCGGAGATGCCTCAAATGCATTTTCCTCCACAAAACTATTGGGAGCAAATCAACACCTCCCTAGGAGAATTAAGTTCCAACATGGGACAATTAAGGGTGGAACATCAAGAGCACTCCATCATCCTTCATGAAATAAGAGAAGATCAAAAAGCAATGAGGGAGGAGCAACAAAGACAAGGAAGAGACATAGAAGAGCTCAAGGACATCATTGGTTCCTCAAGAAGGAAACGCCACCATCACTAAGGTGGACTCATTCCTTGTTCTTACATTCTCTGTTTTTCGTTTTCTCTATGTTAAGTGCTTATCCATGTTTGTGTCTTCATTACATGATCATTAGTATTTAGTAACTTTGTCTTAAAGTTATGAATGTACTATGAATCCATCACCTCTCTTAAATAAAAACTGTTTTAATTCAAAAGAACAAGAAGTACATGAGTTTCGAATTTATCCTTGAACTTAGTTTAATTATATTGATGTGGTGACAATCCTTCTTGTTTTCTGAATGAATGCTTGAACAGTGCATATGTCTTTTGAAGTTGTTGTTTAAGAATGTTAAATATGTTGGCTCTTGAAAGAATGATGATAAGGAGACATGTTATTTGATAATCTGAAAAATCATAAAAATGATTCTTGAAGCAAGAAAAACAGCAAAGAACAAAGCTTGTAGAAAAAAAATAGTGAAAAAATAGAAAGAAAAAAAAAAGAGAAAAAGCCAAAAGCTCTTAAAACCAAGAGGCAAGAGCAAAAAGCCAATAACCCTTAAAACCAAAAGGCAAGGGTAAATAAAAAGGATCCCAAGGCTTTGAGCATCAGTGGATAGGAGGGCCTAAAGGAATAAAATCCTGGCCTAAGCGGCTAAACCAAGCTGTCCCTAACCATGTGCTTGTGGCGTGAAGGTGTCAAGTGAAAACTTGAGACTGAGCGATTAAAGTCAAGGTCCAAAGCAAAAGAAGAGTGTGCTTAAGAACCCTGGACACCTCTAATTGGGGACTTTAGCAAAGCTGAGTCACAATCTGAAAAGGTTCACCCAATTATGTGTCTGTGGCATTTATGTATCCGGTGGTAATACTGGAAAACAAAGTGCTTAGGGTCACAGCCAAGACTCATAAAATAGCTGTGTTCAAGAATCATCATACTGAACTAGGAGAATCAATAACACTATCTGAACTCTGAGTTCCTATAGATGCCAATCATTCTGAACTTCAATGGATAAAGTGAGATGCCAAAACTATTCAAGAGGCAAAAAGCTACAAGTCCCGCTCATTTAATTGGAGCTATGTTTCATTGATAGTTTGGAATTTATAGTATATTCTCTTCTTTTTATCCTATTTGATTTTCAGTTGCTTGGGGACAGGCAACAATTTAAGTTTGGTATTGTGATGAGCGGATAATTTATACGCTTTTTGGCATTATTTTTAGTATGTTTTTAGTAGAATCTAGTTACTTTTAGGGATGTTTTCATTAGTTTTTATGTTAAATTCACATTTCTGGACTTTACTATGAGTTTGTGTGTTTTTCTGTGATTTCAGGTATTTTCTGGCTGAAATTGAGGGACTTGAGCAAAATTCAGATTCAGAGGTTGAAGAAGGACTGCTGATGCTGTTGGATTCTGACCTCCCTGTACTCAAAGTGGATTTTCTAGAGCTACAGAACTCAAAATGGCGCGCTTCCAATTGCGTTGGAAAGTAAACATCCAGGGCTTTCCAGCAATATATAATAGTCCATACTTTGACCGAGTTTAGACGATGTAAAAGGGCATTGAACGCCAGTTCTACGCTGCTGTCTGGAGTTAAACGCCAGAAACACGTCACAAGCCAGAGTTGAACGCCAGAAATACGTTACAAACTGGCGTTCAACTCCAAGATTGACCTCTACACGTGTAACATTCAAGCTCAGCCCAAGCACACACCAAGTGGGCCCCGGAAGTGGATTTATGCATCAATTACTTACTTCTGTAAACCCTAGTAACTAGTTTAGTATAAATAGGACTTTTTACTATTGTATTAGAAATCTTTGATCAGTTTTATGCTATCTTAGACTTTCATGGGGGCTGGCCATTCGGCCATGCCTGAACCATTATCACTTATGTATTTTCATACGGTAGAGTTTCTGCACTCCATAGATTAAGGTGTGGAGCTCTGCTGTTCCTCAAAGATTAATGCAAAGTACTACTGTTTTCCTATTCAATTCAACTTATTCCGCTTCTAAGATATTCATTCGCACTTCAACCTGAATGTGATGAACGTGACAATCATCATCATTCCCTATGAACGCGTGCCTGACAACCACTTCCATTCTACCTTAGATTGAATGAGTATCTCTTGGATCTCTTAATCAGAATCTTCGTGGTATAAGCTAGATTGATGGCGGCATTCATGAGAGTTCGGAAAGTCTAAACCTTGTCTATGGTATTCCGAGTAGGACTCTGGGATTGAATGACTGTGACGAACTTCAAACTCGCGAGTGCTGGGCGTAGTGACAGACGCAAAAGGAGGGTGAACCGTACTCCAGTATGATCGAGAACCTCAGATGATTAGCCGTGCTGTGACAGAGCATTTGGACCATTTTCACAAGAGGATAGGATGCAGCCATTGACAAGGGTAATGCCTCCAGACGATTAGCCATGTAGTGACAGCGCATCAGACCATTTTCCAGAGAGGATTAAAAGTAGCCATTGACAACGGTGATGTCCTTACATAAAGCCAGCCATGGAAAGGAGTAAGATTGATTGGATGAAGACAGCAGGAAAGCAGAGGTTCAGAGGAACGAATGCATCTCTATACGCTTATCTGAAATTCTAACCAATGAATTACATAAGTATTTCTATCCTTATTTTCTATTTATTATTAATATTTGAAAACTCCATAACTATTTGATATCCGCCTGACTGAGATTTACAAGGTGACCATAGCTTGCTTCAAGCCGACAATCTCCGTGGGATCGACCCTTACTCACGTAAGGTTTATTACTTGGACGACCCAGTGCACTTGCTGGTTAGTTGTATCGAAGTTGTGAATGAAAAACGATTTATCAAGATGTGTGTACATAGTTTTTGGCGCCGTTGCCTGAGATCACAATTTCGTGCACCACTCGCCAAAGGTGGCTGCGAAATTTTGCACACTCTTATTCATCCTTTCTTGCCCTTGAAGAATAACACGAAGTCTGTCATCCATTGGAGGTTGTGGTGGATATGAGGATTCATTGGTTGGGAGAGAGGGTTCATAATAGGAAGGTGGTTCATCTTGATAATGATATGGAGATGCTGAATATTGAGGTGGTGGTTCATGAGAGTAGTTGTGTTGGAAAGGTGGTGGTTCTGTGTATGGTTCATTTGGCTCATAAGGTGGTTGGTATGGTGGATATGGGTTAGGGTCATATGGAGGTGAATGGTGGAAAGGGGCTTGTGAGTGTGGTGGTTTGAAGCTATGTTGAGAGGTTGGTCTATAAGCACAGGGTGGGGCTTGTTGGTAACCACAAGGGGGTCCACCATATCTATTAGCTTGGTATGCATTGTTGAGTGGTCCTTGCCCATGATATCTTGGAAGGTGTTGTTGCCTAAAGGGTTGATCAGATCCTCTTGGCTCCATCCATCCTTGACTGTTTTGACCTTGATGCATGTTCCTGTTGTAGCTTCCATTCCTTTCAACATTATTAGAACCAAACTCAAAGCGAGAGGGGTGAGAATTCATAGTTAGTTAATAAAAATTTAAAAACAAAAATAAAAGCAAAATTGAAAAAATTTTCGAATTTAAAAATTAAAAATTGAATTTTGAATTTTAAATTTTGAAAATTGAATTTTTTTAAATTGAAAATTGAAAGTTGATTTTTTTTTCGAAAATAAATCAATTTAAAAGCAAATATTTACAATAACTAATAACAAGGCACACGTTTGCAATTCCCCGACAACGGCGCCATTTTGACGTTAAGGATTTTTGCCAGTAAAGAATATCATAAAAACAGTCGCGTTGTAGATATAGTTTCTAAACCAACAAAAATCCCTTTCGTGCAAACGTTTTGGTTGTCACAAGTAACAAACCCCTTTTTAAAATTGATAACCGAGTATTTAAACCTCGGGTCATCTTCTCAAGGAATTGCAGGGAGGTATGTTCTTATTATTGGTTATGAGTCTTGTAAGATAGGGGTTTTAGAAAGTAGGGAAGCAGTATGTTGAATGATAAGAAAAATAAAATAATAATAATAAAATAAACTCTTGGCAAGGTATTAGAACTAGAGGTCCTATCATTATCAATTGTGATGAAATTTAGATTTTAATCTCACTTTGTTAACCTCTAACTATGAAGGTAGATCAAGTAGATTAATTAGCTTAATTCTTAGGTCCTAGTCAATTCCTGTGGAAAGACTAGAGTTATTGGAGCAACTTCCAATTTCAATCACTGCTTTATTGATAGCTCAAGCGTTACCAATTACTTAACCAAAGCCAAAAGGAAGAAAATATCTAAATTAAAAAGCATCAATATAAATAAAGCAAAGCAAAATTAAATCTGAAAATACCTCAAATTGCATTAACAAAAGAAATTAAATCTGGCATAGATGTTCATAAATTGAATTGAGAAAATAAAAATAAAGAACCTGGGATATTGAGAGCCACTCCTAAAACTAAGAGAAATCCTAAATCCTAATCCTAAGAGAGAGGAGAGAACCTCTCTCTCTAAAAACTACATCTACTCCTAAAATTGTGAATATGAAAGCTTTTTATGAATGGATGCATTCCCCCACTTTATAGCCTCCAATCTGTGGTTTCTGGGCCGAAAACTGGGTCAAAAACAGCCCAGAAATCGCTGGTTGCAAAATCTGCCACGCTGGTTTTTCGTCACTGCGACGCAGCCGCATGGAGCACGCGGTCGCGTCGCTTAGTGTCAGGAAAACTATGGTATATTATATATCAAATCGAAGCCCCGGGCGTTAGCTTTCCAACGCAACTGGAACCGCGTCGTTTGGACCTCTGTAGCTAAAGTTATAATCGTTTGAGTGCGAAGAGGTCAGGCTGGACAGCTTAGCAGTTTCTCCAGCTTCTTGTATTCCTTCCATTTTTGCATGCTTCCTTTCCATCCTCTGAGCCATTCTTGCCCTGTAATCTCTGAAATCACTTAACACACATATCAAGGCATCTAATGGTGATAAGAGAGGATTAATATTAGCAATATAAAGGCCAAAGAAGCATGTTTTCAATCAAAGCACATAATTAGGAAGACAAATGTAAAATCATGCAAATAGTATGAATAAGTGGGTAAAGAGTTGATAAAAACCACTCAATTGAGTACAAGATAAACCATAAAATAGTGGTTTATCAGTAGTCTCTTTTGCAATGACCATAAATGAATCTCAAGGTCAAACTTTGAGCACAGTTGGTTTATACTTACCTAGACCTGTTTTTACACACGGATAATTATACGTTGCGTTGTCTAGGGTAAAGTCTAGAGAGGGTTTGAGAGTTTTGATAAAGAATAATGGATCACTAAGTGATGATTCTATCTTAAATGTTGTATATAGGGAAGTTTTTCAGAATCTCTAACGATGTGCTTTAAAGTTTTTATGCTTTGTACAGTTAGGATGTTGTTGCATTTTTTTTTTGCGACTTTTCTTTCTTTTTTAGGTTATAGGAATTTTTTTTATAGTTAGTAACTACATAGATCTTTATTTTTGAATGTTCATTTTTTTTAGCATTATGTTATTTTTTTAGTAATTTTTGTTAGAGTTAACTTAATATTTATTGCCATTTTCAAGTGGAGATCATAATTTATTTAATTTGTTGTCTATGTATTAAGTGTGCAATTATATATAGCACGTGTTAAAGAGAAATTCAGCAGAATCATATGTGTTTTTGTGATTAAAATTTGTTCTATACTGTAGTAAATTAAAGTAGTGGTTTAGTTCAGCATTTTTCGTGCTTAGCACAGGTCATGCACTAGTAAAAATTTTAAAAATAATATTGAAATGTCATTACTCTAATATCAAATTTTCAACTAAATGAAGTGATAGAACTAAGAACTTATTTTAAGAAAATTTGAATTGCAAATTCACAAATTTTAATAGAAAAGAAAATAAGTAAAAGAATTAGTAGATAATACAGCAAAATTAAGTAGAACAAGTGCAAAAAATCGAAAGAGAATAAACAAATTTATTTACGTAGAAGAAGAAAACGACGATAATGATAACGATAATGATGATGATAATGACAATGACAGTGATGGAGGAGGTGGAGAAAGAAAAAAGAAAAGAAAACATCAAATGAGAGGAGGAGGACGATGACGAAGGAGGTGGAGAAAGAAAAAGGAAAAGAAATTGAATAAGAGGAGGAGGTGGACAATGACAGTGATGGAGGAGGTGGAGAAAGAAAAAAGAAAAGAAAACATCAAATGAGAGGAGGAGGACGATGACGAAGGAGGTGGAGAAAGAAAAAGGAAAAGAAATTAAATAAGAGGAGGAAAAAGAAACCACGACAATAACAAAAGAGAAAAAAAAAAAAAACCAGCACTAATAAGAGTATGTAAGTAAGTAAAAATATTTTTAATAAGTAAGTAAGTAAGTAATTTACATGGCGTTAGATATTATTGTAAACTTTATGCGGAGAGTTTGTTAAAATTATTTTTCTAATAAATTGATAAATGGTAAGTATTTTAGAATTAGAAAAATATTTTAAGATATATTTTTGTTTTGTCATTTATGATCTAGGAGTTTGGTCCATTTTTGGCCTAGGCCCAAGCCCGAAACAAGGTTCTCGTTTCAAGTTTCAACTTTAGGATCGTCATTTCATATCCTTCTCGTATACCCAACGCCGAGCTATAAAAGAGGGACCAAGTAACAGAAAATTTGAAAAAATAATGATAAGAAAATATAGAAATGCTCTCAGTTCACTCTTGTGGATGTTGCCGTGTTTTCGCTGCAAGAGCAATCCAATTTCAAACCACACCTTCGCTCTTCTTCTCTACTCCGGACTATAAATCTCGTGTTGGCACTGCGCGAAGAGTTGCCGCTAGTTCTGGCTTCGCCGGAGACTCAGGCTCTGATTTGAGGCAGGAAACCATCGCCGATTCAAGGACGAACTATGCCGGTGTTCGGCTGGAGGAGACGGTGGATAACGGAATCAGATCTGGAAAACTGAGACTCGATAGTTGGATCTCTTCTCGCATCAGCGGAATCAGTAGAGCTCGCGTTCAATCGAGCATCAGAGCTGGACTAGTTCAAGTCAATGGCCGCGTCGTTGATAAGGTAATTTCTCAAGTCAATGGCCGCGTATGAGCGATTATTTTTGTCTGTGGAAGTGTGTTTCAGCTGTAAAGAACTTCGTGTCAATATGATTAAACTTATCGGTAGTGACTACTGACTAGTAAACTGATTTTGATTCTGATGCTGATTTTTGTTTTCATCTCGCTTATTTTGGAACGTCAGCTATGCGAGTAGCTTATTCTGTGTATAGTAGTTTGTTTCAATTTTCATGTTTCAACGGCAACACAAAAATTGAACTAGGATAATTGAATCTTAGTTCTGGACTGCTGGTGGCATAATTATGTTTGTTCATTAGAATTATTATGGATATTCTATATATCTGGAGTTGTCATGGTTCTGGTTTATCCCTGTTAATAATGTATGATTTATGGTTTATTGATGAACATGAGATGTGGAAATGATTAACTACACTCTTAAGATATTTGTTAGATGATGCTCATAAATCTGAATTGTTTGGCTGTGGAAATGATATGCTACGCCTCATAATGCTAGCTTTCTTTGTTGCAGCAAGAAACTTGTTGAACTGATTTGATGCACTCAGCGTAACATGTTCCAAACAGCAGTTCTTGGACTTTAATCCCAAATCTTTTGATAAAAAATAAACTGGATCCTTGGTCTCTTGATGCCTGATATCTGGTGTCCTCTGTTAATTGTTTAATTTGCATACGAGCTACATAGACTGGTGACACCAACTTTTAATTGGTGATGCTTGCTTGAGCAGGTTTCCTTCAATGTAAAAGCTGGGGATGAGATATCATGCACAATTGCTGAGTTGCAGACTTTGCGAGCTGTGCCAGAAAATATACCTTTGGATATAGTTTATGAAGATGAGCATGTGTTAGTCATAAATAAACCTGCACACATGGTAATTCTCTATATCTTCCCAAGTGTTTTTCTTCTTTTTTAATTAATAATAAATAATTAGTCATGTACTTACTGAGTTGGTTCAGTGTTTGGTGAAGGTTTGGCTTTTTGTTTGTAAGTTGATTTCTACTGATTTTTAAACCACCGAGAGTTCTGTAAAGTTGGAATTCCAATGTTTATCTTGATTACTCCAATGTTTAAGGCACATGAGAAATGGTTAAAAGGGCAAAGTGATACCTGCTAAGTGATATTACTGACATCGAAATTTTGTTATGTGTAACATAGGTTGTGCATCCAGCACCTGGAAATACATCTGGAACATTAGTCAATGGCATTCTTCACCATTGTAACCTTCCGAATGTTGAATATTCTAAAGAGGAAGCTCTTTCAAATACTGAAGATTCTGACGATGAGTTCAATAGCTTCTATACTAATGTAAGTTCTTGTGAAGGATTATCAACTAGGCCGTCTGTGGCATCCATTCGCCCAGGGATTGTACACAGATTGGATAAAGGCACAAGTGGGTTACTAGTTGTTGCAAAGGTGATTCTGGCAGCCTCAAAACTTATGGCTAGTGCCCACCTCTAGTAAAGTAACAAATTCTTGTTGATACTTCAAAAATTTAACATTTAGCTAAATGTACTTTGATATTAGGATGAACATTCTCATATGAAATTGTCGGAACAGTTTAAGCTACGTACAATCAAGAGGGTGTATGTTAGCCTTACTGCAGGGCTACCCACTCCTGTTGCTGGGCGTGTTGAGGTTCCTGTTGGTCGTGATCCTAATAATCGGCTTCGTATGACTGCTGTAGCTGGACCACTCAATCCTAGAAAATCCCGGCATGCTGCTAGTAGGTGATTTATGGTACTTTTACACTTAAACATGTGCTGCATAAAATTGATACTAAATTTGAGTTCGCTTTTATTCAAACCATGTTTCCTTGTTAATTAGCTTTGTTATTTGTATTACAATTTTCTAGTGGAAGTAGGTTAACTTAGCTGGCTAGCAATTATAGCAATTATAGTCTTCTAATCAACCGGTTAAAACTAAAGAGAACAGTTGAAATATTTCAGCTTTTGTGATGTATTTATGTCATCAGTCATTGTTTTTGGTTTGCTTTCTTTATTACTCAAATGCTTATTTGAGATAAAGTTTCATAACAAATGAAGTGCTGTCATCTAAATGTTTAAACGTATCCGTCAGGTACAAGGTAATTGAGATACTTGCCAGGGGTGGTTGTGCGTTGGTCGAGTGGAAGTTGGAAACTGGACGCACTCATCAGGTACTTCTAAAAAAATGTTACATTGCACAAAGATTATGCCCCCTTTGCCCTTGTGAGGTGTGATTTTGGATCGAAGCATGTGAAACTATTTTACTGACTCAGTTTCTTATCGCTTCAGGCTTTGATTATTTCTCTTTTTTGCAGATCCGTGCTCATGCCAAGTACTTGGGAGTTCCTCTTCTGGGTGACGAGGTTTATGGAGCAACGAGGAGCATGGTCCTGTCACTGCTTCGTCCCAGGACACCCTCCGGTTTACATAGCAAAATTGTACAAATGGTTTCCAGAATAGATAGACCATGTCTTCATGCTTTGACTCTCGGGTGAGAGGATAACGTCCTCTTTTAGTTTCCTCGCTAAAAAGTCTTTAGCAAGAGGTTCATGTCATTCTTGACTGTGATTTATGAAACTTGATAAAGCCGCTGGTTTTTCCTGTTGTTTTGCAGGTTTAAGCATCCCCATACGGGGCAAGAGGTGCACTTTTCGTGCGAACCACCTGCAGACTTTGATGAGATTTTAAACCAACTTCGCAAGATTAGCAATGAGGGGGCTTTCTTCACAAAGCATTCAATTTCATAACGGGACCCTGTAAGCTTATAATTAGATGGCGGTGTTTTGCTCACTCTATGTGGTCTTGATCGCCTTTTTATGGATATTCTCTCTTTTGGATTAGATATGAGAAAGTCTTGGAACCAATATTACACACTTGATATTGCTGCCAATATTTACCATAAGAAAAAGAACATATCAAAATTTTTAAAAATAAAAACATCTGAAAGTTAAAAGAAATATATAAAATCAAATTCACCAAAAACTCATCTTTAATAAATTTCATACTAGATTTATTGACTTATAGAAAAAATGTATTGGATATATTAGTCCTGCCACATTCGAATACTCATTGGAGGTAAAATATAAAAAATAAGTATAGTAATTTTTTTAATTAATTAATATTAATTATTTTTTTATAAATTTTTTAGTTCTTAGTTTTTTAGAGGATTTATAGTCTATAATTTTAAATTTTAAACGAAAAAGTAATTTAAAAAAAATTATTTGATATTAATTGAAAAGATGTTCATTTTTAATTGAATTCATAAATAAATAATATATTATTGAAAATAAAGAATTTTGATAAAAATAATAAACCAATCTACCTAGACTTTTTTTTCCCCCTTGAAGAGAACTTATCCAGATATTCTAGCTTATTCTGAATATTTTTTTTCCTACTTTAAATTGTAAATTGGAGCATTATTTTGTAAATCACAACGTTGTCCTTTCTTGTTCCTACTTCAGAGTAAATTTATAAATTCATGTAACTTTTATATTGCAGAAATTAGTGCTAGATAAAGAGATTGAAGTAAATCCATGTAAAACAATAACCGATAAAATAGTTCATTATCTCTTAAAACTTCTAATAGTATGTTAGTCCCATTAACAACCTATTTTTTTTTAAAAAAAATATTAGTGCATGGTCTCGTGCGTTGCGCGGCCATGGTTAGGAAAGATATGCTTGAACTAGTTTTGTTTTTTTTTTTGTAAATTAACCTATTTACATATATAGATAATTTGGAGATACTTTACTGATTTGTGTTTTATTATTTATTTCATTTACAATAAAAATGAGTTAATTATAGGCATATTTTTTTTATACTCTAAATAAAATAAGATATAAATTTAATTAAAGGTGATTCGAGTGCAAACGAGATAAAGTTAGGGTGTACAGTTAGACAAACGAGATATGAAAAAGTGATCTCGAGTTTAATATAAATGAGATACAGAAATTTTTTAGCTATATAAAACGGAAAATTTTTTAGCTATATAAGGAGATGCAAGTAATAGCATTCCTCACAAAAATTACACTCCTACTTCTCAACTTTTTTAATAAGTTGATTAATAATGTCTAGTAGGAGTATGTTTTTGTGAGTGTATATCCTAATTGTCACATAAAAAATAATTAAAAAAGAATTATATTTGAGTGTGAGAGTCTGATTCTTTTGCACACTCATTGTTTGGATTATTTGTTTGCGTTAAAGAGCCTAATATTGATGGACATGAACCATATCTATTAACCTACCATCACGTGCAACAAGAAAAAAATTAAATGTGATTATATGCAAAAATAATATTAATTAATAATAAAAAAAAACTAAATGAAAAGCTCATAAATATATATACATCACAGCCAACGAAAAAAGGTTGACGCTTGCCTATCAAGTAGGCACCATATAGGAAACTAATGGTATATCCACGACATTAGCAGTGGCATGCATCTCGTGATGTCTGTTGTAGTGCAATGTGCTACAAAGCACAACAAGTGATAAGTAAATACGAGCACCACAGATTCCCAACACAGACCGCGACATTGATCGAAGTCGACCAACAAGGGAAGCCACTTTATATGAATAAGATTGTTTGACTTATCTATCATTGGGTAACCCTAATTAATAGCATGATGTAACAACTCATGTACTGGCGAAAAGTGTCAGGATTTGGCTTAACTAGAATATGCTGCACTCTGTCCTTAAGCGATGTGAGATAGAAAACAACTCTTTCCTCTTCTCCGACTGCTAAGGAGCCTAGCACTAAGAAGCTCCTCTACATAATCCCAAATTGGGTGCTGATACAATGTTTGAAAGTCCCTCAAGCAACTATCCACTAAGTCTCCATCAGTGTGTAATCTTAGGTGGTATGTCACATCCTGCAGGGTGATGGTACATTTACCTTATGGCCGGTGAAAAGTGTGGGCCACCGGACACCAATGCTCAAAGAATGTAGACATTAGGGTGTTGTCAAACATAAAGTCTATGAGATGCACTATGTCACCAAAACCAACCTCCCTCGTGTAAGGGAGAATGACGTCTAGTAGTGCAAGAGTGTGACTAACTCGTCTAAGAAATAGAAAGCGAAGCCTCTATGAAAATAAAAAAAAATAAATCATTGGCATATTCAATATAATTGAGATTTATTATGAGGCTACAAGTTTTTTAATTTTTATACACATAAAAATGTTCGTTCATTAAGGTTGCATTTGGATAGTGTCTGTGTAACAAATAGATACAAACGCAAATACATTAAGAGATATAGGCATAAAAATACACAAGACATTGATACAAATCAAATGTCAATTTTACCCTCTTTAAAATAATTTATACTTCATTATTATCACCACCATCGCCGTTACTTTCCATCATTACAACCATTGATATTTCCATAATCAACCCAAATCATCATAAGGTGCAATAGACCATATTTTTAACCAAAACAAATCAAACAAAAAAAACTGATGATAATAATAATGAAAGTACTTCATCCCCTATTATAAAGTGATTTTCAACCACCTAATTGACGTCCAACATTTCCAGAAGGAACAACCAGTCACCACATAGATAATAAAATGCAGAAATTTAACACCTTCTTTTCTTGTTGTCTCCCATATCATAATTATTCTTGTCAACCCACCTTTAAGATCATCGAGATATGATCTCCTCCATGCTTTTTCTTTTTTTTTTTGAAAAGAAAAAAATTGAAACAAAAATTGAAAAAGAAAAAGAAAAGCCGAAGGTGAGAGGGAGGGGTGAAGTTTGAGCCGGCAAAGGTGGAAGGGCAAAGTGGAGGCAACGATGAAGGTTGAGCCGGTCTCGGCATCGTCCTCGTGTTTGACGACTGAGTTAATAGATTTGAACGACGGTGGAGCTAGATTTGGACAATGGTGGAACAAGAATATAGACGAGTGAGACAGAAATGAGAAAGAGAAGACGAAACGGTGGCAGTGATAGTGGCAGCGATGGAGGAAGCATAAGAGAAGGTAGAGGAAAAAGGGAAGAATGAGGTGGGAGGAGGAAGGACAGAAAGTGATAAAGGTGAAGATAGGGGCAAAATGAGTAATTTCAAAAATAGTTAGGGATAAAAAAGTCAAATTTTGTGTCGTATGAATTGTGTCTTAGTGTCTCAACTTTAAGAAAGGACACTAAAAATATGTATTTTATGTGTATCTGTGTATTACTGTGTCCATAAAAAATCTACGTCTTAACAAACAAAAAATAGATATATACTATGATGTCCATGTCTCAAAGTCCATGTTTCTCTAATCAAATGCTGCCTAATAGTAAAATAAATTCCTAAAAATAACTAACAACAATTACAAAACTAAAGTATGACCTAAGCTAAATTATCTTCATATCACAATAACCACCCTAGCCATACATACTAAAATAAAACCAATCAAACATACTTAAAAATTTGCTTCTATATTAAACAAAAAATAGGTTTAATTACTTTGTTGGTCCCTATAATTTTAGTATGTTTGCAATTAGGTCTTTATACCTTTTTTTTCTTCAATTGGATCCCTACACTACTTTTAATTTTGTAATGAGGTACTTCTTAATGTAAACAAAATTAAAGTTAATTAAACCCAAAAGAATTGGTGAAACTATAGGACCAAGAGTGTAATTAAATCTAAAACATAACAACACTAACTTCAAAGTTCATGGCCCCATCAATATGGCACGTGGTATTCAGCCTATTGATATCCTCCGAGCGTGCATCTGAACGTGCCGTAATGTTTGAAAAGTTCAACCATAGCAAGAAAACTGCTCAAAGTGGTAGGAAACCACCGAAGTCAACCAAAAGGAATAAATCTTGGTGTTTCCAGCAAGTTCCTTATGTTGAGTTTAAAGAACTAAAATATCATTAAGATGATGACTAAATATTATTGGCTTATTAGCCAATTATTTGTGTGATTTATTGTGTTTAGTATGCAGGAAATTAACTTAATTGAACTAGGCCCAAGAAGCATGAACACAATCCCAAGAATGATTCAACTTGAACAAAACACTCATACAATCACTCTTACTCCAAAATTGAGTGGCTGAACTATATTGAAGAAAAGCAAGTTATCTAGCCCAAGAACATAAACAAGCCCATGTCCACAACCTAAGCCTAAACGGTGGTCCACACCCAAATCCACTCATTCATCTTAGTTGCTAACTAGGTGACTCAATTTCAATTTCATTTGAACCATTTCACATTACCACCGAACCAAAAATCTCTCTTATCTCTTTTCTTTCAAACACCCACGTGAAGTCTCAGAGGAAAAGAAAGAAGAAAGAGAAACTCTGAGCTAGGGCAAATTGAAGAATAAAAAGCAAAATTTTCATTTTCAAGCAAAGAAGGGAAGGTCAAAGAGGCTAGGGCAAAAGGTAAAAATCACATCCAAGGGCAAATAACAAAAAGGAGTTCCTAGTCAAGTTTGGTTTGGGTTAGCACTTTGTGGTTGAAAAGCTAGGTGAGTTCCTTGTCAAGTTTGGTTTGGGTTAGAAACTAGACTTGTCCCAGATAGGATTGGGTAGAATCTTAGGGAGAATTGGTGCATGTAATTCTGTTGACAGATAGTGAAATTTTGTCACTGTTGTGATGGAGACTAGATGTAGGGTACATTGCACTGAGTAGCTGAATCAAGATACATCTGTGTGTAATTATCCTTTCTCTTCTCTATTTCTGGTTCTGAATCAAAGTAGACAAAATAAAAGTATCTCCTGTTTCTACTATCCAGCAACTCTTCTTTATAACACTCCTTGCACGTTACTCAGTTTTGGCTCCTACTGCGTCAAGAGACAACCACAGACTCTCTTGTTTTTGGCTCATTGGATCTCAACTAAACTCAAGGTTTTAAGCAAAATAAAAGGAGGTCAAGATTCAACCCCGCTTCTCTTAGCCATTGATAACCATCACCTTATATAGGCGCGCCTGTGTCTTATTTCGTTTACAATGGGATACATTAGTATGTCTTTGTATCTTATCTCGTTTATAATGTATACGAAATACGCCTATAATCAACTTGTTTTTTTTTATTGTAAATGAGATAAATAATAGGACACAAATCGGTAAATTGTCTCTAAGTTGCCTATATACATAAATAAAGCATTTAAATTATTTATTTAAAAAAAATTTACTTGAGATATCCAGTTCAATAATATAGGCCTTCACCAACCGCGCTGTAATACTTGTTATAAAACTCAAACTGCATATACTCATCTAAAAATTTAATTCGCATAAAATGTACTTTTAACATGTTCTAAAATGGGAAAGATATGACATAATGACTTAGAAAAAAAAAAGGCAACTACAAAGTGAAGGTATGCAAAAATAATATTCATAGGAAAAAAAATTCAAAGCCCACCTAAGTTCTGAAAAATCTCTTTGTACACAACATTCATTGTTGATGATTTCTCAGTTTTCTGATGTTCTCTATCAAGACTCTCAACCCTTTTTTGAACTTCACCCTTGAAAGAGCCATGCACAATTGATCATGCGTGAATACTGGTTTACGTAAGTACAGACTACGATGCTGAGTGTTTGACCTTGTGACTTATTTATTTTCATAGCAAATGAAACAACTATAGGAACTGCATGCATTGAAATATAAATGGAAGAGTTTGGTTGTTTAGGATCATGTCCATATATGGAATAAGAACTATGTCCTCGGTTTTTTCTTTAGTCAAAATCATGCATTTGGCTACATAATTTTCCAGTCTTCTTACCTATAATCATGCATTTGGCTCAATAACATCACAAGTACACCTTGTTTTAGTGTTAACTTATAAGGATGTAATCTTGAACAATTTATACAATTAAGAACATCAGGTGTGAAAGTATCTAATTCATATTCCATATTACCATCCTCAATGCACAACGAATCAGAACTAAAATAGATTTTTTTGTCACCAATTAGAAAATCCATAGTGTGGTTATTAACATTGTTGACCACTTTCAATGTTGGTGCAAGGATTGTACACTCTTTGATGTATGTTGAATTGGTTAGGTTTGCCATCAAGTCCGGATAAACAAAGTTTACCAACATACCAAACAATCATTTGTATCATCAATAACAATTTCTTCAGGGATATTCACTATAGATCACCTTCAGTGGAATCCTTAGTAAGCCAATCTCCAATTTTCCTATTTAGCAAATTTAGCTGTTTTGATATCTCCATAATTGCCACCTCTATTTGTAAGTCTCATGTTTTTAGTCAACCTCAGGATGTTGCAACAGTGCCATAGAGATGATGAATTTATTGATACATAAACAATGTCTTAACGTGATCCTATTGGTATTACCAGCGAAGTCACCACCTAAAACAACCATCTTTTTGCCAAATGGTAGATAGGCATTGTAGTTTGGTTCAAAACAGAAAATATCTCTCAAAGACTTGTCTAGAGCTTCGTAGCATAACTTATTCAACGTGGAAATCTCATCCCATATAATAAATTTAGCTCTACAGACCAACTTAGCAAGCGATGTCCCCTGTTTACAACACACTGAGTCCTCATTTAACTCAAGCAGTATCTTGAATCTAGAATAAGTTGTACGTCCATTTGGAAGTAAGAGAGATGCAATTCCACTGGAGGTTGTATTTAGAAAAATTTTATTTTTACTACGTATAACAATAGACATAATCTTGTGAAAGTACATTTTGGCAGTTTCACCATACTTGAACACAAAAAATAACCCACCCGCATCTTGATCTACAACTGTAATAACTTTATTAAATGTGCCCTTTTGTTTCATGTTCATGCAGGCAAGGTTGATCTCTAACTCATGTTTGAGCACTAACTTGTCAAAATTTAATTCATCTATGATAATATGATCATCTAACCCATTAATTGCATCCATACATGGCAACAACATGTTTTCGAACTCCCTAAGATTCTCGCATTTGATTACAATCTTTCCTCAATCTTTGACAGAATTATGTTCATTATCTATTCCTTAAACAATTGCAAATCTGCATATATAAAAGGGCAAAATCTTAAATAATTTGTCATATGAAAATATTCATCACGTGCATAATTGAATAAAAAATTGTAACTAGCATTCTACATTTTGAATATAAGATGTCTTCAGAAAGTTGATGGTAACATTGCTGCCATACAACATCTGGCCTGTTAATGTTTTTAGACAACAATAAAAACAGAAACAAATTTTGTGAGCTTTTCTCTAATATAGCATCAATAAGTTCCTTGTCATCTTGTAACAAACCCAAAGCGTAGCAAGCTTCCTTAAATGTGGCATAAACAACACCATCAACTGTATAAAGGTCAAAAAAACTCATGCAACCTTTTTGTATGTTTGAAAAAAGTCTCATATAGTAGTCTTTACCTTTTCACGTGGTACATGTGTCAATCGACTGATTTAAAAACCTTATTTCCTAGGCATCCATATACCCACGTACCCAGAGCAGGGAACAACTTCACCCTGCCTCTTATCCAAGCAGTGTTACATTCTCGTCCCGAAGCAAGCGGCAACAGAACACAGCCCTTGCGTCTTACCCGAAGCCTTGGACTTTCTTGGAGCAAGTGGATAATACCATTGCATCTTACCCGACTTATTGGCTTTTACACGGAGCAAGTGGATAACACCACTACATCTTATCCAAAGTCACATACAGAAACACACTTTCATTATCATTACCATTCATTCTCATTTCATACCCGGAGTAAGTGGATAATACCACTACATCTTACCCGGCGTTCTCACCTCTTACCCGGAGGCACATCGTAATCAATTCCGATTTCATCATCTTTATTATTCATTCACAATCAGTCACAAACCATCATCTCACATACAGCCATTCGCCTCATCTCATACGCAGCCATTCGGCTCATATCATACACATCACTCCACCATTCTCCTTAACAACTCATAACATCATCATTAATCATAACTCCTCATTATATCCCCTTTCCTAGCTTCCTCTTAATCACTAGGCATTCTACATTAATTTAAGATTTAAAAGATGAAAATGGGAGTTTATAAGCCTGAAACAGCATCTCGGAAGGTCGCAAGATTGTTAGGAAGGCGAAAGACTTGAAAATGAGGGTTTTATAAGAAAACAGGGTCGCGTGCGTACGCACATTTATGTGCGCATGCACAGAAAGAAATTTTTCCATTGTTGAGTGCGCGCACAAGGTGTGCCAGTGCCATCAATAGAACGTCCTTCCCAACGTGTGTGTACGCACAGAGCTGTGCGCACGCACATCTTGCAAAAATCTTATTGTTTGTGTGCGCGCATAGGGCGTGCTACCGCTCCCAGCCACAACCACTTCCCTGTGTGTGCGTACACACAAGTGTGTGCGTGCGTATAGGTCCAGAAATCCACAGGGTGTGCATGCGCACAAGCCTGTGCGTGCGCACACAAACTAGAAATCACAAATTCTGCAGAACTTGCAGAATTCAGATTTCAGGCCCAAACTTTCAACGATCATATCTCCTTCCATAAAATTCAGATTTCAACCAAATTTAAACAATTTTAAAGCTTATGAAATCATCTTTCATTTGATATAAAAATCATCAAATTCCAAAAACAATAGCTCAAAATATGATCCGTTGAAGTTCATCGAATTTGCATTTTTGCCAAAACTCATAAACTTCCAATTTCTAAAAACATGCACTTCCAATTTCATCCAAAACCAACTAAAACCCACATTTCCAATAGTAATTATTTCCAAACCTCATTCAATCATCAACTCACCAATTCTTCCACATTTAACCAAATCTCAATTCAAGAATTCAATTCATAATCTACATTCCATATCTCAATTTCCCAAACAAATATTCAAGTTCAACAATCACCACATGTACACACATATCAATTTCACACACCCAAGCATGCTTACGAACAAGAGCACCAATCTCACCAACATTTAAGCATACCAATCCATATCACATACAACTTCACATGTCTTACCAATAATTATCACCATTCACAATCATTCTATCATTATCCACATATTTTCAACATAATCCACTTCATCCAACAACCATATCAACATTTTAAACTCCACTAATCACATATACTACAACACAATTTATTTCAACCAATCAAGAACATCAATAATTCATCTCATATCTTAGGGTCTCTAGCCTAAGTTTTCACACCATATTACATTTTAGATACAGAAAACCAAAATCATACCTTGGCCGATTCCTGTCTAACTCGGAACAATTGCAATTTTCACTTTTTTCCTCAAGCTTTTGGGACTCAACACTTTACCAATAGAATTTCCAGCTTGAAATCCAATTCCAAGCTTCCAAAATCACCAACAAGCTTCAACAAGCATCAACAACCAATTTTTCCCAAGCTATACACATTAATTACCACAAATAAATACCTAGGGTTCATGAAAATCACAATTTCACAAGGTAAAGAGTTTCCTTACCTTTTCCGATGGTGTTTGGGGTACAAACCACCAATTGTCCAACCTTAAGTACCACCTAAACAATCAAAACACAACAATTCCTTCAAAATTATCACCCATATTTTCTGAATTTTAGGGCAGAGAAAAGGAGATAAAAATTCAAAATCTTACCAACAAAGGTTAGATAGAACTGTCGGGCTCGGTAAGAGCTTCGCGTAGCCGCTGACGACACTCAAATCGGAGCACCGTAGCTCGAGTTATGTCCCCCGGAAGTGGTGGATGAATAGTAACACTTCTCCTCTCTTTACATATGCAGCTGGTGTGTTGTATTTTGGTGGACTGTATGAGCTGAAAAGCTCATTTATTGAACTTATATATGTTGTTTTGGGCCCGATCTAACCCGTTAGCATTTTTGGCCCGTTTGACTCTAAATTGGGCTAAACTTTTAAAATTAGTGTCCTATTTTCAACTTTAATTATTCTCCTAACTTTTTATACAGTTTTTAATTATTCTCGCATAGTACCAAACGGATCTAAGCCAGTTAATTTACCGATATGTGTTTTTACGCAATTTTCCCAAAAAAATTACATTTTCCAACTCAGAAAAATCTACTGAGTCCAAATATCATATTTATATTTTCTAATTAATATTCTAAACTTTTGAACCTAATTTGGGCAATTAAATTATCTAAAGTTACTAAATCGTTTAATTAATTCGCGGTTCTTATATTCTTCCCACCTCAATAGGAAATTTGCCCTCAAAATTCGAATTCAGCTACCTGAAAACAGGTAAGGGTAGTCTGTCCCCATTTCTAATTCAAGTTTCGGTGTGCTTCCCCATTCTGACTTGATTTCCAAGTCACCTTCTTTAACGAGATTTTTTTCCTCAGAGTTTCTTAATGTTTACGTCATCAATCCTGATTGGGGTCACTCGAAACTTCATATCCTTTTTTAATTGAACTAGTTCAAATTGTTCTAGAACCTCAAACGGCCCATCGTCCTCCAAATAAACTCCTTTAGGTCGATCACTCTCCTCTTACCGGTCGCCGAAGTAGTTTCCGAGATTACACAGCTTTCTCTCTTAAACTCTCTAGGCTCACTCCGTTAGTCTACATAACTTTTATGTCGGCTTTTCGTAGTGAGAATCTTGAATCGCCTTTTTCATTATCTCGATTATCAAACTCAAGGACTACGATGCTTGATACTTCCAGTTTCAGATCAATACAAAGGCGTCTAGCACACTGTGAAATCCCACCTTCTCCTTGGTGTATAGTCTCGTTAATATCTCCGATAATTAGTTTGTTCTGACAGACGGAATGGACTTGGTCACTTGTCTCACGATTATCTAACAGCATCACCTTCTGTCCTAGACCTCGGCAATCTATTTCGAAATCAATGGCTATCCTTTCTCACCTTAAGTGTAGGACCTTCAATGGTTGTAGCATTTCGAATAGTTTCTGTTGGTTACTTTCTATTTCCTAACATGTCAACTACATAATCACACGTGCCGCCACTTCATTTCATCAAGCCACCTAAAATGTCTTCTTTGAATTCATGACACGTTTCAGTAATTACAGTGTGAATAAAAAATTCGCTCTCGTAAGCTTCAGACAACAGTTCATATGTCGACTTTTGACGTTAGGCACACTAACCTCTTCCTATACCTTCAATTTCGTCCCTTCATTCCTCCAAATTTCTTTCTTGTCTTCCTCTATCTCTCCTTGATTTTCTTATTTAATAGACTTCAATATCCTTGATAGTTCCTTATCCTCCTTGGTCATACAAGCAATACGCAGAGGTTTTCTGCTCAGGCGTCCATCACCGCTTCCCGAAGTTATGTTCGTACGCATCCTGAACCCCCTTTTTACAATGCATCACAATCATTTCACGTAGTTTACTTAAGTTCAGGCATCATGAATACTGGCACTAATGTTAATTTTCCTTTCAAGGTCTGACAGCCTTCATCATATCTAGGTGTCCAACAAAAGGTACATCCTAAAGTATTAACTTACCCGCAGGTAATATGGTTGTCAAGAATTTATGCTCCAAAATTCTTCGTAGTACCACAGGTGTTCAAAAGTCTTGCTCTAGGGAATTAATATTTTAATGGTTTTATCAAGGAGTTGTGTGCTACAAAAATTCCAGTACGAGTTAATTTTTAATAAAAATATTACGTTCTGATTGACGAACGAACCACATGAAGGATATACACAAGAAACCAAAAGAAAGTTTTATATACGATCAAACAGAGTTATACCAAAATAATGAAATGCACAAGAAGAAGAATTAAGGTACATCTCAAGTAAAAAGCTCAATTCAAGAACCTTTGGTAGAAAGAGTAGAGCGTATAGAGTCAAAGAAGTCTCAGCCGATTTTGAAGAATACAATTTGCAAATGAGAGCAACTATACTCACATCAAGTCCCCAAAATTCAAGGATTACGTGGTTATACCAAGACAAGCTCAAGTTCATCTTGGAAGAAACAAGATTCACGTCCGTAAAGAGTAAAACTAGAAAGATGCTCAAGTCGTTTAAGAAGGAGTCCAAGTAGAGTTCCAATGTAGGTCTTAAAAGAAGATTAGATCGGTTCGTGCAGATTCTGTTGTTATCTCCCTTCATCACTGGCATAACCAGTGCCCCTCACAAGGAAAACACTTAGTCGGACAGTTTTCTCTTCTAATACTCCTTTTAACTCGATCCTAGGTTCTACCGATTATAATGGTGTCTTCGGTTGCGGTACAATCAAAACTGATCCGACTTCCGGCACTAAGTCTATCGCAAACTCACTTTCTCTCTGAGATGGAGGTTCTGGTACACTTTCAGAATTGTCTCGGAAACTCTCTCACAATAGCGACTTGGTCTCATCTTCACTCGCCTCTCAAACGATTAGCAACTAAAGGTTGAATCCGTTCCATTCCTCATCCTCGTAGTTCACTATCATTGGGTTTCAAACAATAACCCCGCACAGTCCTCAATACTTCCGATCCCTTATATATCATCCAACCCGCTTCCACTGCATCACTCTGATTTGTTTGTCTTTAAAAATTTGTCATTTGATGTGACTACCTCACGTAGCACTCTTACGTTGGTTCTAAGTTAATTACCTTAAATTCTAATTTGTCACTTCTATCTTAAGTACAAATAAACGCAATGTCACAACATTCTATAGTATGATTGAAATTACATTAGCGGTTTCGCGATTACCTCCACCTCGTGGTGACCGATCGGCACCCTAAGTTCTCCCTTGTGGACAGTTCCAGGACATATGCCCAGGACGACCGCACTTATAGCATAAGCCCGAACCAAAACGACACGGCCTATTTGGGTTATAGCTTCCGCACTTCTGACAACTTGAATCATCTGAAGTAGTCGTTGACTGTTTTCCTTTTCTCTTGAATTCTTTACCCCTTGGTGCGAAGTTCTAATTATGTTCCCTTCGGTGAAATCCCCGGCCAACATTTCTTTCCATAGCAGCGTTCCTTAAACACTCTTCTGCAACCTTACTCTTGTTTACCAAGTCTGAGAAAACTCTGATCTCCATCGGACCCACTGAACTCAGTATATCACTCCGGAGTCCTCCTTCATATTTGATGCACTTCCATTCCTCAAAGTCTCCCGGAGCACCCTGAAAAATCTTGGAAAATTGACATAATTCCTCAAACTTGTTTGTGTATTCGGCTACAGACATTTGACCCTGCTTCAATTGCAACAATTCAAGCTCATTAGCTGTCCTGACTGAATTGGGGCAGTACTTTTTGTAGAATTCCAATTGAAATGCATCCCAAGGTATTGCAACATCGTCTTGCTACAGCAGGCGTCGCGTACCCTGCCACCAATACTGAGCTTCACCCATTAACTGATAAATTACAAATTCAACACGTTGATTTTCAAGGACTTGTTGTGCTTGTAAAGCCCATTCCATTGCCTGAAACCAGTTATCTGCCTCTATGGAGTCCGTCGTCTCTCTAAAGATGGGCGGGTTTACCTTCAGGAAGGTTTCTAAGGTCATTGGCCGCTCCTCTCCGTCACCGCCATTCCCATTACCGGCTTGATTCCCAAATGCTGCAACTGTAGCCTGCATAGCAGCAGCCATGTTCTCTAGGGCAGTCATAAAGTTTGTGGGATTATTCTCAGGTTTCATATTACTAGCCCTATCTCCCCCTCGACCGTGATCACGTCCACGAGTCGCCATTTGGTTCCTGTTCATACCAAACAAGTGATATCAAGGTGATCAGTCTCAATATTGCAAGTCTAGTGCTTCAAAGTCCCAAATGCATGCTCATGAATATTCATGCCACATATATCAGTTAGATATCCTAATTTAGCATGTACAGATACCCAGAGTATGTCCAGAAGCATAGTCAGTCCGTTCTTTAGGCTCTACAGGAATGAACTGCTCTGATACCATAATGTAACACCCTACCACACAGAGCTTTACATCTAGGATATAAAACAGAGGTGGCGAGGCGCTACGACCTCTAAAAATAAAATTTATTATATAATATAGTGAAAAGATTTATAACTAGGAGCCTCTGAAGAAAGGAATAAAGCAAAAATCGTTAAACCGAAAAGCGTAACACTCCATGTACGGTAACGTAAGCAAGATAGAGCAAGCTAACGAATTTATATACTAAGAGTTCCAAAAACACATGTAACAAAACTCAAGACTCGACTCGCGAAGATAAACCGGTTTGAGTACATGGTTATACATATATAGGTATATAGGAAAACTCAAAAGATAAATCCAAAATACAAAGTTATAAAAACCTGAGTCTCCAAAGTCACCTCTAAAAGGAATTAATACAGCATATATATAATAGGTAGATATAATAAGTATCTAAGCAAATACAAATGACCAAAATAAACCCAAAAGATGGAGATCTTCACAATATCAGAAGCTTCCAGCATGCCTTAGCGAGGAGCCTCATGTCCTGTATCTGAAAACCACAAAATCCGCATGGGTAAAAACCGGAGGTTCTCAGCATGGTAACAGTGCCCACATATCTAACATATAATGTCCTGGGAAAGCCGAAGGCAATCCTAGAACTTTCAATAGATAATTAAAGCTTATAACATAACTAAACCATAAAGATAAAACAGGCAACTAGTTTAGGGTCTTCAGAACTATCTAAAACTCCCATTTCCAACTCCTCCGAACCTCCCCACCATCATTGGAAACAAATGCAACAAACACAATTATTACAAACAGAAAAATCACAAATAGGATTTAAATATAGCAGATAATCAAGTAACATTTAGTTATGCAATCATTTAGGCAATCCAAACAAGACATATAGATGCATATGATCCATGCCTATCCTTGTGGCTGATGAGTCTCATCTGTCGGTTATAGAGCCAACCCGACATGTCCTGGTAGCTAACCATTGGACGGAACACCAACATAGAGCAAGTGGGATAATGCCACAACCCTTGCATCTTACCCGCGTACCCGGAGCAGGCTAGGGGACAACTTCACCTTGCCTCTTACCCAGGCAGTGTTACATTCTCGGCCTGAAGCAAGCGACAACAGAACACAGCCCTTGCGTCTTACCCGAAGCCTTGGACTTTCCTAGAGCAAGTGGATAATACCACTGCATCTTACCCGGCTTATTGGCTTTTACCCGGAGCAAGTGGATAACACCACTGCATCTTACCCGGAGTCACATACAGAAACACACTTTCATTATCATTACCATTCATTCATTCATCCATTCATTCTCAATTCATACTCGGAGCAAGTGGATAACACCATTGCATCTTACCCAGTGTTCTCACCTCTTACCCGGAGCAGGTGGTTAACACCACTGCATCTTACCTGGAGGCACATCGCAATCAATTCCGATTTTGTCATCTTTATAATTCATTCACAATCAGTCACAAACCATCATCTCACATACAGCCATTCGGATCATCTCATACGCAGCCATTCGGCTCATATCATACACAGCACTCCACCATCCTCCTTAACAACTCATAACATCATCATTAATCATAACTCCTCATTATATCCCCTTCCCTAGTTTTCTCTCAATCACCAAGCATTCTACATTAATTTTAGATTTAAAAGATGAAAATGGGGGTTTATAAGCCTGAAACAGCATCTCGGAAGGTTGCAAGCTTGTTGGGAAGGTGAAAGACTTGAAAATAAGGGTTTTATAAGAAAATAGGGTCGCGTGCGTATGCACAGGGGTGTGCGTGCACATGCCCAGAAGTGTTTTCAGAAAGTGTGCGTATGCATAGAGCTGTGCGCACGCATAGAAAGAAAATTTTCCATTGTTGAGTGCGCGCACAAGGTGTGCCAGTGCCATCAACAGAACGTTCTTCCCAACGTGTGCATACGCACAGAGATGTGCGCACGCACAGCTTGCAAAAACATTATTGTTTGTGTGCACGCATAGGGCGTGCTAGCGCTCCCAGCCGCAGCCACTTCCCTGTGTGTGCGCACGCACAAGTGTGTGCGTGCGTACAGGTCCAAAAATCCACAGGGTGTGCGTGCGCACAAGCTTGTGCGTGCGCACAGAAACTAGATATCACAAATTCTGCAGAATTTGCAGAATTTAGATTTCATACCCAGACTTTCAACGATCATATCTCCTTCCATAAAATTTAGATTTCAACCAAATTTTAACCATTTTAAAGCTTATGAAATTATCTTTCATTTGATATAAAAATCATCAAATTCCAAAAATAATAGCTCAAAATATGATCCATTGAAGTTCGTTAAATTTGTATTTTTGTCAAAACTCATAAACTTCCAATTTCTAAAAACATACACTTCAAATTTCATCCAAAACCAACTAAAATCCGCCTTTCCAACAGCAATTATTTTCAAACCTCATTCAATCATCAACCCACCAATTCTTTCACATTTAACCAAATCTCAATTCAAGAATTCAATTCATAATCTACATTCCTTATCTAAGTTTCTCAAATAAATATTCAAGTTCAAAAATCACCACATGTACACACATATTAATTTCACACACCCAAGTATGCTTACGAATAAGAGCACCAATCTCACCAACATTTAAGCATATCAATCCATATCACATTCAAACTTCACATGCCTTACCAATAATTATCACCATTCACAATCATTCTACCATTATCCACATATTTTCAACTTAATCCACTTCATCCGACAACCATATTAACATTTTAAACTCCACTAATCACATACACTACAACACAATTTATTTCAACCAATCAATAACACCAATAATTCATCTCCTATCTTAGGGTCTCTAGTCTAAGTTTTCACACCACATTACATTTTAGATACAGGAAATCGAAACCATACCTTGGCCGATTCCCGTCTAACCCGGAACACTTGCAATTTTCACTTTTTTCCTCAAGCTTTCGGGACTCAACACTTTACCAATAGAATTTCCAGCTTAAAATCCACTTCTAAGCTTCCAAAATTACCAACAAGTTTCAACAAGCATCAACAATCAATTTTTTCCAAGCTATACACATTAATTACCACAAATCAATACCTAGGGTTCATCAAAATCACAATTTCACAAGATAAAGAGTTTTCTTACCATTTTCGGTGGTTTTTGGGACATAAACCACCAATTGCCCAACCTTAAGTATCACCTAAACAATCAAAACACAAAAATTTCTTCAAAATCATTACCCATATTTTCGGAAATTTGGGGCAGAGGAAAAGAGATAAAAATTCATAATCTTACCAACAAAAATTAGATAGAACTGACGGGCTCGGCAAGAGCTTCACGTAGCCACTGACGACACGTAAATCGGAGCACTGTAACTCGAGTTATGTCCCCCGGAAGTGGTGGATAAATAGTAACACTTCTCTTCTCCTCTCTTCACATATGCAGCTGGTGTGTTGTGTTTTGGTGGAGTGTATGAGCTGAAAAGCTCATTTAGTGAACTTATATATGTTGGGCTTGGGCCCAACTTGGGCCCGGTCCAACCCGTTAGTATTTTTGGCCCAATTGGCTCCAAATTGGGCCAAACTTTTAAAATTAGTGTCCGGTTTTCAATTTTAATTATTCTCCTAACTTTTTATATTGTTTTTAATTATTCTCGCATAGTACCAAATGGATCTAAGCCGGTACTGCCGGTTAATTTATTGATACGTGGTTTTACGCAATTTTCCGAAGAAAATTACATTTTTCAACTCAGAAAAATCTATTGAATCCAAATATCATATTTATATTTTCTAATTAATATTCTAAACTTTTGAACCTAATTCGGGCAATTAAATTATTTAAAATTACTTAATCGGTTAATTAATTCGCGATTCTTACAGTAGGTGTAATTAAATAGTTAGATCAAATTGGTCAATCCATTTATTGAATGTAAAATTTCATATCGTCATTAATTTTAATAGGGACTTGATGTTTATGAGTGATATAATGTAACAATTGTTACGAACATGGTCCTCCCTTTATATCCAAAAAAACCAATAGTAAAAGTGTAAGAACTGAAAATAATTAACCAATTAATTAACGTAAAATAATAATAAATTAATTGTCTAAAAATAGGTCGAAAATATAGAAGTCTTAATTTTAAAATTTGGAAGTGAGATTTTAATTCAGTAGAATTTTTTGAGTTGGAAAATGTAATTTTTTGTGAAAAATTACGTAAAAAATACGTACCGATATATTAGCCGGCAGTACTGTCTTAAATCTGTTTGGTACTGCGTGAGAGTAATAAAAAACTGTAAAAAAAACTTAGAAAAATAATTAAAGTTAAAAATTAGGCGCTAATTCTAAAGGTTTGGCCCAAAATTGGAGCAAACGGACCAAAAACACTAACGGATTGGACCGGACCCAAGCCCAACATATATAACCTTAATTAATGAGCATTTTAGCTCATTCCATGGAGCCAAGAGAGGGAGCACGGTGAGAGTGAGAGAGGAGAGCAAAGAAACAAAAATACTATTCTCAATCACCTTCATTTGATCATATTTTGAGCTACGGTGCTCTGATTTGCGTCTCGTTTGTGGCTACGCGAAGCTCTCGTCGAGCACGTCGTTTCTTTATATTTATAGGCTTATGTTTTTTTATTTTAACCTAAAAAAATATTATAAATACCTCCTAAATTATTGTAATCGTCATATTGAGTGATTAGAGGTGTGAAAAGTCTCTTTTGGCTTCATGATGAAATCATGGTGTAGACAAGTGAGGTTGAGTAAGTCTCTTTTGTTGCTTCAGAAAATTGGGCAGAAGGTTGAGTGTGTCCCTTAAATTCAACTCTCAAAGTATAGTGTGGACAAGTTAGGTTGATTGAGTTCCTTTCTTGTTACATTAAGAAATTGAATTAAAAGTAAAGTGATTCTCTTTGTATTCAATTTCAATCAATTCTTTGTTTTTCATTTCAATTTTAACATATCTTTTTATTCAATTTGAATTATTGTCTTTTATTTATTTTGAGTTCTGTTCTGTATCAATAGACTTATTTCATAATATATATGTTTAACGGTTAAATACTTTATTGCATTTTGAATTTGAACTTTATCCTAAAGTAATATACTCTTAATTCTTTAGAATTGAATACTAATAAAATTGTACAATAATAATATAAATATTAGTTAATATATAAATATTTATTAAATTATCAAATATATTTTAACCTTAAATAAAATTAATTTTTCCCGTGTAAAAGTAAAATAAAAGGATATTTACAAATATCCTAAAGTTCTAACTATATAAATCATATATCTTAATTACTCACTAAATTAATAAATATATATTTGTATAGCAGTAAGATTAGGAATTTCAGTATTGAGTCGAATAAAATATTTCATCGTTTAAAAAAGAAATCAAGGGGTGACTTAATAGGCCCAACTGAATGATTCTATTTAGCCCAATGCATACCAAAATTTGAATGTCATTAAAGTTTTAATAACATAATTAATGTTACATTTAAACAGACAAATTCTAAAGATTGCAGTATTCTTATTGCACAGTATAAAAGATAGCACAAATTACAGACACCAAGTGTCACTCATAAAACCAAAGTACGTTATTTCTCTGTGTATAAATGTCTTTTAGCATCAACACTATAGATTTCGTCTTATATTTAATATATGTATGATCGTTTCGACAAATCAAGTAGAATTATAGACACATTTATATACCTAAACATTTTGGATCAATAAGTATATATAGCTATTTTATACGTGAAAATTGGTGAAGGTCATTAGAAATATATTGATTACTATATTTTTTAATTAAAGAAAATACTCTATTTGTTTTAAATTAATTATCTCTTTTTTTGTTTTAAATTAATTATCATTTTGAGATTTCGATAAATCATAAGTAATTTATACATATTATATCATTCAACCATTTATTGAAAACAAAGAGAAAAAATGTAGAGTGATTAATAAAGGTTTTTTTTTCCTTTCAAATTTATAGTTTTTAATGAAATTCAAAAGTTACTTCAATAATTATATATAATCAAAAAGATATCATTCATTTTAAATTTATAAATTTTTAATAAAATTTAATATCATTTCAATAATTATATATAGCTTACTATCTTTTTTAAAATTAATTATTTATTTTTAAATTAATTATTATTTTAGAATTTCAATAACTCATAATTAATTTATACCTATTAATATGTGTGCATGTTCAAACCATAGGGTTGAATAAATAGTTATTATCTTAGTATATAGTAATTTGCTAGATACATACTATTTTAGATGGTAGTCTATTTTGCCGATGTAAACTAAATTTATCCTGTTACATTAATAACATTAATTAATAATGTATGTATACCTATTTAAATATGCAATTTTATATTTATTTGCGTTTTGAAAGGCAAAAGTATGACACGTTATAAAAGTATGAAATGTGACGGTATATTAAAGGAAATTGAAACAAGGACTAATTGGTAAATTGTGATTCACAATTTTCACAATTCCGTACAACTAACCAGCAAGTGCACTGGGTCGTCCAAGTTAGGGGTGCACAGACCCGGTCCAGTCCGAAGGCCCGGCCCGGTCCCGAACACTTTTGGGGCTAATTTGGTGTGATTTCATCGGGTTTAGGGTCGGGTAAGGGTCTCAAAAATAGACCCGGTCATTATTTCGGGTCGGGTCCGGGTCATAGCTCGGGTCACCCGAAGTCGGTCCGGTGACCCAGTCATCATACACAATTAATATTTTGTGTTATTAGTGATGGATCATGACTATTCTTATGTGGAATTTAAGTATTGTAAATCTTAATATTTTGTGTTGTTAGTCATTATAAAACTATAAGTTAATGTTTTATGTTTATAATGTATAAGACTTTAGACTAATGCATAATATTGTATTATTTGTATTGATTTAAATATTTGGTATTATTAGACAATATTAGTATTAATTGTGGTTATACTTTAGTATTGATTGTGGTTATACTTTAATTTTGAAGAAGGGTTGGTTCTTGTTATATTTTTCTAAGTGAATTTTACCATGTTAAATAATGGTTGGAGTCTTGGAAATTTGGATATTTTTACATGCTAGCTTACAAGAAGGTATCAACGTAATGTAATGTTAACGGCCCGGTTTTCACCCAGTTTTCACCCGATTTTTACCCGGTATAATTGTGGCCCAAAAGTGTATTGGTTTCATCGGGTTTAGGGCCGGGTTCGGGTCTAATAAATAGACCCGGTATATATTTCGGGTCGGGTCTGGGTCACATCAAACCCGGCTTCACCCGGCCCATGTGCACCCCTAGTCCAAGTAATACCTTACGTGAGTAAGGGTCGATCCCACGGAGATTGTCGACTTGAAGCAAGCTATGGTCATCCTTGTAAATCTCAGTCAGGCGGATTCAAATGGTTATGAGTATTGATAATTAAAAGGATAAATAAAACATAAAATAAAATAAAGTTACTTATGTAATTTATTGGTGGGAATTTCAGATAAGCGTTTGGAGATGCTTTGTTGCTTCTGAACTTCTGTTTTCCTATTATCTTCTTCCAACCATGCGTGCTCCCTTCCATGGCAAGCTGTATGATCCTATCGGATGAAAAATACCAGGTACGATCTCTGCACGGCTAATCAACTGTCGGATTTCTTGTCTCGGATGAAAAATACCAGGTATAGCTACCGCACGGCTAATCATCTGTCGGTTCCCGCTAGCATCGGAATAGGACCCTTGTCCTTTTGCACACTGTCACTGCGCCCAACATTCGCAGGTTTGAAACTCGTCACAGTCATCCCTTCTCAGATCCTACTCGGAATACCACAGACAAGGTTTAGACTTTTCAGATCCCAGGAATGTTGCCAATGGTTCTAGCCTCTACCACGAAGGTACTAATCTCAGATTCAGATGCTCTGTTGTCAGGAGAGACGATGTGAATCATTGATTAGAGACCCAAGAGAATATACTCGGGCTGTCGTCCAATGACTATGTTGAACATCATGTAGACCGCTTGTGGTTGTCAGGCACGTGGATCTTGGCTAAGCGAGTAACGAAGATAGTGGGTGGTTGTCACGGGTCACCTCTTCATTCTGACTTAACTGAATTAAGTACGAGAGTATATCTTGGAGAAGAAGTAGGCTTGAATTGAAAGAGAAACAATAGTACTTGCATTAATTCATGAAGAACAGCAGAGCTCCGCACCTTAATCTATGAGGTGTAGAAACTCCACCGTAGAAAATATATAAGTGAAAAAGGGTTAGGCATGGCCGAATGGCCAGCCTCCCATGGAGGTTCCAAGATTTAAAAAGTTACACATGATCAAAGATCAAAAGTGATACAAAGATATAAAATAAATCTCTAAAAGTAGTTTTTATACTAGACTAGTAACCTAGGTTTACAGAAAATGAGTAACTAAGTGCAGATAGTGCAGAAATCCACTTTCGGGGCCCACTTAGTGTGTGGTTAGGCTGAGCATTGAAGCTTTTCACGTGCATAGGGTATTCTTGGAGTTAAACGCCACCTTGGGTGCCAGTTTGGGCGTTTAACTCCAATTCTGGTGCCAGTTTGGGCGTTTTACACCAGGAAGTTTTAGGCTGGCTTTGAATGCCAGTTTGGGCCATCAAATCTCGAGCAAATTATGAACTATTATATATTTTTGGAAAGCCCAGGATGTCTACTTTCAAACTCAATTAAGAGCGCGCCAATTGGGCTTCTGTAGCTCTAGAAAATCCACTTCGAGTGCAGGGAGGTCAGAATCCAACAGCATCTGCAGTCCTTTTTCAACCTTTGAATCAGATTTTTGCTCAGGTCCCTCAATTTCATCCAGAAAATACCTGAAATCACAAAAAAATATACAAACTCATAGTAAAGTCCAAAAAAATATAATAAAAAGTAATTAAATCATACTAAAAACTATGTAAAAATAATGCCAAAAAGGGTATAAATTATTCGCTCATCACAACACTAAACTTAAATTGTTGCTTGTCCCGAAGCAACTAAAAACAAAATAGGATAAAAAGAAGAGAAAATACAATAAATTCTAAATATCAATGAAGCTCAGTTCCAATCAGATGAGTGGGGCTAGTGGCTTTTTGCTTCTGAACAGTTTTGGCATCTCACTTTATCATTTGAAGTTCAGAATGATTGGCATCCATAGGAACTCAGAATTCAGATAGTGTTATTGATTTTCCTAGTTCAGTATGTTGATTCTTGAACATAGCTACTTTATGAGTCTTGGCCGTGGCCCTAAGCATTTTATTTTCCAGTATTACCACCGGATACATAAATGCCACAGACACATAACTGGGTGAACCTTTTCAGATTGTGACTCAGCTTTGCTAAAGTCTCCAGTTAGAGGTGCCCAGAGCTCTTAAGCACACTCTTTTTTACTTTGGACCACGACTTTAACCGCTCAGTCTCAAGCTTTTCACTTGACACCTTCACGCCACAAGCACATGGTTAGGGACAGCTTGGTTTAGTCGCTTAGGCCAGGATTTTATTCCTTTGGCTCACCTATCCATTAACACTCAAAGCCTTAGATCCTTTTTACCCTTGCCTTTTGGTTTAAAGGTTATTGGCTTTTTCTGCTTGCTTTTTTTTTGCCATTTTTTTTCGCAAGCTTTGTTTTTCACTGCTTTCTCTTGCTTCAAGAATCAATTTTATGATTTTTCAGATTATCAATAACATTTCTCTTTTTCATTATTCTTTCAAGAGCCAACAATTTTAACATTCATAAACTTCACTATAGAAAAATATGCACTGTTCAAGCATTCATTCAGAAAACAAAAAGTATTGCCACCACATCAAAATAATTAGATTATTTTCAAGATATAATTCGAAATTCATGTACTACTTTTTCTTTTTCAAAAAACATTTTTCATTTAAAAAAGGTGAAGGATTCATAGGACATTCATAGCTTTAAGACATAGACACTAGATACTAATGATCATGTAATAAAGACATAAACATAGATAAAACATAAAGCATAGAAATCGAAAAACAGAAAAATAAGAACAAGGAAATTAAAGAACGGGTCCACCTTAGTGATGGCGGCTAGTTCTTCCTCTTGAAGATCTTATGGAGTGCTTGAGCAGCTCTATGTCTCTTCCTTGCCTTTGTTGCTCCTCTCTCACGGCCTTTTGGTCCTCTCTAATTTCATGGCCTTTCTTCCTCATGCTCTTGTTGAGGTCCATGAGTGGGCTTTCTTGTTTGCTCCATCCTCTTTCTAGTGATGGGCTTTTGAGATGAATCTCTCCATCTCCCATGACTCGGAGGTGGAAGCAACTGCCTTCCCTTTCTTCTTTCTAGAGGTTTCTCCGGCCTTAGGTGCCATTAATGGTTATGGAAAAATAAAAAGCAGAGCTTTTTCCACACCAAACTTAGAATGTTTGCTCATCCTCGAGCAAAAAGAAGGAAGAAATGAGGAGAAGAAGAAGAAATAGAGGAGATGGAGAGGAGGAGTGGATTCGGCCAAGGGGGTTTAAGTGTGTAAGATGTGTGAAATTGAAGGTGGTAAGGAGGGGTATTTATAGGGTAAGAGAGAGAGGGAATTCGGTTATGAAGGGGTGGGGTTTTATGATGGATGGATGTGAGTGGTGAAGATAGTATGGAGAAGAGGGTAGGCTTTGATAGGTGAATGGTGTTTGGGGAAGAGGTATTGATTGGATTGGTCAAGGGTATTTGGGGAAGAGTGTTATGGAAAGGTGTGAAGAGGAGAGAAGTAGAGGTGGGGTAGGTGGGGATCCTGTGGGGTCTAAAAATTCTGAGGTGTCAAGGAATTCTGCTCCCTGCACCTTTCTGTCGTTTAAACGCCCACTGTGTGCCAATTCTGGCATTTAACGCTAGCTCTGCTACCTTTCCTGGCGTTAAACGCCAGTCTGTCTGCCATTTCTGGCATTTAACGCCAGCTAGACGCCAGACACCCTTTTTTGGCGTTAAACGCCCAGAATGCTGCCAGACTGGGCGTTAAACGCCCATTCTGCTATCCTTACTGGCGTTTAAACGCCAGTAAGCCTGTCCTCCAGGGTGTGCTATTTTTGATGCTGTTTTTGATTCCGCTTTAATTCTGTAGTTATTTTTGTGACTTCACATGATCATCTACCTAAAGAAAACATAAAATAACAATGGAAAACAATTAAATATAATTAAATAACATTGGGTTGCCTCCCAATAAGTGCTTCTTTAATGTCAATAGCTTGACAGTGAGCTCTTAGAGAGCTTCACAGAAACTCAGAGCTTAATGGTGGCCTCCTAACACCAAACTTAGAACTTGAGTGTGGGGGCTCTGTTTGACTCTGTATTGAGAGAAGCTATTCATGCTTCCTCTCCATGGTTACAGAAGAAGATCCTTAAGCCTTAAACACAAGGTAGTCCTCATTCAATTGAAGGACTAACTCTCCTCTGTCCACATCAATCACAGCTCTTGCTGTGGCTAGGAAGGGTCTTCCAAGGATAATGGATTCATCTTCATCCTTCCCAGTGTCTAGGATTATGAAATCAGTAGGGATGTACAGGCCTTCAACCTTCACTAAGACATCATCTACAAGTCCATAAGCCTGTTTCCTTGATTTGTCTACCAATTCTAGTGAGAATCTTGGAGTTTATACCTCAAAGATCCCTAGTTTCTCTATTACAGAGAGTGGCATGAGGTTTATTCCTGATCCCAGGTCACACAGAGCCTTCTCAAAGGTCATTGTGCCTATGGTGCAAGGTTTTAAGAATTTTTCGGGATCCAATTTCTTCTGAGGCAACTTTAATTGCCCCAAAGCATTCAGTTCATTGATGAGCAATGGAGGTTCATCCTCCCAAGTCTCATTACCAAATAACTTGGCATTCAGCTTCATGATTACTCCTAGATACTGAGCAACTTGCTCTTCAATAATATCTTCATCCTCTTCAGAGGAAGAATACTCATCAGAGCTCATGAATAGCAACAGTAAGTTCAGTGGAATCTCTATAGTCTCTGTATGAGCCTCATATTCCTTTGGTTCCTCATTAGGGAACTCCTTAGTGGCCAGTGGACGTCCATTGAGGTCTTCCTCACTGGAAATCACTGCCTCTTCCTCCTCTACAGGTTCGGCCATGTTGGACATATTGATGGCCTTGCACTCTCTCTTTGGATTGTCTTCTGTATTTCTTGGGAGAGTACTTGGAGGGAGTTCAATAACTCTTTTACTCAGCTGACTCACTTGTGCCTCCAAATTTCTTATGGAGGACCTTGTTTCAGTCATGAAACTGAGAGTGGTCTTAGATAGATCAGAGACTATGGTTGCTAAGTCAGAGAGGCTCTGCTTAGAATTCTCTGTCTGTTGCTGAGAAGATGATGGAAAAGGTTTGCTATTGCCAAACCTATTTCTCCCACCATTATTATTATTGAAGCCTTGTTGGGGCTTCTATTGATCCTTCCATGAAAAATTAGGATGATTCCTCCATGAAGGATTGTAAGTGTTTCCATAGGATTCTCCCATGTAATTCACTTCTTCCATTCCAGGATTCTCAGGGTCATAAGCTTCTCCTTCAGATGAAGCTTCTTGAGTACTGCCGGATGCAGCTTGCATTCCAGTCAGATTCTGAGAAATCATATTGACTTGCTGAGTCAATATTTTGTTATGAGCCAATATGGCATTCAGAGTATCAATCTCAAGAACTCCTTTCTTCTGAGTCATCCCATTATTCACAGGATTTCTTTCATAAGTGTACATGAACTGATTATTTGTAACCATTTCAATGAGTTCCTAGGCTTCTGTAGGCGTCTTCTTCAGAAGAAGAGATCCACCAGCAGAGTGATCCAATGATATCTTAGACAATTCAGACAGACCATCATAGAATATACATAGGATGCTCCATTCTGAAAGCATGTCAGAAGGACACCTTCTGATCAATTGCTTGTATCTTTCCCAAGCTTCATAGAGGGATTCTCCTTCCTTCTGTCTGAAGGTTTAGACTTCCACTCTAAGCTTGCTCAACTTTTGAGGTGGAAAGAATTTGGCCAAGAAAGCATTGACTAACTTTTCCCAAGAGTTCAGGATTTCTTTAGGTTGTGAGTCCAACCATGTCCTACCTCTGTCTCTTACAGAAAAGGGAAAAAGCATAAGTCTGTAGACCTCAGGATTAACCCCATTGGTCTTAATAGTGTCACAGATTTGCAAGAATTCAGCTAAGAACTGATGAGGATCTTCCAATGAAAGTCCATGAAACTTGCAATTCTGCTACATTGGAGAAACTAATTGAGGCTTAAGCTCAAAGTTGTTTGCTCCAATTGCAGGAATTGAGATGCTTCTTCCATAGAAGTCAGAAGATGGTGCAGTAAAGTCACCAAGCATCTTCCTTGTATCTCCACCATTGTTGTTATTTTCGGCTGCCATGTCTTCTTCTTTTTCGAAAATTTCTGTAAGGTCCTCTTCAGAGTGTTGTGATTTAGCTTCTCTTAGCTTCCTCTTCAGAGTCCTTTCACGTTTAGGATCAGTTTCAACAAGAATGTCTTTATCCCTGTTTCTGCTCATATGAAAAAGAAGAGAACATAAAAGAAGAGGAATCCTCTATGTCACAGTATAGAGATTCCTTTATGTGAGTAGAAGAATAGAAGAATGAGATAGAGATAGAATGAGAGGAATTCGAACACACAGAGAGGGAGATGGTTTGAATTTTTAAGAAGAAGAGAAGTGTTAGTAATTAAATAAAATAATAGAGAGAGATGAGAGAGAGAAGAAGTTCAAATTAGAAAAGAGGGAGAAGAAAAATATTTTTATTTTTATTTAATTAATTAAGTTAGAATTCGAAATTTAAGAAAAGAAATAAAAGTAATACGAAAACTAAATAAATTAATTAATTAAAAAGATTTTTGAAAAAGTTGTTAGTTGGTTTTCGAAAATTAGAGGTAGAGAAGTAGTTAGGTGGTTTTGAAAAAGATAAGAAAGAGTAAACTTTTTTTTAAAAACAAAAAAAAAATCAAGTGGTTAATTGAAAAAGATTTGAAAATCAATTTTGAAAAGATAGAAAGTTAGAAAAGGATTTTGAAATTAAATCTTAAGAAGATATGATTTGAAATTTATTTTGAAAAGATTGAAAAGGAAATTAAAAAAGATTTGGTTTTTGAAATTAAAGTTGATGACTTGACTAACAAGAAACTAAAAGATATGATTCTAGAATTTAAAGATTGAACCTTTCTTAATAGGCAAGCAACAACTTGAAATTTTTGAATCAAAATATTAATTGTTAGTAATAATTTCGAAAATATGAAATAAAAATAAGAAAAATATTTTGAAAATTAATTTTGGAGAATTTTCGAAAAACATGAAAGAAAAATGAAAAAGATTTGATTTTGAAAAAGATTTGAAAAGATAGAATTTTTAAATTGAAATTTTGACTTGACTAATAAGAAACAACTACATTTTAAAAATTTTTGACCAAATCAACCCAAAATTTCGAAATTTATGATTAAAATAAGGGAAAGATATTATTTTTTATTTTTGAATTTTTAATAAGGAGAGAGAAAAATAACAAAATGACACATGACATAAAAATTTAAGATCAAAATGAATAATGCATGCAAGAACACTTTGAATGTCAAGATGAACACCAAGAACACTTTGAAGATCATGATGAACATCAAGAACATGTTTTTGAAAATTTTTAAGAAAAGAAAAACTTGCAAGACACCAAACTTAAAAATTTTTAAACTTTAGACACTAATAATTCAAAAATGCATATGAAAAACAAGAAAAGACACAAAACAAGAAAAATTAAAGATCAAACAAAGAAAATCATTAAGAACAACTTGAAGATCAAGAAAGAACACATGCATGAATTTTCAAAAATTTTAAGAAAAGTTAAAACATGCAATTGACACCAAACTTAAAACTTGACACTAAACTCAAACAAGAAACACAAATTTTTTTGTTTTTATGGTTTTATTAAAATTTTTTTTTATTTTTTCAAAAATATTTTTTTGAATTTTTCGAAAATAAAAATAAAAATAAAAAGCTTTAAACATAAAATAAAATTACCTAATCTAAGCAACAAGATGAACTGTCAGTTGTCCAAACTCGAACAATCCCCGGCAACGGCGCCAAAAAACTTGGTGGACGAAATGGTGATTCACACTTTTTACAACTCCGCACAACAAACCAGCAAGTGTATTGGGTCATCCAAGTAATACCTTACGTGAGTAAGGGTCGATCCCACGGAGATTGTCGGCTTGAAGCAAGCTATGGTCATCCTTGTAAATCTCAGTAAGGCAGATTCAAATGGTTATGAGTATTGATAATTAAAAGGATAAATAAAACATAAAATAAAATAAAGTTACTTATGTAATTCATTGGTGGGAATTTCAGATAAGCTTTGGAGATGCTTTGTTGCTTCTGAACTTCTGTTTTCCTATTATCTTCTTCCAACCACGCGTGCTCCCTTCCATGGCAAGCTGTATGATCCTCTCGGATGAAAAATACCAGGTACGATCTCTGCACGGCTAATCAACTGTCGGATTTCTCGTCTCGGATGAAAAATACCAGGTACAGCTACCGCACGGCTAATCATCTGTTGATTTCCGCTAGCATCGGAATAGGACCCTTGTCCTTTTGCACACTGTCACTACGCCCAACATTCGCAGGTTTGAAGCTCGTCACAGTCATCCCTTCCTAGATCCTACTCGGAATACCACAGACAGGATTTAGACTTTTCGGATCCCAGGAATGCTGCCAATGGTTCTAGTCTCTACCACGAAGGTACTAATCTCAGATTCAGATGGTCTTTTGTCAGGAGAGACGATGTGAATCGTTGATTAGAGACCCAAGAGAATATACTCCCGCTGTCGTCCAATGACTACGTTGAACATCATGTAGACTGCTTGTGGTTGTCAGGCACGCGGATCTTGGCTAAGCGAGTAACGAAGATAGTGGGTGATTGTCACGGGTCACCCCTTCATTCTAACATAACTGAATTAGGTACAAGAGTATTGATGAGCGGATAATTTATACGCTTTTTGGCATTGTTTTTACATAGTTTTTAGTATAATTTAGTTAGTTTTTAGTATATTTTTATTAGTTTTTAAATAAAATTCACATTTCTGGACTTTACTATGAGTTTGTGTATTTTTCTGTGATTTCAGGTATTTTCTGGCTAAAATTGAGGGACTTGAGCAAAAATCATATTCAGAGGTTGAAGAAGGACTGCAGTTGCTGTTGGATTCTGACCTCCCTGCACTCAAAGTGTTTTTTCTGGAGCTACAGAACTCCAAATGGCGCTCTCTTAATTGCGTTGGAAATTAGACATCCAGGGCTTTCCAGCAATATATAATAGTCCATACTTTGCCCGAGTTTAGATGACGCAAACTGGCATTCAACGCCAGTTCCATGCTGCATTCTGGAGTTAAATGCCAGAAACAGGTTGCAAAGTGGAGTTAAACGCCAGAAACATGTTACAAACTGGCGTTCAACTCCAAGAGAAGTCTCTACACGTGTAAAGCTCAATACTCAGCCCAAGCACACACCAAGTGGGCCCCGGAAGTGGATTTCTGCATCATTTACTTATCTCTGTAAACCCTAGTAACTAGTTTAGTATAAATAGGACTTTTTACTATTGTATTTACATTCTGAGTTTTTATCTTTTGATTATCTTTTGATCTTTAGATCACGTTTGGGGGCTGGCCATTCGGCCATGCCTGGACCTTATCACTTATGTATTTTCAACGGTAGAGTTTCTACACTCCATAGATTAAGGTGTGGAGCTCTGCTGTTCCTCATGAATTAATACAAAGTACTACTGTTTTTCTATTCAATTCAAGCTTATTCCTTCTCTAAGATATCCATTCGCACCCAAGAACATGATGAATGTGATGATTATGTGACGCTCATCATCATTCTCACCTATGAACGCGTGCCTGACAACCACTTCCGTTCTATATGCAAACAAGCTGGAATGAGTATCTCTTAGATATCTAATACAGGGGACCGAGTCCGAGTTATTAGAATCTTCGTGGTATAAGTTAGAATCCATGGATGGCCATTCTTGAGATCCGGAAAGTCTAAACCTTGTCTGTGGTATTCTGAGTAGGATATGGGAAGGGATGGCTGTGACGAGCTTCAAACTCGCGAGTGCTGGGCGTAGTGGCAGACGCAAAAGGATAGTAAATCCTATTCTAGTATGATCGCGAACCGACAGATGATTCGCCATGCAGTGACAGTGCATTGGACCATTTTCGCAGAGAGGATGGGATGTAGCCATTGACAACGGTGATGCCCTACATAAAGCTTGCCATGGAAAGGAGTAGGAATGATTGGATGAAGACAGCAGGAAAGCAGAGGTTCAGAGGAACGAAAGGCATCTCTATACGTTTATCTGAAATTCTCACCAATGAATTACATAAGTATCTCTATCTTAGTTTATATTTCAATTATGTTTTAATTATCAAATCTCCATAACTATCTGAATCCGCCTGACTGAGATTTACAAGGTGATCATAGCTTGCTTCAAGTCGACAATCTCCGTGGGATCGACCCTTACTCACGTAAGGTTTATTACTTGGACGACCCAATGCACTTGCTGGTTAGTTGTGCGAAGTTGTGATAAAGAGTTGAGATTACAATTGTGCGTACCAAGTTGTTGGCGCCATTGATGATCACAATTTCGTGCACCAAGTTTTTGGCGCCGTTGCCGGGGATTGTTCGAGTTTGGACAACTGACGGTTCATCTTGTTGCTCAGATTAAGTAATTTTCTTCTTGTTCCAACTTTTATTTTGTTTTCAAAAAGTTTTCAAAAATTTTTCAAAAATTTTTTCCTTGTTTTCGTTTTTCTAAAAATAAATTTTCGAAAATCCAAAAAAAAAATAATTTCTTCTTTTTCGTTTTTCCTAATTAATTTTCGAAAAATCCAAGAAAAAAATTAATAAAATCATAAAAACCAAAAATATTGTGTTTCTTGTTTGAGTCTTGTGTCAAATTTTAAGTTTGGTGTTAATTGCATCTTTTTAATTTTCAAAAAAAAAATTATTTTCGAAAATTTCATGCATTGCATTCTTCATGATCTTCAAGTTGTTCTTGGTCAGTCTTCTTGTTTGATCTTCATATTTTCTTGTTTTGTGTCTTTTCTTGTTTTTCATATGCATTCGTGAAACATTAATGTCTAAAGAATAAAAATTTTTAAGTTTGATGTCTTGCATGTTTTCCTTTCTTGAAAACTTTTCAAAAATAAGTTTTTGGTGTTCATCTTGACATTCAAAGTGTTCTTGGTGTTCATCTTGACATTCATAGTGTTCTTGCATGCATCACATGTTTTGATCCAAAATTTTCATGCATTGAGTCTTTTTGATGTTTTTCTCTTTCATCATTAAAAATTCAAAAAAATAAAAAAATATCTTTCCCTTATTCTATCATAAAATTTCGAAAATTTGGGTTGACTTTTTCAAAAATTTTTCAAAATTAGTTGTTTCTTATGAGTCAAATCAAATTTTCATTTTAAAAACTCTATCTTTTTCAAATCTTTTTCAAAAAAATCAAATCTTTTTCATTTTTCTTTCATAATTTTTGAAAATTTCAAATTGATTTTCAAAAAAATCTTTTTCTTATTTCTATTCCATATTTTCGAATTCAATGCTAACAATTAATGTGATTGATTCAAAAATATTAAGTTTGTTACTTGCCTAATAAGAAAGGTTCAATCTTTAAATTTTAAAATCAAATCTTTTTGTTTCTTGTTAGTAAAGTAATCAACTTTAATTTTCAAAATCAAATATTTTTAAAATTATTTTTCAAATCTTTTTCAAAATAAATTTCAATCACATCTTTTTCAAAATCAATTTCAAAATCTTTTCTAACTTTTTATCTTTTCAAATTTGATTTTCAAATCTTTTTCAATTAACCACTTTACTTTTTGTTTGATTCTTATCTTTTTCAAAACTACCTAACTAACTCCCTCTCTAATTTTCGAAAATCACCTTCCTCTTTTTCAAAATTCCTTTTTAATTAATTAATTGTTTTAATTTTAATTTAATTTCAATTTTTCTTTTTAATTTTTGAATTTTAACTTTAATTTTTAATTAAAAACAAAATATTTCTATTTTAATTTATTTAATTTTCGAAATTCTCTCCCCCTCATCTCTTTCTAATTATTTTATCTACTAACACTTCTCTTCTTCTTAAAAATTCGAACCATTTCCCTCTTTCTGTGTTCGAATTTCTTTTCTTCTTCTACTCACATAAAGGAATCTCTATACTGTGACATAGAGGATTCCATATTTTCTTTTGTGTCCTCTTCTTTTTCATATGATCAGGAACAAGGATAAGAACATTCTTGTTGAAGCTGATCCTGAACCTGAAAGGACTCTGAAGAGGAAGCTTAGGGAAGCTAAAGCACAACTCTCTGGAGAAAATCTGACTGAAAAGTTCGAAAAAGAAGGAGACATTGCCGAAAATAATAACAATGCAAGGAAGATGCTTGGTGACTTTACTACACCTAATTCCAATTTACATGGAAGAAGCATCTCAATCCCTGCCATTGGAGCAAACAACTTTGAGCTGAAACCTCAATTAGTTTCTCTGATGTAACAGAACTGCAAGTTTTATGGACTTCCATCAGAAGATCCTTTTCAGTTCTTAACTGAATTCTTGCAGATCTGTGATACTGTTAAGACCAATGGGGTTGATCCCGAGGTCTACAGGCTCATACTTTTCCCGTTGTAAGAGACAGAGCTAGAATATGGTTGGACTCTCAACCTAAGGATAGCCTGAACTCTTGGGATAAGCTGGTCACGGCTTTCTTAGCCAAGTTCTTTCCTCCTCAAAAGCTTAGTAAGCTTAGAGTGGATGTTCAAACCTTCAGACAAAAGGAAGGTGAATCTCTCTATGAAGCTTGGGAGAGATACAATGAACTGACCAAAAAATGTCCTTCTGACATGCTTTCAGAATGGACCATCCTGGATATATTCTATGATGGTCTGTCTGAATTATCAAAGATGTCATTGGACCATTCTGCAGGTGGATCCATTCACCTAAAGAAAACGCCTGCAGAAGCTCAGGAACTCATTGACATGGTTGCTAATAACCAGTTCATGTACACTTCTGAGAGGAATCCTATGAGTAATGGGACGCCTATGAAGAAGGGAGTTCTTGAAATTGATACTCTGAATGCCATATTAGCTCAGAATAAAATATTGACTCAGCAAGTCAATATGATTTCTCAGAGTCTGAATAGATTGAAGGAATCATCCAACAGTACTCAAGAGGCATCTTCTGAAGAAGAAGCTTATGATCCTGAGAACCCTGCAATAGCAGAGGTGAATTACATGGGTGAACCCTATGGAAACACCTATAATCCTTCATGGAGAAATCATCCAAATCTCTCATGGAAGGATCAACAAAAGCCTCAACAAGGCTTTAATAATGGTGGAAGGAACAGGTTTAGCAATAGCAAGCCTTTTCCATCATCCACTCAGCAAAAGATAGAGAGTTCTGAGCAGAATCCATCTAGCTTAGCAAATATAATCTATGATCTATCTAAGGCCACTTTAAGTTTCATGAATGAAACAAGGTCCTCCATTAGAAATTTGGAGGCACAAGTGGGCCAGCTGAGTAAAAGAGTCACTAAAACTCCTCCTAGTACTCTCCCAAGCAATACAGAAGAGAATCCAAAAAGAGAGTGCAAGGCCATTGATTTAACCATCATGGCTGAACCTACAAGGGAGGGAGAGGACGTGAATCCTAGTGAGGAAGACCTCCTGGGACGTCCAGTGATCAACAAGGAGTTTCCCTTTGAGGAACCAAAGGAATCTGAGGCTTATCTAGAGACCATAGAGATTCCATTGAACCTCCTTATGCCCTTCATAAGCTCTAATGAGTATTCTTCTTCTAAAGAGAATGAGAATGTTACTGAAGAGCAAGTTGCCAAGTACCTTGGTGCAATCATGAAGCTAAATGCCAAATTATTTGGTAATGAGACTTGGGAAGATGAACCTCCCTTGCTCATCAATGAACTGAGTGATCTGGATCAACTGACATTGCCTCAGAAGAAACAGGATCCTGGAAAGTTCTTAATACCTTGTACCATAGGCAACATGACCTTTGAGAAGGCTCTATGTGACCTTGGGTCAGGGATAAACCTCATGCCACTCTCTGTAATGGAGAAACTGGGAATCTTTGAGGTGCAAGCTGCTAGAATCTCATTAGAGATGGCAGACAACTCAAGAAAATAGGCTTATGGACAAGTGGAGGACGTGCTAGTAAAGGTTGAAGGCCTTTACATCCCTGCTAATTTCATAATCCTGGATACTGGGAAGGATGAGGATGAATCCATCATCCTTGGAAGACCCTTCCTAGCCACAACAAGAGCTGTGATTGATGTGGACAGAGGAGAATTGATCCTTCAATTGAATGAGGACAACCTTGTGTTTAAAACTCAAGGATCTCCTTTTGTAACCATGTAGAGGAATCATGAAAAGCTTCTCTCACTGCAGAGTCAACCAAAGCCCCCACAGTCAAACTCTAAGTTTAGTGTTGGGAGGCCACAACCAAACTCTAAGTTTGGTGTTGAACCCCCACATTCAAACTCTAAGTTTGGTGTTGGGAGGTTCCAACAATGCTCTGAACATCTATGAGGCTCCATGAGAGCTCACTGTCAAGCTATTGACATTAAAGAAGCACTTGTTGAGAGGCAACTCAATGTTATCTAATTATATTTATTTATTTTCTATTGTTATTCTTTGTTTTCCTTAGGTTGATGATCATGTGAAGTCACAAAAACTACTGAAAAATCAAAAACAAAATGAAAAACAGCATTGAAAATAGCATACCCTGGAGGAGAGCAGTCTGGCGTTTAAACGCCAGAAACAAGCATCTGTCTGGCATTTAACGCCAGAAACAGGCACCAAGCTGGCGTTTAACGCCAGAAACAAGCATCTGTCTAGTGTTAAATGCCAGAAACAAGCTACATTTGGGCGTTTAATGCCAGAAACAGGTAGCAGTCTGGCGTTAAACGCCAGGATTGCACAGCAAGGGCGTTTTACATGCCTAATTGGAGCAGGGATGTTAAGTCCTTAGACCCTCAGGATCTGTGGACCCCACAGGATCCCCACCTTTTCTTCTCTCCTCTTCACACCTTTTCATAACTCTCTTCCACAAATACCCTTCACCAATCACCTCCATTACTCCTCCAAAACCATCATACAACCCACCTACACCCACCCACTCAAATTTAAACCATCACTCTTTCCTTTTCACACATCATTACCACATAAACCCCCCTGGCCGAACCTTTCACACACCTCTATCTTCTCCATCTATTCTTCTTCTCATCCTTTCTTTCTTCTTTTGCTCGAGGACGAGCAAACATTTTAAGTTTGGTATGGAAAAAGCATTGCTTTTTTGTTTTTCCATAACCACTAATGCCTCAAGGGATGCACTTTCCTCCACAAAACTATTGGGAGCAAATCAACACCTCCCTAGGAGAATTAAGTTCCAATATGGGACAACTAAGGGTGGAGTACCAAGAGCATTCCATCATCCTTCATGAAATTAGAGAAGATCAAAGAGCTTTGAAGGAGGAGCAACAAAGACAAGGAAGAGACATAGAGGAGCTCAAAAGCACCCTTGGTTCTTCAAGAAGAGGAAGACACCACCCTCACTAAGGTGGACTCATTCCTTAATCTCCTTGTCTATTTATTTTCTGTTGTCGGTTTCCATGCTTCATGTTTAATTATGTTTGTGTCTTTACTATATGATCATTAGTGTCTAAGTGTCTATGCCTTAAAGTTATGAATATGAATCCATCACCTCTCTTAAATGAAAAATGTTCTAAAAACAAAAGAACAAGAAGTACATGGTTTCAAATTCATCCTTGAAACTAGTTTAATTATTTTGATGTGGTGGCAATACTTTTTGTTTTCTGAATGTATGCTTGAACAGTGCATATGTCTTTTGAAGTTGTTGTTTATGAATGTTAAATATGTTGGCTCTTGAAGAATACGGAAAAAGGAGAAATGTTATTTGATAATCTGAAAAATCATAAAAATGATTCTTGAAGCAAGAAAAAGCAGTGAATACAAAAGCTTGCAGAAAAAAAATTAGAAAAAGAAAAAGCAAGCAGAAAAAGTCAAAATCTCTTTAAACCAAAAGGCAAGAGCAAAAAGCCAATAGCCCTTAAAACTAAAAGGCAAGGGTAAATAAAAAGGATCCAAGGCTTTGAGCATCAGTGGATAGGTGGGCCTAAAGGAATAAAATCCTGGCCTAAGTGGCTAAACCAAGCCTGTCCCTAACCATGTGCTTGTGGCGTGAAGGTGTCAAGTGAAAACTTGGGACTGAGCGGTTAAAGTCAAGGTCCAAAGCAAAAAAACAAAAAAAGAGTGTGCTTAAGAACCCTGGACACCTGTAATTGGGGAATTTAGCAAAGATGAGTCACAATTTGAAAAGGTTCACCCAGTTATGTGTCTGTGGCATTTATGTATCCAGTGGTAATACTGGAAAACAAAGTGCTTAGGGCCACGGCCAAGACTCATAAAGTAGCTGTGTTCAAGAATCAACATACTGAACTAGAAGAATCAATAACACTATCTGAACTCTGAGTTCCTATAGATGCCAATCATTCTGAACTTCAATGGATAAAGTGAGATGCCAAAACTATTCAAGAGGCAAAAAGCTACAAGTCCCGCTCATCTGATTGGAGCTAAGTTTCATTAGTATTTTGGAATTTATAGTATATTCTCTTCTTTTTATCCTATTTGATTTTCAGTTGCTTGGGGACAAGCAACAATTTAAGTTTGGTGTTGTGATGAGTGGTGCACGAAATTGTGATGTCCAGGCTCGAACAATCCCTGGTAATGGCTCCAAAGCTTGGTGCTTTGATCTTAATTCATAATTGTCACAACTTCGATACAACTAACCAGCAAGTGCACTGGGTCGTCCAAGTAATACCTTACGTGAGTAAGGGTCGAATCCCACGGAGATTGTTGGTATGAAGCAAGCTATGGTCACCTTGTAAATCTCAGTCAGGCGGATATAAAATAATCATGGAGTTTTCAAATAATAAGTAATAGAATAGGGATAGAGATACTTATGTAATTCATTGGTGAGAATTTCAGATAAGCGAATGGAGATGCTTTTCGTTCCTCTGAACCTCTGCTTTCCTGCTATCTTCATCCAATCGGTCTTACTCCTTTCCATGGCTGGCTGTATGCAAGGGCATCACCGTTGTCAGTGGCTACATCCCCTCCTCTCAGTGAATAATATGCTCACGCACCCTGTCACGGCACGGCTATTCATCTGTCGGTTCTCGATCATGCTGGAATAGGATTCACCCTCCTTTTGCGTCTGTCACTAACGCCCAGCACTCGCGAGTTTGAAGCTCGTCACAGTCATTCAATCATTGAATCCTACTCAGAATACCACAGACAAGGTTTAGACCTTCCGGATTCTCTTGAATGCCGCCATCATTCTAGCTTACGCCACGAAGATTCTGGTTAGGAGATCTAAGAGATACTCATTCTAGCTTAATTCATGTAGAACAGAAGTGTTTGTCAGGCACGCGTTCATAGGGGAGAATGGTGATGAGCGTCACACATAATCATCACCTTCATCACGTTCTTGGGTGCGAATGGATATCTTAGAAGCGAAATAAGAAGAATTGAATAGAAAACAGTAGTACTTTGCATTAATCTTTGAGGAACAGCAGAGCTCCACACCTTAATCTATGGAGTGTAGAAACTCTACCGTTGAAAATACATAAGTGAAGGTCCAAGCATGGCCGAGATGGCCAGCCCCCTAAACGAGATCAATAGTCTCCTAAGATGAAAAACTGAGACCAAAGATGGTCAAAAAGACGGTCAAAAAGACGCCTAATACACTAGTAAAAGGTCCTATTTATAATAAATTAGCTACTAGGGTTTACATGAGTAAGTAATTGATGCATAAATCCACTTCCTGGGCCCACTTGGTGTGTGTTTGGGCTGAGCCTGAGTGTTGCACGTGCAGAGGCCATTTGTGGAGTTGAACGCCAGTTTCTGTGCCAGTTTGGGCGTTCAACTCTGGTTTTGGATCCTTTTCTGGCGCTGGACGCCAGATTTGGGCAGAAGGCTGGCGTTGAACGCCAGTTTTCGTCGTCAATTCTTGGCCAAAGTATGGACTATGATATATTGCTGGAAAGCCCTGGATGTCTACTTTCCAACGCAATTAGAAGCGCGCCATTTCGAGTTCTGTAGCTCCAGAAAATCCACTTTGAGTGCAGGGAGGTCAGAATCCAACAGCATCAGCAGTCCTTCTTCAACCTCTGAATCTGATTTCTGCTCAAGTCCCTCAATTTCAGCCAGAAAATACCTGAAATCACAGAAAAACACAGAAACTCATAGTAAAGTCCAGAAATGTGAATTTAACATAAAAACTAATGAAAACATCCCTAAAAGTAACTAGATCCTACTAAAAACATACTAAAAACAATGCCAAAAAGCGTATAAATTATCCGCTCATCACAACACCAAACTTAAATTGTTGCTTGTCCCCAAGCAACTGAAAATCAAATAGGATAAAAAGAAGAGAATATACTATAAATTCCAAACTATCAATGAAACATAGCTGCAATCATATGAGCGGGACTTATAGCTTTTTGCCTCTTGAATAGTTTTGGCATCTCACTTTATCCATTGAGGTTCAGAATGATTGGCATCTATAGGAACTTCAGATTTCGAATAGTGTTATTAACTCTCCTAGTTCAGTATGATGATTCTTGAACACAGCTTCTTTATGAGTCTTGGCCGTGGCCCTAAGCACTTTGTTTTCCAGTATTACCACCGGATACATAAATGCCACAGACACATAATTGGGTGAACCTTTTTAGATTGTGACTCAGCTTTGCTAAAGTCCCCAATTAGAGGTGTCCAGGGTTCTTAAGCACACTCTTCTTTTGCTTTGGACCTTGACTTTAACCGCTCAGTCTCAAGTTTTCACTTGACACCTACACGCCACAAGCACATGGTTAGGGACAGCTTGGTTTAGCCGCTTAGACCAGGATTTTATTCCTTTAGGCCCTTCTATCCACTGATGCTCAAAGCCTTGGGATCCTTTTTGCCCTTGCCTTTTAGTTTTAAGGGTTATTGGCTTTTTCTGCTTGCTTTTTCTTTTTTTTTTCTCCCTTTTTTTTTTCTGCAAGCTTTGTTTTTTTTTTTTTTTGCTGCTTTTTCTTGCTTCAAGAATCATTTTTATGATTTTTCAGATTATCAAATAACATGTCTCCTAGTCATCATTCTTTCAAGAGCCAACATATTTAACATTCTTAAACAACAACTTCAAAAGACATATGCACTGTTCAAGCATACATTCAGAAAACAAGAAGCATTGTCACCACATCAATATAATTAAGTTAAGTTCAGGGATAAATTCGAAACTCATGTACTTCTTGTTCTTTTGAGTTAAAACAGTTTTTATTTAAGAGAGGTGATGGATTCATAGGACATTCATAACTTTAAGACAAAGTTACTAACTACTAATGATCATGTAATAAAGGCACAAACATTGATAAGCACATAATATAGAAAACGAAAAACAGAGAAAGCAAGAACAAGGAATGAATCCACCTTAGTGATGGTGGCGTTTCCTTCTTGAGGAACCAATGATGTCCTTGAGCTCTTCTATGTCTCTTCCTTGTCTTTGTTGCTCCTCCCTTATTGCCTTTTGATCTTCTCTTATTTCATGCAGCATGATGGAGTGCTCTTGATGTTCCACCCTTAGTTGTCCCATATTGGAACTCAATTCTTCTAGGGAGGTGTTGATGTGCTCCCAATAGTTTTGTGGAGGAAAGTGCATTTGAGGCATTTCCGGAATCTCATAGTGATGAGCTTCATACGCCTCTTGAGCTCCATGAGTGGGCTCTCTTGCTTGCTCCATCTTTTTCTTAGTGATGGTCTTGTCCTCTTTAATGAGGATATCTCCCTCTATGTCAATCCCAGCTGAATTGCATAGGTGGCAAATGAGGTGAGGGAAGGCTAACCTTGCCATAGTGGAGGACTTGTCAGCCACCTTGTAGAGTTCTTGAGGTATAATCTCATGAACTTCCACCTCTTCTCCAATCATGATGCTATGGATCATGATGGCCCGGTCTATAGTAACTTCAGACCGGTTGCTAGTGGGAATGATTGAGCATTGAATAAACTCCAACCATCCTCTAGCTATAGGCTTGAGGTCCAATCTTCTTAGTTGAACCGGCTTGCCTTTGGAGTCAATCTTCCATTGAGCTCCTTCTACACATATGTCCATAAGGACTTGGTCCAACCTTTGATCAAAGTTGACTCTCCTTGTGTAGGGGCGTGCGTTCTCTTCCATGTATGGCAAGTTGAACGCCAACCTCACATTTTCCGGACTAAAATCTAAGTATTTCCCCCGAACCATTGTAACATAGTTCTTTGGATCCGGGTTCTTACTTTGATCATGGTTCTTGGTGATCCATGCATTGGCATAGAACTCTTGAACCATTAGGATGCCGACTTGTTGGATGGGATTTGTTAGAACTTCCCAACCTCTTCTTTGAATTTCATGTCGGATCTCCGGATACTCATTTCTTTTGAGTTTAAAAGGGACCTCAGGGATCACCTTCTTCTTGGCCACAACATCATAGAAGTGGTCTTGATGGGCTTTGGAGATGAACCTTTCCATCTCCCATGACTCGGATGTGGAAGCTTTTGTCTTCCCTTTCCCTCTTCTAGAGGATTCTCCGGTCTTAGATGCCATCAATGGTAATGGAAAAACAAAAAAGCTATGCTTTTACCACACCAAACTTAGAATATTGCTCGTCCTCGAGCATTAAACAAAAGAAATAGAAGAAGAAATATGGAGAGGGAGAGGGGAAGGTGTTTCGGCCAAGAGGAGTGTAGAGGGGTGTGTTGTGTGAATTTGATGAAGAATGGAGGTCTTTATATAAGGAAGGGGGGGTTAAGGTTCGGCCATATGGGTGGGTTTGGGTGGGAAATTGGTTTTGAATTTTGATGGTAGGTGGAGTTTATGAGGTAGGTTTATGGGGAAGAGGAGATGGATGTGAGTGGTGAAGGTTTAGTGGGGAAGAGAGACTGAGGTGATTGGTGAGGGGTTTTTAGGGAAGAGTGTTTGTGGGGTTGTGTGAAAGAGAGTGGTGAGAAGAAGTGAGTGGAGGTAGGTGGGGATCCTGTGGGGTCCACAGATCCTGAGGTGTTCAAGGATTTACATCCCTGCACCCATTAGGCATGTAAAAATGCCTTTGTACCCAACTCTGGGCGTTCAGCGCCAGGTTGGTGGCCATTTTGGGCGTTCAACGCCCATTTGTGTGCCATTTCTGGCGTTGAACGCCAGAACCATGCCTGTTCTGGCGTTCAGCGCCCAGAAGCTGCCCATTTTGGGCGTTCAGCGCCAGAACCATGCTCTGTTCTGGCGCTGAACGCCAGACAGATGCTCCTCCAGGGTGTGATTTTTCTTCTGCTGTTTTTGATTCCGTTTTCAATTTTTCTATTTATTTTGTGACTCCACATGATCATGACCCTAAGAAAACATGAAAAACAATAAAAATAAGAATTAGATAAACATTGGGTTGCCTCCCAACAAGCGCTTCTTTAATGTCAATAGCTTGACAGTGGGCTCTCATGGAGCCTCACAGATGTGCAGAGCTTTGTTGAGACTTTCCAACACCAAACTTAGAGTTTGGATATGGGAGTTCAACACCAAACTTAGAGTTTGGTTGTGGCCTCCCAACACCAAACTTAGAGTTTGACTGTGGGGGCTCTGGTTGACTCTGCTTGGAGAGAAGCTTTTTCTGCTTCCTCTCCATGGTTGCAGAGGGAGATCCTTAAGTTTTAAACACAAGGGACTTCTCATTCCATTGAAGGAATATTTCACCTCTGTCAACATCAATCACAGCTCTTGCTGTGGCCAGGAAAGGTCTTCCTAGGATGATGGATTCATCCTCTTCCTTTCCAGTATCCAGGACTATGAAATCAGTAGGTATGTAAAGGCCCTCAACCTTTACTAATACATCTTCTACTTGTCCATAAGCCTGTTTTCTTGAGCTGTCTGCCATCTCCAGTGAGATTTTAGCAGCTTGCACCCCATAGATTCCCAGTTTCTCTATTACAGAGAGGGGCATGAGGTTTATCCCTGAACCAAGGTCACACAGAGCCTTAAAGATCATGGTGCCTATGGTACAAGGGATTATGAACTTTCCAGGATCCTGTCTCTTTTGAGGCAATGTCAGTTGATCCAGATCACTTAGTTCATTGATGAACAAGGGAGGTTCAACTTCTCAAGCATCAATGCCAAATAATTTGGCATTCAGCTTCATGATTGCACCAAGAAACTTGGCAGTTTGCTCTTCAGTAACATCCTCATTCTCTTCAGAAGAAGAATACTCATCAGAGCTCATGAAGGGCATAAGGAGGTTCAATGGGATCTCTATGGTCTCTAGATGAGCCTCAGAGTCCCTTGGTTCCTCAGAGGGAAGCTCCTTATTGACCACTGGACGTCCCAGAAGGTCTTCCTCCTTGGGATTCACGTCCTATCCTCTCCTCACAGGTTCGGCCATGGCGCTTATGTCAATGGCCTTGCACTCTCCTTTTGGATTCTCTTCTGTATTGCTTGGGAGAGTACTAGGAGGGATTTCAGTGATCCTTTTACTCAGCTGGCCCACCTGTGCTTCCAGATTTCTAATGGAAGACCTTGTTTCATTCATGAAACTTACAGTGGCCTTAGATAGATCAGAGACTAGATTTGCTAAATTAGAAGCATTTTGTTCAGAGTTCTCTGTCTGTTGCTGAGTTGATGATGGAAAAGGTTTGCTATTGCTAAACCTGTTTCTTCCACCATTATTAAAGCCTTGTTGGGGCTTTTGATCCTTCCATGAGAAATTTGGATGATTTCTCCATGTTGAGTTATAGGTGTTTCCATAAGGTTCACCTAAGTAATTTACCTCTGCTATTGCAGGGTTCTCAGGATCATAAGCTTCTTCTTCAGGAGAAGTCTCTTGAGTACTGTTGGATGCAGCTTGCATTCCATGCAGACTCTGAGAGATCATATTGACTTGCTGAGTCAATATTTTATTCTGAGCCAATATGGCATTCAGAGTATCAACTTCAAGAACTCCCTTCTTCATAGGCGTCCCATTACTCACAGGATTCCTTTCAGAAGTGTACATGAACTGGTTATTAGCAACCATGTCAATGAGTTCTTGAGCTTCTGCAGGCGTTTTATTTAGGTGAATGGATCCACCTGTAGAAGTGTCCAATGACATCTTTGATAGCTCAGATAAACCATCATAGAATATATCCAGGATGGTCCATTCTGAAAGCATGTCAGAAGGACACTTTTTGGTCAATTGTTTGTATCTTTCCCAAGCTTCATAGAGAGATTCACCTTCTTTCTGTCTGAAGGTTTGAACATCAGCTCTAAGCTTGCTCAGCTTTTGAGGAGGAAAGTACTTGGCTAAGAAAGCCGTGACCAGCTTGTCCCAAGAGTTCAGGCTGTCTTTGGGTTGAGAATCCAACCATAATCTAGCTCTGTCTCTTACAGCAAAAGGGAAAAGCATGAGCCTGTAGACTTCAGGATCTACTCCATTAGTCTTAACAGTATCACATATCTGCAAGAATTCAGTTAAGAACTGAAAAGGATCTTCAGATGGAAGTCCATGAAACTTGCAGTTCTGCTGCATCAGAGAAACTAATTGAGGTTTCAGCTCAAAGTTGTTCGCTCCAATGGCAGGAATGGAGATGCTTCTTCCATATAAATTGGAATTAGGTGCAGTAAAGTCACCAAGCATCTTCCTTACATTATTATTATTTTCGGCTGCCATCTCCTCTGCCTGTTCGAAAATTTCTGAAAGGTTATCTCTGGATTGTTGTATTTTAGCTTCTCTTAATTTTCTCTTCAGAGTCCTTTCAGGTTCTGGATCTGCTTCCACAAGAATGTTCTTATCCTTGCTCCTGCTCATATGACAAAGAAGAAGGCACAGAAAAATAATAATAATAATAGAGATCCTTTATACCACAGTATAGGGATCCCTTTGTGAGTGGAAGAAAAGAAGGGGAGACAAAGAATGTAATATAATGGAAGAAACACAACTGTGAGGATGGAAGAGAGGTGAAATGAGATGTTAGGATATGAATGAATAAATAGAATGAGATGGGGGAGGGATAATTTTCAAAAATTATTTTTGAAAAGGAGTTAGTGATTTTTTAAAATTGGTTTTTGAAAAATGTTAGAAATTTTCGAAAATTTTTAAAATTTAAAAATAAAAATAATTAGTTAATAAAAAAGAAATTTTTGAAAAAGAGGGAAGATATTTTCGAAAATTAGAGAGAGAGAGTTAGTTAGGTGGTTTTGAAAAAGTTAAGAAACAAACAAAAAGTTAGTTAGTTAGTTGAAACAAATTTTGAAAAGATAAGAAGTTAGGAGGTTAGAAAAGATATTTTGAAACCAACTTTTTGAAAAAGATAAGATAAGAAGATATTTTGAAAAGATATGATTGAAATTAGTTTTGAAAAAGATTTGATTTTTGAAATCACAATTAATGACTTGATTCACAAGAAATCATAAGATATGATTCTAGAACTTAAAGTTTGAATCTTTCTTAACAAGCAAGTAACAAACTTGAAATTTTTGAATCAAAACATTAATTGATTATGTTATTTTCGAAAATTTGATATAAAATAAGAAAAAGATTTTTGAAAAATATTTTTGGAATTTTCGAAAATAACTAAAAATTTTGAAAAAGATTTGATTTTTGAAAAAGATTTTGAAAAAGATAAGATTTTCAAATTGAAAATTTGATTTGACTCATGAGAAACAATTTGATTTTAAAAATTTTTGAAAAAGTCAATCCAAATTTTCGAATTTGATGAGAGAAAAAAGGCAAAAGGTATTTTTTTTATTTTTGAAATTTTTATGAAAAACATGAAAATTATGCAATGCATGAAATTTTTAGATCAAAACAATGAATGCATGCAAGAATGCTATGAATGTCATGATGAACACCAAGAACACTTTGAATGTCAAGATGAACACCAAGAACTTATTTTTGAAAAATTTTTAATGCAAAGAAAACATGCAAGACACCAAACTTAGAATTCTTTAATGCTTACGCACTAAGAATTCAAGAATGCATATGATAAACATGAAAAGACACAAAACAAAAAATCATCAAGATCAAACAAGAAGACTTACCAAGAACAACTTGAAGATCATGAAGAACACTATGAATGCATGATATTTTCGAAAAATGCAAGATGCATATGAAATTGACACCAAACTTATGATATGACTCAAGACTCAAACAAGAAACAGAAAAATATTTTTGATTTTTATGCTTTTCTAATTTTTTTTGGATTTTTTCGAAAATTATATGAAAAAGAAAAAATAAGGATTCCAAAATTTTTAATATGAATTCCAGGAATCTTGCATTCTTAGTCTAAAGCTTCAGTCCAGGAATTAGACATGGCTCACTAGCCAGCCAAGCCTTCAATGAAAGCTTCGGTCCAAAACACTAGACATGGCCAATGGCCAGCCAAGCTTCAACATTTAACATCAGAGTATATTGATCTTGATAGCAAATTGCTGCTCATCATTTACCAAGTATGTAACTTACCTCTGATAGTTTGGAAGCCTCAGTCCAAAAGAATTTAGACATGGCTTTACAGCCAGCCAGGCTTCACATGCTCCATGAAACACTAGAATTCATTCTTAAAAATCTTGAACAAAATTTTGAAAACATTTTTATTTTTTTTCGAAAACATATGAGAGATTTTTGAAAATATTTTTGAAAAAATTTTTGAAAAGAAAACAAAAAGAAAATTTACCTAATCTGAGCAACAAGATGAACCGTCAGTTGTCCAAACTCAAACAATCCCCGGCAACGGCGCCAAAAACTTGGTGTTGTTGCCGGGATTGGGATCTCAGACGATTCTTGGCGCCAAACAGGAACAATTAAGTCCCCGGCAACGGTGCCAAAAACTTGGTGCACGAAATTGTGATGTCCAGGCTCGAACAATCCCTGGTAATGGCTCCAAAGCTTGGTGCTTTGATCTTAATTCATAATTGTCACAACTTCGATACAACTAACCAGCAAGTGCACTGGGTCATCCAAGTAATACCTTACGTGAGTAAGGGTCGAATCCCACGGAGATTGTTGGTATGAAGCAAGCTATGGTCACCTTGTAAATCTCAGTCAGGCGGATATAAAATAATCATGGAGTTTTCGAATAATAAGTAATAGAATAGGGATAGAGATACTTATGTAATTCATTGGTGAGAATTTCAGATAAGCGAATGGAGATGCTTTTCGTTCCTCTGAACCTCTGCTTTCCTGCTATCTTCATCCAATCGGTCTTACTCCTTTCCATGGCTGGCTGTATGCAAGGGCATCACCGTTGTCAGTGGCTACATCCCCTCCTCTCAGTGAATAATATGCTCACGCACCCTGTCACGGCACGGCTATTCATCTGTCGGTTCTCGATCATGCTGGAATAGGATTTACCCTCCTTTTGCGTCTGTCACTAACGCCCAACACTCGCGAGTTTGAAGCTCGTCACAGTCATTCAATCATTGAATCCTACTCAGAATACCACAGACAAGGTTTAGACCTTCCGGATTCTCTTGAATGCCGCCATCATTCTAGCTTACGCCACGAAGATTCTGGTTAGGAGATCTAAGAGATACTCATTCTGGCTTAATTCATGTAGAACAGAAGTGTTTGTCAGGCACGCGTTTATAGGGGAGAATGGTGATGAGCGTCACACATAATCATCACCTTCATCACGTTCTTGGGTGCGAATGGATATCTTAGAAGCGAAATAAGAAGAATTGAATAGAAAACAGTAGTACTTTGCATTAATCTTTGAGGAACAGCAGAGCTCCACACCTTAATCTATGGAGTGTAGAAACTCTACCGTTGAAAATACATAAGTGAAGGTCCAGGCATGGCCGAGATGGCCAGCCCCCTAAACGAGATCAATAGTCTCCTAAGATGAAAAACTGAGACCAAATATGGTCAAAAAGACGGTCAAAAAGACGCCTAATACACTAGTAAAAGGTCCTATTTATAATAAATTAGCTACTAGGGTTTACATGAGTAAGTAATTGATGCATAAATCCACTTCCTGGGCCCACTTGGTGTGTGTTTGGGCTGAGCCTGAGTGTTGCACGTGCAGAGGCCATTTGTGGAGTTGAACGCCAGTTTCTGTGCCAGTTTGGGCGTTCAACTCTGGTTTTGGATCCTTTTCTGGCGCTGGACGCCAGATTTGGGCAGAAGGCTGGCGTTGAACGCCAGTTTTCGTCGTCAATTCTTGGCCAAAGTATGGACTATTATATATTGCTGGAAACTTTCCAACGCAATTGGAAGCGCGCCATTTCGAGTTCTGTAGCTCCAGAAAATCCACTTTGAGTGCAGGGAGGTCAGAATCCAACAGCATCAGCAGTCCTTCTTCAACCTCTAAATCTGATTTCTGCTCAAGTCCCTCAATTTCAGCCAGAAAATACCTGAAATCATAGAAAAACACACAAACTCATAGTAAAGTCCAGAAATGTGAATTTAACATAAAAACTAATGAAAACATCCCTAAAAGTAACTAGATCCTACTAAAAACATACTAAAAACAATGCCAAAAAGCGTATAAATTATCCGCTCATCAATGAGCGGATAATTTATACGCTTTTTGGCATTGTTTTTACATAGTTTTTAGTATAATTTAGTTAGTTTTTAGTATATTTTTATTAGTTTTTAAATAAAATTCACATTTCTGGACTTTACTATGAGTTTGTGTGTTTTTCTGTGATTTCAGGTATTTTCTGGCTGAAATTGAGGGACTTGAGCAAAAATCAGATTCAGAGGTTGAAGAAGGACTGCAGATGCTGTTGGATTCTAACCTCCCTGCACTCAAAGTGGATTTTCTGGAGCTACAGAACTCCTAATGGCGTGCTCTTAATTGCGTTGGAAAGTAGACATCCAGGGCTTTCCAGCAATATATAATAGTCCATACTTTGTCCAAGTTTAGATGACGCAAACTGGCGTTCAACGCCAGTTCCATGCTGCATTCTGGAGTTAAACGCCAGAAACAGGTTACAAAGTGGAGTTAAACGCCAGAAACAGGTTACAAACTGGCGTTCAACTCCAAGAGAAGCCTCTATACGTGTAAAGCTCAATGCTCAGCCCAAGCACACACCAAGTGGGCCCCGGAAGTGGATTTCTGTATCATTTACTTATCTCTGTAAACCCTAGTAACTAGTTTAGTATAAATAGGACTTTTTACTATTGTATTTACATTCTGAGTTTTTATCTTTTGATTATCTTTTGATCTTTAGATCACGTTTGGGGGCTGGCCATTCGGCCATACCTGGACCTTATCACTTATGTATTTTCAACGGTAGAGTTTCTACACTCCATAGATTAAGGTGTGGAGCTCTGCTGTTCCTCATAAATTAATACAAAGTACTACTGTTTTTCTATTCAATTCAAGCTTATTCCTTCTCTAAGATATCCATTCGCACCCAAGAACATGATGAATGTGATGATTATGTGACGCTCATCATCATTCTCACCTATGAACGCGTGCCTGACAACCACTTCCGTTCTACATGCAAACAAGCTGGAATGAGTATCTCTTGGCTATCTAATACAGGGGACCGAGTCCGAGTTATTAGAATCTTCGTGGTATAAGTTAGAACCCATGGATGGCCATTCTTGAGATCCGAAAAGTCTAAACCTTGTCTGTGGTATTCCGAGTAGGATCTGGGAAGGGATGACTGTGACGAGCTCCAAACTCGCGAGTGCTGGGCGCAGTGACAGACGCAAAAGGATAGTAAATCCTATTCCAGTATGATCGAGAACCGACAGATGATTAGCCATGCAGTGACAGCGCATTGGACCATTTTCACAGAGAGGATGGGATGTAGCCATTGACAACGGTGATGCCCTACATAAAGCTTGCCATGGAAAGGAGTAGGAATGATTGGATGAAGACAGTAGGAAAGTAGAGGTTCAGAGGAACGAAAGGCATCTCTATACGTTTATCTGAAATTCTCACCAATGAATTACATAAGTATCTCCATCCTAGTTTATATTTCAATTATGTTTTAATTATCAAATCTCCATAACTATCTGAATCCGCCTGACTGAGATTTACAAGATGACCATAGCTTGCTTCAAGCCGACAATCTCCGTGGGATCGACCCTTACTCACGTAAGGTTTATTACTTGGACGACCCAGTGCACTTGCTGGTTAGTTGTGCGAAGTTGTGATAAAGAGTTGAGATTACAATTGTGCGTACCAAGTTGTTGGCGCCATTGATGATCACAATTTCGTGCACCAAGTATATCTTGGAGAAGAAGTAGGCGTGAATTGAAAGAAAAACAATAGTACTTCCATTAATTCTTGAAGAACAGCAGAGCTCCTCACCTTAATCTATGAGGTGTAGAAACTCCACCGTAGAAAATACATAAGTGAAAAGGGTTAAGCATGGCCGAATGGCCAGCCTCCCATGGAGGTTCCAAGATGTAAAGAGTTACATATAATCAAAGATCAAAAGTGATCCAAAGATATAAAGTAAATCTCTAAAAGTAGTTTTTATACTAGATTAGTAACCTAGGTTTACAGAAAATGAGTAACTAAGTACAGATAGTGCAGAAATCCACTTCTGGGGCCCACTTGGTGTGTGGTTGGGTTGAGCATTGAAGCTTTCATGTGCATAGGCTGTTCTTGGAGTTAAACGCCAGCTTGGGTGCCAGTTTGGGCGTTTAACTCCAATTCTGGTGCCAGTTTGGGCGTTTTACGCTAGGAAGTTTTAGGCTAGATTTGAACACCAGTTTGGGCCATCAAATCTCGAGTAAAGTATAAACTATTATATATTACTGAAAAGCCTAGGATGTCTACTTTCCAACGCAATTGAGAGCACGCCAATTGGGCTTCTGTAGCTCTAGAAATCCACTTCGAGTGTAGGGAGGTCAGAATCCAACAGCATCTGCAGTCCTTTTTCAGCCTCTGAATCAGATTTTTGCTCAGGTCCCTCAATTCTAGCCAGAAAATACCTAAAATCACAGAAAAACACACAAACTCATTGTAAAGTCCAGAAATATGATTTTTGAATAAAAACTAATAAAAATATTATAAAAAATAATTAAATTATACTAAAAACTATGTAAAAATAATGCCAAAAATAGTATAAATTATCAGCTCATCACTAATATAATTACGGAAATATTTGGTAACCAAAGAAAATTAGCCAAAAATAGCCATAACTTGCCTTATTTAGCATTTATTAATTGTTGCGATAATTAATGAATGCTAAATAAGGCACGTTCTAGCTGTATTTTTTGTCTCCCTAGCATTACCCTATAAGTAATTTATACATATTATATCATTCAAGCATTTATTGGAAAAAAAGAGATAAAATGTAGAGTGATTAATAAAGGTTTTTTTTCTTTCAAATTTATAGTTTTTAATGAAATTCAAAAGTTACTTCAATAATTATATATAACCAAAAAGATATCATTCATTTTAAATTTATAAATTTTTAAAAAAATTTAATATCATTTCAATAATTATATATAACTTACTATCTTTTTTTAAATTAATTATTTATTTTTAAATTAATTATTATTTTAGAATTTCAATAACTCATAATTAATTTATACCTATTAATATGTGTGCATGTTCAAACCGGGTTGAATAAATAGTTATTATCTTATTATATAGTAATATGCTAGATACATACTGTTTTAGATGGTAGTCTATTTTGCCGATGTAAACTAAATTTATCCTATTACATTAATAACATTAATTAATAATGTATGTATACCTATTTAAATATGTAATTCTATATTTATTTGTGTTTTGAAAGGCAAAAGTATGACACGTTATAAAAGTATGAAATGTGACGGTATATTAAAGGAAATTGAAACAGGGACTAATATAAATTACGAAAATGTTTGGTAACCAAAGAAAATTAGCCAAAAATAGCCATAACTTGCCTTATTTAATTTTTATTAATTGTTGCGACAATTAATTAATGCTAAATAAGACAAATTTTGGTTATTTTTTTGTCTACCTAACATTACCCTTGTGGTAATAATGGAGAGGTTTACATTACTTAGTAAATAATTAAACTTAATTGTGGAACATAAACCGCTTTAGATAACTGGATGTTTTATAATATTATAAAATACAATTGATGAAATAAAAAGCATGCTTCGTCTATTATTGGACATAGAATTACATAATATGAAAATGGACATAATCTTTTCACCATCGGATGGTACGCTTAAGCGCAGCATGCTGTCATATCTTAGGCTATATCAAATGGCAAACCTCCGCCAGCCCCTCATGAGGAAGACCTCGGATGACATGATACCTCTCCAGCGAAGTTTCATGGTAAATGATGAGCCACTTAGTTGAATGATGTTGACAAAATTAAGTCTCAAAGAAAAATATTAAGAAGCAAACTTGGAGGACAATAGCTACATAATATAGGAAAAATCGTTAATGATAGAAAAAAGAGTATGTATAAAATTACATGAAAAGGACAATGAGAGAAGTCATAATGCCTGATATAATAAATTACCATGGAGTAGTGTGTTGCTTGGTATTGGGTTAAAACCTTGACAATTAAGAATACCACGAGAACGACCATACAAATTGATTCATTGTTAATATCAGCAGGTTCTAGTGACATTCCACTACTGGAATCAAATAGTTGTGAATTGTTGAGGTTAACATCGCTATCAGATAGATATGAAGAGTACACATTATTGTGGAAGTTAATGCCTTTGGAAAGGTTGCGTTCTGATAGTAATGATGTGACAAGACAATAGGAATATATGTCATTAAAAGAACGTGCTTTATTGGATCCTATTATTCAGTGTAAACATTTTTCGGATGGCATTGTGTCTATTGATCATTCTTGTTGGAATCTATCTCCAGCGAGAAGTTGGGGCATACTTCGTGCTGCTGACTAAGTACAATATGGGGGAGAAATTGTTAATTACCCTGGGGTTGAAAGTGGGATGATTAATACATAACAAAATTATTTGGAGGTCAAGAAGATTCATGATAGTATGATTTTAGGTCAATCAAAGGCATACTAATGACAAAATAATCAAGTATGATAATAATTTCATCTACATGGACAAAAGGTTTCACATCAAAATTAAGCTTAACAGGCAAAAAATAGAGCTTTTTCATCCTCATATTATGATCCTTGACCTTAATTATAAGAAATGTATCCTTCCCTACATAACAGACATTCAACCAATCTCCTTGCTTTAGCCCGTATAGCATCAAGATGTTTGTGTACCCACCTACAATTATTGTAGTGCGATGTCCCTTCTCAATGAGCATGTTGATTTTATTTTCAGCAAAATCATAGAAAGTTAAGTTATTTGACAAATCATCGTTGAACCATCTGAAAAATAAGGATAGGACTTTTCCCATGTCCTACGTCTAACACCCTAATTACCCTCACTACAACATTTGGGCTGCGTTTGTTTTCAAAGACAGGATAGAACATGACACTGAGACAGAGACAATAGGACAGAGACACTAAAAGTTATTGTTTGTGTATTGTGTTTCGATACGATGTACAAGACACTAATATAATGTCCAGTATTATGTTTGGATACACATGGACAAGACTAAAATTATATGAAATGACTAAAATAACCATATGATTCCAAATTTTCTACATCAAGTATAAACTAATTTAATAGAGAATGAGAGTAGATAGGAGTACAGACGAAACTTTAAAAAAATATTTGAAGAGACCAAAAATTTTAATAAAAAAATATATAATAGTATTTATATTAAAATAAAATTATAAATATATTTATTTTAGTTTTAAATTTATTATTAATATGTAGGAATACATATGGTTAAGATTAATAAAAAAAATAGTTTTGAGTTTGATTAATAAAAAATTTTGTTTAGGTTAATAAGCCAAATTAATTTTAAATAAAAAATCAGTTTTAAAAAAAATCTGTTTTTACATGAAAAAAATAGTTTTTACACATAAAAATATATTTTTATTTATCAATTTTTTTTATCTAAAAACAGATTTTTCTTTAAATTATATAAAATCAATTACAACATATAAATTATTTTTTAGCATTTTAAAAGATCAATTTTACCTTTAATAATATTTATCTTTCAAAATTTTAAGACTAATTATAGGAAAAATAAGAAGAGATAATAGTGGAATAATAAAAAATATCTATGGACAAAAAGGAAAACAAAATTTATAAAAAAGTCCGTGTCCACTCTTCCAAATCCCGTGTCCATCGTTGTCCTTCTTAAAAGAGTGGACACAAAAATATAAAAAACTGTCTCGGAGACAATGTGTTCCGTGTCCATGTCTCTACTTCCAAACACATTTTAAACATATACTATCCATGTCTCTATGTCCTGTCTCCAAAAACAAACTCTACCTTGGGGTCTATGGCCACGGTTTTCTTGGTCACGGCAAAAAATCGTGACCATAGACCCTCTATGGTCACGGTTTTTTAGGGTGATAAAAAAAAGCTATGGTCACGGTTTTTTAAAAAAGGGTGGCCTAAAAGGGTCTATGGTCACGGTTTTGAGGGATGACCTAAAGGGGTCTATGGTCACGGTTTTTCAAAAAAGGGTGACCTAAAAGGGTCTATGGTCACGGTTTTAGGGGGTGGCCTAAAGGGGTCTATGGTCACGGTTTTAGGGGGTGGCCTAAAAGGGTCTATGGTCATGGTTTTGGGGGTGACCTAAAGGGGTCTATGGTCACGGTTTTTTACAGTGACCAAAAAGGGGCTATGGTCACGGTTTTTCAAAAAAGGGTGACCTAAAAGGGTCTATGGTCACGGTTTTAAGGAGTGACCTAAAGGAGTCTATGGTCACGGTTTTGGGAGTGGCCTAAAAGGATCTATGGTCACAGTTTTGGGGGTGACCTAAAGGTATCTATGGTCACGGTTTTTTACAGTGACCAAAAAGGGTCCGTGGTCATGGTTTTTCGAAAGGGTGACCTAAAAGGGTCTATGGTCACAGTTTTGAGGGTGACCTAAAGGGGTCTATGATCACGATTTTGGGGGTGACCGAAAGGCATATATGGTCACGGTTTTGGGGGTGGCCTAAAAGGGTCTATGGTCACAGTTTTGGGGGTGACCTAAAGGTGTCTATAGTCACGGTTTTTTACAGTGACCAAAAAAGGTCTATGGTCACGGTTTTTCGGAAGGGTGACCTAAAAGGGTCTATGGTCATGGTTTTGAGGGTGACCTAAATGGGTCTATGGTCACGATTTTTTACAGTGACAAAAAAGTGTCTATGGTCACGGTTTTTCAGAAGGGTGACCTAAAAGGGTCTATGGTCACGGTTTTGGAAGGTGACCTAAAAGGGTCTATGGTCATGGTTTTAGAGGGTGGTGACCTAAAGGAGTCTATGTTCACAGTTTTAATCAAGGGTGACCATTGGGGCTATGGTCACAGTTTTAGGAAGGGGTGACCGTAGAGGCTATGGTCATGGTGAAAACCGTGACCATAGATAAGGCAATGGTCACGGTTTTATCGCGTGACCATAGATTAACCTATGATCATAGTAAAAAAACGTGGCCTAAAGTGCCAGAATTTGAACATTACAATCGAGACCATAGAAACCATGACCATAGATAAAAAAAATCGTGACCATTGGTCTATGGCCACGAGAGAATAGGCCACGGCAGAAAAACCGTGACCATTGGTCAAAAACCGTAGCCATAGACCTATGGTCACCCTTTTCACTAGCTATGGTCACGGTTTTTCATCGTGACCATAGACCTTTTTTGTAGTGCCTAAACTTACCTCACGTTGTAAAGCAAAGGTTAATCAAATGTTACGACAATTCTAAAGCTTAAATATATTATATTGAAAGAATTAATATATTCTAGAAGTCCGATGAAGGATTAAACTCAAAAACAGAGTTCGAAAAGTGCAAAACGTATTCACAAAACTACACTAAATGAAGCACAAGACAAACGTGTAGATATCAAGAGATATGTATATAGATATATCAAAAGATCATAGTATAGAGAGCTAGCCGCTGTTTGCGGAGTTTAAGCCGGCTAGTTACATACAAACATACAGAATTTTAGAAAGTAAAAAAGCTTATACAAGTTTTTCTCTCAAAGTAAGCCTCTAGGCAAAATAAATACAAAAGTGAGAGAAACTAAACAAAATAGATCAAAAGACTTCAAAACAGGATAAAGGTCCTCCACTCTGTCACCACCAAAGCAACTCACCAAGGTAGGTTGCGACCTGCATCTGAAAAACAACAATAGAATATGGTATGAGAACCGGAGGTTCTCAGTATGGTAACAGTGCCCAGTGATGTAAGATATAAAACTCCGGGACGCCAGAGGCAATCCTACAACTTCATCTCCATCACAAGATTCAACTTAAAGCATAACTAAAACATTAAAGCATAACTTGGATCAATAATAATAAAGGGGTAATCTAACTTAGTGGATTTCTAAACTAACAACTCTCCACTGTCCCCCAGCCTTCACCAACCTATCCTCCGTGCGATCCCATCGCCACCGCCTTCCGAACCTCCTCAATCCCAGTAGAATACACAATTAATACAATGCAAGTAAAACACAAGTATAGGCATATATGTCAAGTAATTAAAATAGGCAATTAGGCATGTTATACAATTAGCCAAGCAATTTCAGATTGGCAAAGCAAACAAATAGATAGAATATGCACATGATGAGTGCTTGTTCTATTGGCTGTAATAACACATTGTCGGTTCAACTGCCAACCCAACACATCTCCATGCAGATGTCGCCCTTCGAAATCATAATGTGCGTATGCACAGGAGTAAAATTTTCTAATTCTGTTCGCTCGCACAAGGCGTGTGAACACCCTCAACAGAATACACTTCCAATGTGTGCGTGCGCATAAGGCTGTGCGTGCGCACAGCTTGCAAAGCTTCGTTGGTTGTGTGTGCGCATAGAGCGTGCTAGCGCTCCCAACAGTAGCCATATCCCTGTGTGTGCATGCGCACATTTTCAAAAATACATGGGGTGTAAGTGCGCACAGGGCTGTGCGTGCGCACACAAGCCAGAAATCACAAATTCTGCAGCATTCACAGAATTCAGATTTCAGACACCAACTTTCAACGATCATATCTTTTTCTACAAAATTCGGATTTTCACAAAATTTAAACCATTTTAAAGCTTGTTAAATTGTCTTTCATTTCCTATGGTCACCTTTGATTATATGCCTTTATGTCTATTGTTCGTTTTAAATTGCATGTTGTAGCTACCATATGATTTAAGATGTTTGATTTTGCTTGGCATAGTTAATTAAGTCCCATGGTGATAAAGAATTGTAATGTGCTAGAAATTATTTGTTAATTGAGTTTTGGGTATGTATGTTGTGTGTAAATGCCAAGTTATTTTTTTGGAAAAATTGAGTTTCAATTACAACATCACATATTGTAAAATTCTGCCTTGTGTGCAATCCATCACAATTGCATCAATTCTTGGTTATTTGTGACATAATGCTTTTTAAGTGACTAGTGTGTGTTCTAAACCGTGCACACACTTAGAATACACACATTGCTTTCTTTCATGTCACAACATTATACAATTCACTTCACTTTAGTAGTTTAGTGTATTATACCTTCACTTTTCTTTGCATCAATTTTACCTTAAGTGTTGCTTTGCTTAATTGAAGTATTTTTCACACTTAGTTTTTTTATTGAAATCAATTAGGCACCTTATGGTTTAAACTGCTATACTCTAAGACACTTGTAATTTAAAGATAATTGAAGAATAAATTTGTCATTTGATTAGGCGTATTTCTTCAATTATGTTATCTTTGTCTTAGAATTTACTCATCTTTCTTGCTTCACTTGTGTTTATGTTTTAAAATATTCTCTGTTACACTTTTTTCAAGATGAGTTTTCGTAAGTAACAAGAAAAGTAGAAGAAGAAGGCGATGGATATGGATGTGGCAGATATCCATGATGAACAGTATGATTTATAAAGTGTCCATGAAACCCTTAATCGTAGTAAGCGCACAGAAGACCATGCAACATTCATGTGTGGGAGGAGGCTTAGAGCGACAATTTTGGTTGTAGAGATGCTTTTTCCAAATACTTTCATATTTCACTTTTGTTATTACTATGTCTTTTAGATTTCTTGTTAGCTATTTTGTTACTTTGAGTTTTCTTTTTATATCGCATCTTGTTTTGGTTTGTATATAACTTAGAGTTTTAATATACACTTTTTATTTAATATAGTTTGTAAATACATCTTTTTGTTTTTAGCCATAATTGGATGAATGTGGAGAATATGAACTAGTTTTCTCTTCCTCTATATATGTGTTAAATTGGGAATAGTACAGAATAGAGAGAAGAACCTAGAATTTTAATTTTAATCCAACCACCCCTTTGAAAAAAATTTAAGTCTTAGGATACTTGATTAGAATAATAAGTTTTCAAGAAAATCTTTTTAAGGCATCCCATTAATTTGAGTTAGAGCTTTTCATTGAACTTGCTTGAATAAAGATTATGGAACATAGATTAGAGTTAGAACACACAACCAAGTGAGATTTGAGCCTTTAATGTGTGGTTGTATTATTTTAATCACTATTTAATTGTTGTGTGTTATTCTCTATAGAATTGCAATCTTTGACTTGTTTGATTCTTGATGTCCAATATTTTGTGTATGTATGTATTTATATGATTGATGTCATTGTTTCGTATAAGCTCATTTATCCAAATAGCCTTACCATTTAATCTACCATTGTTAGCCAATTTTAAGCCTTATTGATCCTCTTTGTCCTTAATTTTTAGCATACACTAACCCTAAGCAAAAAATCATAATTGTCCTAATCTGATCTTTGATTAGTTTAGGCTAGTGGTGATTGCATCGTATAGGTATCAAAAAGAAAAATTTAAAAACTTTGATAAAAAAGTGTTTTGAGTTTATTGAATTATTCTTTTTGGATTGGGAGCACACATATGCATAGAGTACTTGAATCATATGTATTTATTTTTTTGAAAAAAATGAAAAATAAAAAGAAGATATAATGTATATATTAAAAAAAAGAAATAAAAAGGGGATAAATATTGTCCCAAATGAAGTTTTAGAAGTAAATGCATATGTGATGTGAATTTATTGAGAATGCATACATGTGTGTGTGTGTGAAAAAGTGAAGTATGAGAAAAAGTCAATGGGCAATTGGTGCGGAATTTAGAGTCCACAAACTAAACCAGCAAGTGTACCGAGTCGTACCAAGTAATACCTCAGGTGAGTGAGGGTCGATCCCAAGAGGTTTGATGGATCAAGCAACAACAATTAAATGATTCACTTAGTCAGACAAGTAGAAAGTGGTATTTCGGGGTTCAAATTGCATTAAACAGTAAATCAAGAGTTTAGAAAGCAAATAGTAAACTTAGTGTGAGAAATATGTGAGAGAATAATTAAGGTTTTAGAGGTGTTTATTTTTCTGGATGTATATTTCTTACCAACTACTTTAATCATGCAAGATTCAATTCATGACAAACTATAATTGACTACACCCTAATTTCTTAGTGGTTTAGTCTCCTCTAACCTAATCAACCGCCAATTCCTTGGTCACTTAATATAGATTAGAGGGTTAGGTTCAATTCTAGTTTATTAGCCACAAAAATCCTAATTACCTAAATATAAGAGGATTATATGTCACGTATCCCGTTAAGTCCAGGCAATTAGTGATTTAGGAGGAGTTTACTTTCAAGCTAGTATTCAGGTGAGAATGTATCTGGTGGTAATACTGGAAAACAGAGTGCTTAGGGTCATGGCCAAGACTCTGAAAGCTATGTTCAAGAATCAAAATAAGCTTAACTAGAAAAGGCAATAATATCATCTGGACTCTAATAAGTTCCTAAAGATGCCAACATCTCTGAGTTTTAATGGATAGTGAGATGTCAAAACTATTCAGAAGCAAAAACCTACTAAGTCCCGCTCATTTGATTTTTAACTAAGCTACTAGGTCCTCTTAGAAGAATACAGATATTGGTTGTTAGCAACAATCTCAATCAAATCTAGAGCCTCTTCAGAGGTCTTTTTCATGTGAAGAGATCCTCCTGTAGAATTATCCAAAGGCATTTTGGCGGTCTCAGTAACTCCATCATAAAAGATCTGTAACTAGATCCAGTATGAAAACATGTCAGGAGGACATTTTCTGAGTATCAGCTTATACCTCTCCCAAGATTCATATAGAGATTCACCCTCTTTTTGCCTGAAAGTCTGAACATCAATCCTCAAATTGGTCAACTTCTGAGGTGAAAAGAATTTGGTCAGGAATTTGTTGACCAATTTGTCCCATGTATCCAAGCTTTTCTTGGGTTATGTGTCAAGCCACTGCTTAGCTCTGTCCCGTACAGAAAACGAAAAGAGAAGCAACCTATAGACATCAGGATGAACTCCATTGGTCTTCACCGTATCTCAAATTTGTAAGAAATTAGAGATGAACAAGTCTGGGTCTTCCTGTAGAGTCCATGAAACTGACAATTTTGTTGCACCAGAGAGATGAGTTGAGGCTTTAGCTCAAAATTATTAGCAACTACAGATGGTACAACAATGTTATTACCAAAGAAGTTAGGGTTAGGAGTAGTGTATGAGTCTAGTGTTCTTCTAGGTTGCTCAGGCACATTAGGAACATTGAGAACATGAGGATTAACAACATTGTTGGTGTTGTTTGGATCCATGGTAGCTCCTTCAGTTTCCTTCTTAAAATTATTCTTGAGATTTTTAGCGGCTTTATAAGCTCTAGCCTGCTGTAAACGCCCTCTCAAGGTTCTCTCAATCTCAGGATCAAAATCAAGAATAGGTTCTTTGTTCCTATTTCTTCTCATAAACAAACATAAAACAAGAAAAGTGAGATTCTCTACATCAGAGTCAAGAAAATTTCCAGTGAGGTAACCTGAGTAAAATAAATAAAATAAAATAACTGAATTAATAAAGCAAACAAAATTAAAAAATTAGTAAGCAAAATGGAATAGAAAATTTAAAATTGACAAGAAAAATAGCTAGGAAAAAAATGAAATAAAATAAAATAGCTAGAGGGCACCAAACTTAATTTCCGAGATTAAGAAAAAAATCTTTAAATTTGTTCTAAGTAAATTTTTGAAAATTCAAAGAGCAAAAATAAACAAAATTTAAGAAAAAATGTCTAACCTAAGCAATCAAATAACGAGTAGTTCTCAATCACAGTCAATCCCCGGCAACGGCGCCAAAAACTTGGTGCAGAATTTAGAGTCCACAAACTAAATTGGCAAGTGCACTGAGTCGTACCAAGTAATACTTCAGGTGAGTGAGGGTCGTTCCCACGAGGATTGATGGACCAAGCAACAATAATTGAATGATTCACTTAGTCAAAAAAGTAGAAAGTGGTGTTTCGGGATTCAAATTGCATTAAACAGTAAATCAAGAGTTTAGAAAGCAAACAGTAAACTTAGTATGAGAAATATGTGAGAGAACAGTTAAGGTTTCAGAGGTGTTTATTTTTCCAGATTTATATTTCTTACCAACTATTTTAATCATGCAAGATTCAATTCGTAGCAAACTGTAATTGACTAAACCTTAATTTCTTAGTGGTTTAGTCTCCTCTAACCTAATCAACTGCCAATTCCTTATTCACTTAATATAGATTAGAGGTTTAGGTTCAGTTCTAGTTTATTAGCCATAAAAACCATAATTATCCAAATATAAGAGGATTATATATCACGTATCTCGTTAAATCCACTACAAGAAAATAAGCTTTTTGCCATGCTTTTAAAGCGTGCCGAAAAGGGCAAAAAAAACGTACCGATAGCTTTTTGCCACGCTTTTTGAGCTATCAGCACGCTTTTGAAAGGGTCACATCTGCGAGCGTGCCGATAGCTCTATCGCCACGCTTTTTTGATCTACTGGCACGCTTTATTTTTTGCCACGCTTTGATCTATTGGCACGCTTAAAAGCGTGGCTGTATTTATAACCCTGTAGCCACGCTTTTAAAACGTGCCTAAAAGTAGACATACAGCCACGCTTTTAAAGCGTACCAAAAAAATAGATATACAGCCACGCTTTTAAAGCGTGGCCTAATCCTTTTCAAATAAAAAAAATAAAAAATAGAAAATAAAATAAAAATATTATTAAGTTAATCTTTAAAATAAAATATAATACTAAAAAATGAATTATGTACATAACAAGATATGAATGAAACAATTAAGAAAAAATAAATTCAACTTCCAAATAAACATTTAAAAAAATTACAACTTTATATTAAAAAAAAATCTAATCTAACTCCTAAACAACATCCAAGACTTTTCAGCAATCTTTGACGCTGACACCAGGGCTAAGGAACTTCGCACTTGGCAAGAATCTGAAGAGAGAAAAGCAAGTATGTGAACTGAATTGAAAGCCAAAGTAACTAGTGACTTAATGCACGTTGATCAGCACTTCAACATATAGATAAATGCATAAATCAATTTAAGTTATATATACTTACAAATCTCTAGCGGCAACAGCAAGAATATCAGCACAAAAATACAACACCAGGGCACAAGCTCTCTACTTGAGATTTTATGGTATCTATGACTTCAAAACCTCTAATAGAATTAGCATTAGGACCTGCTGTCATTTCTCCCGTAAAAGTTGATGTATCATCTAATAGCACTGATGCATCACATCCCCGAAACAAGAAATTATTAACAAAGAACTAAAATTAATTGTTTCCTAAGAATAAATATCCATGTGAAGTACACATTGCTCAACCCGTTGTAACTACCCTTTAGCACTATAATGCTCTACCAGTTCTTGCATAATCTTGAGAAGAGGGATAGAAATACAAAGAAGAAATGTATTAGAAGAATTAAGAATGAAAATTCAAAAGCCAAAACTTACTGTCATTGCAGCAGAGGCTGGCTTCAGAAGTTGTGCAGCTTTAGCAAAACTGCTTTGCATAGAAAGTTGCCTAGATAACCAATCAAAAAGGTCTTTACGCCCTTCCGCACCAAGTTTAGAATCCATCAAGGCAATTGTAATATAAGGAACCTACAATAGTAGCATACTCAGAGGATAGACACAAGACAGAAGAATCACTTAACAAAAGTTTGAAACACACCATTTTATCAAGAAGAACAGCAGCAAGCCACAAATCCAAAGTATTGAGTGCACATTCTCTCATGTGCTTCTTGTTGTCACCAAGGGATTTCAATATATCAGCCAGAATACCCTGAAACGAACAATAAAGCACAACTTGAGATGACAACACAAGATTATTAACAAGATAGAAAATACAAAAGCAGAAAACGATCCAACAAGAAATAATCAGAACAAATAATCAGAACCAACAAGAAATAATCATAACTGAAAATCCTAAAAACAATCAAAACAGAAACAAATCCTCTAAAAAAAAATCATAACAAAAAATTAAATAATTTAAAGCTTAGCAAAATGATAAAAAAATCAAATAATTAGAAGTTTAGACAAATAAAGAAAATAGAAAATCAAGTTAAAACCCTAAACCAGGAATCGAATCTTTACCGCCGCCGCCAGCGATGCATCCTGCGCCGAGCTCGACGGAGACGCCACCGATCGTTTCCTTCCAGATCCTGCCGCCGATTCATGGATAAACACCATAGACGTTGGCACTAGCAGAATGAAGGTTGGCACTGACGGGTTGCTGCTGACGAGCGGCGCTGACGAGTTGCGCTGACGAGTGGTGCTGACGGTTGGCGCGACGTGTGTGAGAGAGGGAGACGGTGGCGTGGGGCATGAGCGAGGAGGGAGGGATGGACGTAGGTGCTGCGACGGGTTGGAGGGAGAGGTTGTGACGGGTTAAGAGAGGGAGACAGCGGCGTTGTTGGAAGAGGGAGTTATGGCTGTGTTAGGGTTGCAGAGATGAGAAGGGTGAGTGACGGCGAGCTAGGGTTAAATGATTTTCGAAACAAAGTGTAGTGTATGTTGTTAATGTTATTACTTTTAGTCTAGGTTTATATGTTAACACTTAGAAAAAAGAAGTGAAGTGTGAAAAAAATGGGTGGAAACTAAATTTTGGAAGGAGGGAATTCTATGGGTACATTTTTTGAGGGTGTCTAAATGAACACAGGATATGGACACTCTTTAAAAAGGTGACAATTGAAAGACTACTTAGTCACGCTTTGCAAGCGTACCGGTTTCCCTCTATGGCCACGCTTTTTAAGTGTGACAAAAAAAGCATGGCCAAATCACAAATTATTGGCTACCCTCATAAAAGCGTGCCGATTTTCTTCTATAGCCACGCTTTTTAAGCGAAACAAAAAAAGCGTGGCCAAATCACATTTCAGTGGCCACCCTCACAAAAGCGTGGCCATTGACCACTTTTGGGCACGCTTTAAAAGCGTGGCAAAAAAAAGTGTGCCGACAGGCCTTTTTTCTTGTAGTGATCCTGGCAATTAGTGATTTAGGAGGAATTTACTTTCAAGCTAGTATTCAGGTGAGATATGTGAAACCCAAGAAATTAGTAAATGATTAGTCAACAAATTAATTATTAATCTAAAAAATTAGAAAATGAAATTTTATAGTTTAATGAGGTAGAGCTAATTAAAATAAGAATTTTGACACTAATTTTAAAGAATTTGACCTAAGATTGGGTCAAACGGGGCGTATCGGACGAGCTGGGCTAGTATTGGGCCCAAGGCCCAACCCATTCAGCCAAAACACATTAAATGAGCCATTCCTTCTTCCCCCCTTCAGCAAAACACGCTGAAGCATTTGGCCAAAAAGGGGGAAGAACACTTCCATGCAACCAAACCCTCGCTACATAATCAAATTGCCATAACTTTTGATCTGGAACTTCGATCACCGCACCGTTTGTGGCCACGTGACTGTAGCAGTGAGCTCTACAAAGGCCAGTCAATAATAGGTAAGAAAATCACTTATTTGTTTTAGTTTTCTCCTCCCTAAATTTCGAATTTAATGAGCAATTATGTTGAAAATTGCTTGATTTCGGTATTTAGGTTTAAATTAGCTTACGAGTTTTGTTGGATGTGGCTCCTTTGAGCTGTGAGTGAGGTAAGTACCCTCAAATCCTTAGTATATATGTTAAATTAGTGAGCTCTATTTTGATTATAGTGGTAATTATGATAATAGATTGAAATTGAGTATTGGATGGAGCCAATTTGAAGATTTGGATGCTTGAGGTCAAGTTTCGAAGGCCGGGTTTTGTTGGTGAGGTTTTGGAATCTTGGAAACTTGTGGTGTGGGAACGCTTGAGGTGTTCCTGGTTTATCAGGAAATCGGCCAAGGTATGATTTTGGTTTCTCGTATTTAATATGTAATGTCTCGTGAAAACATAGGCTAGATGACCATAGGATAGGTTGGAATGTATGTTTATGCTAATGATAGTGGTCTTGATGAAAATTGATAAATTGTGATGATTTATTATGGATAATTGTGAATACGAATATTGATAAGTTGAGAATTGATGTATGATTACGAATTATTTGAATTTGAAGGAAAAAATTATTATTTGAGTGATTAGTTATGATATGAGGATAGATATGTATATTGTTGAATGTTTGATGTTGGATTATTAAGAGAATAAAGTGAATTGAATTGTGAAGGTTGATTGTTGAAGTTGAAGTGTGATGTTTATAATGATATATATAATGAGCTAAGTGTATGTTGATTGGGATGTGGAAGGTTGACTTGATTGAGAAGGTTAAGGTAAGGGTTTGATAGATTTTGGAGCTATGATATGGTATGTCTTAGTGTTGATTATGAGATAGAAAGTTGGTTTTGAATGAAGAATTGATGAAAATAGAGGTTAGAGCATTTTTGTGAAAATCTAATTTTTGGCCAAACTTCGGTGAGCCATAACTCGGCTTCTGGACCCCTAAATTATTTCAAACTTATTTCATATGAAAATTGGATCGTTGAAGTTTACGCCATTCGAAGAACGGATGAAAAATATTTTAAAACGAGAAAGTTATGTGCATCGAAAGTTCGGTGTGAAAAAAATTGAAATTCTGCAAACTTAACCATTTTGACTAATCTGCAATGCATGCATATGCAAACCCTTCCATACGCGGATGGGCGTTTCTGTTTGGCATGCATGCGTATGCGGATGAGGTAATGCGTACGCGTGATGGACAAATTGCATGCGTACGCGGGATGGGAAAATTGCATGCGTACACGTGGCCCCTATTTCAGCAAACATGAATTTTGTGTTTTAAAGCCTAATTTCGAACCTCTAAACCTCTATTTTTACTTTTTTTTATCCCCTAAAACTTATTTGTAGGCTTAGTGATGAGGTAAAGTTAGGGAAGGTGAGGTAGTTTGGAAGTGAAGAAAGGTTTGGATGATAAATTGTGGTTGAAGAAGTGTAGAATTAATAACGATGTACGATTAATGACAAGTTAAGAATGATAAGATTTGATTTACGATGTGATTGTATTGAGAGGTAAATGTTGATAGTGGCAATGACCGGGTATGGCTGGAATGGTCAAGATGGCAGGGTCGAGGTGTGATCCCGCCTGCGAGTTAACTGAAAATTTTATCGAGTGGCAAGTTGAGGATGGAGGATTCCCTCTCTTGTCGTGATGTGAATTGTGCGGCAAGTTGAGGACGGAGGATTCCCTCTCTTATCGTGATGGGAATGTGGAGAAGGTAGAAAGGCACTCTCCTTCGTATTATTTTCCCCACATTCTTCTCTGGTTGCAAGGTGGAAAGGCATGCTCCTTTGATGTGGAAAGGCACTCTTCTTCGTATATCCTCTAGGAGAAGGTGAAAAGGCACGCTCCTTCGATGTGGAAAGACACTCTCCTTCATTTATGATCCTCCTGGAGATGCGCAACCTAGAGACAAATGTCTAGGTTTGCTACCAAATGTGTCGAGTTCTGGCGATTTAACCGACACGTGAGATCATGTCCAGTAGGACAGGCATGCACCATGTTGCATTTGTTTGCTTTGGTTGGGTGTGCTTAATTGTCTTGGTTTGCTTATCTAATAAATTCTGTATAACTGGTAACTATGATACATGCTGTAACTGTTCTTTAAATATGTTTGCCTTTTATTTGCTTGTGTTTGTGATTGCCTTTCTATTTTGAGTACTCTGGTGGTGGACTGATAGCAATGATTATTTGTTTTGAAATGGGCCAGAGGCCGGGTTGAGTTTATTTGGACCGGAGGCCGAGCTGGTTTGATTTGGGCCATAGGCCATGACTGGTTGGACCAGTGGTACGGGTTGGTTAACAATGATTTATTAGTAAGCGGTAAAATATATAAAATGTTATGTTAGGTGAAAGTGAAAGAAAGGGTTAAAGTTGAATGAGACAAAAAGTAAACTGCAGGGTTAGAGTTATATTGTGACTTGGGTACCTTAGAGAGTTCTGCCAAAATTTATGGTTCAGTTTATTCTTTTAAGTTTTATAATCTAAGTGTCGGCATTCTAGGATTGCCTCTAGCTTTCCTGGGACCTTATTTATTATATATGTGGGCACCTTAACCAAACTGAGAACCCCCGGTTCTCATCCCATACGATATTGTTATTTTCATTATGCAGGTCGAGAGGCACCTCGGTAAGCGTCTGGAGTTTATTCTATAAGCGAAGTATTATATCTTGGGACTCCGTATTTTGAACATATATGTTTATTATTCTGTATTTAGATTCTCCTCTGTATATTTAACTTTATTTTGTCCTTCTTAAAGGTTGATGTAGAGAAATAGGTTGTTATTTTATCTGTTTTGGGATATTTTGGGTTATGTATTTATTTATGTAAATATTCTCCGGCCAACCTTGGCTTCGTAGGTTGAGCCAGGAGCTTGAATATTTTGTATCTTTTGACATTCCCTTTATATATATATATATATATATATATATATATATATATATATATATATATGTATATCTTACGTTTCTTCGTACGCAAGTTTTCTTTTTACGTGAGCGTTGTGCCCTCTATTTTAAACTTTCCTTCAAAGGCTCCTAGTTATAAACAAATTTTCACCTATATTATATTATATAATTTTATTTTTAGAGGTCGTAATACCTTACCACCTCTGTCTTATGACTTAAGCATAAGATTGTGTGTGGTAGGGTGTTACAAGATAACTTTTCTAAGAATCAACAAGAATTTATGTAGAACAAGAGTTATTTTCCAACATACTCAAATTCATAAGATGAAGAACGAATGTAATCGTTAAATTTAAATCAATACATTAATTAAAATAGAGTGACGATAGTTTTAATCCATAGAATAAACAGAGCTCCTAACCTTAACAAGGGAGGTTTAGTTGCGCATGGCTCAGAGAAAAGCTAGGGTTCCAAAAGTGTGTAAAAACTAGAATGAGGGAGAAGAGAAGAAGAGACCGGAGGGCTAAATCTTTTCCCTTTTATATCTAACCTAATTTGATTTGAAAATAAAATAGAATAATAACCACTAAAGCCTAAAAAATTATGTTTGTAAATAAAAGTAACCAAAACAAAAAAAATACAATAAATATAACTTAAATCTAACTAATGAAGCTCCTTTATTAAAATTGAATCCGCACTACTGGCGCTAAATGCCATAATCGGTATTTAGTGCCCTTTGAGGCAGTGAGCTTTCCAATCGTTGTTGTCTTCCTGGCGCTAAACGTCAGGCTCGGCGTTTAGCGCCCTCGAGGCAGTGAGCTTGGGTATGAGTTACGAAGCACCTGGTGCTAAATTCCCAGGTCCACGTTTAGCGCCGCTTGAACAGAATCAATTGGTAACATTTCGGGTCTCCTAACGCTAAACGCCAGGTAACGGCATTTAGCGCCGCCTTCACAACTTTCTCGCACACGTTATGAGGCACCCAGTGCTGAACGCTCAGGTTTGCGTTTAGCGCCAACTTCACAGAATGGTTACACGTGTTACAAAGCGCTTGGGCACTAAACGCCAGATGCGGCGTTTAGCACCAGCTCAACAGATTCAGAATTCTTCTCTTTTCTTATACACACTCTGTCAAACTGATCCAAACTTCACCTAAAATAATTAAACAATAGAGCGACTCAAAGTAACATCTGAATAGGCTTTAAATACTAAAATCTCGATAAAACTCAATAAATGCATATCTAAAATAATAAGAAAATAAAAAAAAGATGCTCATGCATCAGCAATAAGGCTTTGCATTGTAGTGGAATAGAATGTTGTAGGTTAGGTGGAAGTCTTAGCTAATCAAAGATTCAAATTTCTAGTCCACTTAACTAAATACATCATCACCTTATCCCTAACCCCATTTTAACCTCTAAAATCCTCTTGATAATTGTATGTATGCATTGAATACTTGTTGCTTGTTAGATGAAGAACAAGTTTTAGAAAGCAAGGTTGGAAGAGAATTAAGTGATTAACCCTATATTACTAGAGTGACGAGAGAGTAAACACATCTAGTAAGAGTTTAATTGCTCAATTCTATATTCCACTTATCATATGAGTTTGAAAGTTTGTAATTTTTTTAGAGCTCAATTGATTAATGGGATTAAATTGCTTGATGTTACATCTTTTCCCTCTTTGCTTTATTACATCTTGGAATTATTTGATTCTAACCAACCTCATGTGAATAGTAGATAGAATTAGGTAGTTGTACATAATAAGTGTAAATGATTTGCATATATCTCGGTAGACTTCCTTCATCCTCTTTGTACATAATAAGATGCTGTTGGATTCTAACCCTCCTGCACTCAAAGTGGATTTTCTGGAGTTACAGAAGTCCAATTGGCGCGCTCTCAATTGCGTTGAAAATTAGACATCTTGGGCTTTCCAGAAATGTATAATACTCCATACTTTGCCCAAGATTTGATGGCCCAAACAGGCATTTAAATGCCAGCCAGAGACCCTTTTCTGGTGTAAAATGCCAGAACTGGCACCAGAACTGGAGTTAAACGCCCAAACTAGTATCCAAGCTAGCGTTTAACTCTAGAAAAGGCCTATGCACGTGTAAAGCTCAATGCTCAGCCCAAACACACACCAAGTGGGCCCTGGAAGTGGATTTCTGCACTATCTGCACTTAGTTACTTATTTTCTGTAATCCTTAGTAACTAGTTTAGTATAAATAGCACTTTTTACTATTGTATTCGTATCGGATGATAACTTTGGATCAATCCTTAGGACTTTGGAGGCTGGCCATTCGGCCATGCCTAGGCTATTTTCTCTTATGTATTTTCTACGGTGGAGTTTCTACACCTCATAGATTAAGGTGCGGAGCTCTGCTGTTCTTCATGAATTAATGCAAGTACTATTGTTTCTCTTTCAATTCACGCTTACTTTTTCTCCAAGATATACTCTCGTACTTAATTCAGTTAAGTCAGAATGAAGGGGTGACCCGTGACATTCACCCACTATCTTCGTTACTCGCTTAGCCAAGATCCGCGTGCCTGACAACCACAAGCGGTCTACATGATGTTCAACGTAGTCATTGGACGAGAGCCGGAGTATAGTCTCTTGGGTCTCTGATTCATGGACCGAGTCCGTAAGATTAGAACCTTCGTGGTAGAGGCTAAAACCAATTGGCAGCATTCCTGAGATCCGGAAAGTCTAAACCTTGTCTGTGGTATTTCGAGTAAGATCTGGAAAGGGATGACTGTGATGAGCTTCAAACTCGCGAATGTTGGGCGCAGTGACAATGTGCAAAAGGATAGAGAGATCCTATTATGACACAAGTGAGAACCGACAGATGATTAGCCGTGCGGTAGCTGTACCTGGTATTTTTCATCCGAGACAAGAAATCCGACAGTTGATTAGCCGTGCAGAAACCGTACTTGGACCATTTTCACTGAGAGGATCATACAGCTTGCCATGGAAGGGAGCACGCATGATTGGATGAAGACAATAGGAAAGCAGAGGTTCAGAAGCGACAGAGCATCTCCAAACGCTTATCTGAAATTTCCACCAATGAATTACATAAGTATCTTATTTTATTTTATGTTTTATTTATCCTTTAATTATCAAAACTCATAACCAAGTGAATCCGCCTGACTAAGATTTACAGGATGACCATAGCTTGCTTGAAGCCGACAAAACTCATAACCAAGTAAGGTTTTATTACTTGGACGACCCAGTGCACTTGCTGGTTAGTTGTACCGGAGTTGTGAAAAGTGTGATCACAATTCCGTGCACCAAGTTTTTGGCGCTGTTGCCGGGATTGTTAACCTTACGCGAGTGAGGGTTGATCCCACAGAGATTGTCAGCTTGAAGCAAGCTATGGTCATCTTGTAAATCTTAGTCAGGCGGATTCACTTGGTTATGAGTTTTGATAATTAAAGGATAAATAAAACATAAAATAAAATAAGATACTTATGTAATTCATTGGTGGGAATTTCAGATAAGTGTTTGGAGATGCTCTGTCGCTTCTGAACCTCTGCTTTCCTATTGTCTTCATCCAATCATGCGTGCTCCCTTCCATGGCAAGCTGTATGATCCTCTCAGTGAAAATGGTCCAAGTACGGTTTCTGCACGGCTAATCAACTGTCAAATTTCTCGTCTCAGATGAAAAATACTAGGTACAGCTACCGCACGGCTAATCATCTGTCAGTTCTCACTTGTGTCAGAATAGGATCTCTCTATCCTTTTGCACACTGTCACTGTGCCCAACATTCGCGAGTTTGAAGTTCGTCACAGTCATCCCTTCCCAGATCCTACTTGGAATACCACAGATAAGGTTTAGACTTTCTGGATCTCAGGAATGCTGCCAATTGGTTCTAGCCTCTACCACGAAGGTTCTAATCTCACGGACTCGGTCCGTGAATCAGAGACCCAAGAGACTATACTTCGGCTGTCGTCCAATGACTACGTTGAACATCATGTAGACCACTTGTGGTTGTCAGGCACACGGATCTTGGCTAAGCGAGTAACGAAGATAGTGGGTGATTGTCACAGATCACCCCTTCATTCTGACTTAACTGAATTAAGTACGAGAGTATATCTTGGAGAAGAAGTAAGCATGAATTGAAAGAGAAACAATAGTACTTGCATTAATTCATGAAGAACAGCAGAGCTCTGCACCTTAATCTATGAGGTGTAGAAATTCCACCGTAGAAAATACATAAGAGAAAATAGCCTAGGCATGACCGAATGGCCAGCCTCCAAAGTCCCAAGGATTGATCCAAAGTTATCATCCGATACAAATACAATATTAAAAAGTGCTATTTATACTAAACTAGTTACTAAGGATTATAGAAAATAAGTAACTAAGTGCAGATAGTGCAGAAATCCACTTTCAGGGCCCACTTGGTGTGTGCTTGGACTGAGTATTGAGATTTACACGTGCATAGACCTTTTCTAGAGTTAAACGCCAGCTTGGATGCCAGTTTGGGCGTTTAACTCCAGTTCTGGCGTTTTATGCCAGAAAATGGTCCCTGGATGGCGTTTAAATGCCAGTTTGGGCCATCAAATCTCAGAAAAAGTATGGACTATTATACATTGCTGGAAAGCCCAAGATGTCTACTTTTCAAAGTAATTGAGATCGCGCCAATTGGGCTTCTGTAACTCCAGAAAATCCACTTTGAGTGCAGGAGGGTCATAATTCAATAGCATCTGCAGTCCTTTCTCAGCCTCTGAATCAGACTTTTGCTCAAGTCCCTTAATATCAGCCAGAAAATACCTAAAATTACAGAAAAATACACAAACTCATAGTAAAGTCCAGAAATATGATTTTTTGCATAAAAACTAATAAAAATATACTAAAAAGTAACTAAAACATATTAAAAACTACCTAAAAACAATGCCAAAAAGGGTATACATTATCCGCTCATCACTAAACTTTGAAGAGTGTTGAATTCCGGTTTGGAGCTACAACGAACTTGAATTTTTAAACTTGTAAACATTCTAAATCGGTCTTTAGCGCTCGTCAAAACTCATCAAAATCTAGATAATAAATAATGTTCAGGACCGATTGGAACATAATAGGTCCAACTGCAATGCTCATTATGGTAATCTTGAAAATTCTAAATACATGTCTAAAACATGAACATTGTAAAAACTGATCAAACTGATGTATATTACTAATAACCAATGACAAAATTTTAGCTAAATAATAGAGGTCATTGCCTCCCAAATTTTTTATAGAAAAATTAGTAATAGTTGTGCATTAAGAAAAATTTAAATAATTTTATTTATTTAATTTAATATTATTTTATATTTTAATATTTATTTAATTTATTTTTTATATTATATAAAAATATTAGAATATTTAATAAGTATTAATAGCATTGTATTTTTATAGATTGATAGAAAAAATTTATAAGTTATAACTTAAAAAATTTCAAATTTTTAAGGTAAATTTTAAATCCAAACGATTATATTTTTTTGCATCATCTTTATAAAATTATTGAAGATTTCAATTATTGATGAACGAAATTATATTTACATTGAAAAAAAATTACTAAAAATATAATTCTAATTCAATTATTAAAAATTTTAAATTATTCAAACTTTAAAGAGTATTATTATAAATTATTTTATATTTTTTATTTATAAAATTATTTATTTATTATTATATTAATAATAAATTTAAAAAATAATTATAATTATAAATTTTATTTTAATATAAATATTATTATGTAATTTTTATGATAAATTTTTAATTCCCACCAAATTTTTCTTTACGCACTTATGCCACCTCCAATAGCCAATGATATATAATTGGATAACGTAAAGGAATATAATTGCATCGTCAGCAAAGGGCTTGGCTTGTTGAGCGTGTTGAATTATGTCAGGATAGAAGAACGAAGTAAAAAAGAATTTAATATAAATTAAATAAATTTAAACAATCTAATGTAATCTAAATATCTAATACATTACTAAAGGCAAGGTGTACAAATGTTGAGTGTATAAACATGCATGGATAAAGAAAGAATGAGTTAGAATGTATGGTAATAGTAGCATGTGTGATGTCATATGCATAACATGAATGGTTATTTAGAACTAAACTGCTTGATGCCACCTCGAATTTTCACTAACAAAAGACCCTCTTTTCAAGGAATGTTATGTTATAGGATGACAAACAAGACATATCTAAAGGTGGTTGAAATTTAATGCATTCTATTTCAAATAAAAGGGGAAAAACGGGGAAACGAGGTGTTATTCGATAGATGTTATATTAGTTATTATTATATAAATAACAAATATTTTTATTGTCTTTGTATTATATAAGTTGTGTTTCTCTGTAATGAATTCATAAAGAAATTGACAAGTTTATATTGCTTTTGAACAATTAATTAAAAATGATTTAATTTGATAAAACAAATGTTAAAGAAAATATAAAAATTAACATAATGATGAAGCTACTCTATTAATTATTTATACGATAGCACCAGTATTTGTAACATGTAACTAGACTATTTTGATTCTATGAAAATAGAACTACAAATAGCTAAATTATTTCGGATGTGTTTGGTAAATATGTTGAAATAAGTATAAGAGCTACATTTAATGTTTTTGAATGTTGTAATTTTTGCTTGGCTAACTTTTTTTTTATCTAAACACGAACATGATCAATGAAAGTAACAAATTATAATTTTTGCGTTCATTACATAAATTAAAAAATTAATTGACATTATACCAATTTTGCCATTCAATTTCATTTACAATAAAAGATACCAAAAACAATGGTCAGAATTCTTGAATTTTTTTATGATTATGCTTTACAAATAAATATTTTTTTAATATTATTATTAATACTCTTTGTTAAGTTTTAATTTTTATCAATTTTTTATTTATTTTTCTTGTTAATGGTATGAATATTTTTATTTAGAGTTTTTTTTATGTTCACTTATGTATATTATTGTATTTTTTAAATAGAATTTTTAGTATTCATTATTCATATAAAATTTTTTAATCATTTTTATTAATACGTATTTTTTTATAGAATATTATTTTTTATTTGACTTTGTATATTTTTTTATTATATATTCTTAAATTAGTATATATTTTATTTATTATTGTTAATTTTTATAATATACATTTTATTAGAAAGATATAACTAAATACAAAAAGAGTATTAAAGAAGGGTACTAACAAATTATAATTAAAAGAGTACTAAATTTTAACACATAAATTTAAATTCTTTTCAAGAGAAATTATAGTTAAAGAGTGTTAAAATAATATAATTTTAAATGATATAAATTTATGTCTTTTTTTTAAGTAATTTTTCTCTAACCGTAATTTTAATGTAATTTAAACAACATTCATTTTATTATAATCTATTTTGATACAAAATTACCAAACATAAATCACCTTAACACTAATTCATTTTTTATCAAAATCAAATTTGTAAAATCAATTTTATACCGACTATGGTTTGCAATGAATTTATAAAGAATTCATAAAGAAATTAATAAGTTTATATTGCTTTTGAACTATTAATTAAAAATTATTTAATTTGATAAAACAAATGTTAAAAAAAATATAAAAATTAAGATAATGATGAACCTGCTCTATTAATTATTTATACTATAGCACCAATATTTGTAATATGTAACTAGACTATTTTGATCCTATGAAAATAGAATTAAAAATAGCTAAACCATTTCATATCCAAATCCAAATCTAGTTTCAAATTAAAAAAAAAAAAAAAAAACTAATATAAAATTATGCCTCTCTGCAGCTGACATTTGAAAAAAATGAAAAATTTGTACTTCACTTGTCAAACTGCACCAGAGTTCAAATTTTTAAGAGTGGAAGATAGATCCTCTTTTAGTATATGTAAATGGGTGAGTGTGTAGTGTAGAAAAAAATTGTGTCCCTCTGACACTCTCAGTTAGTTACTTCTTCTACCATGCACAGCCACTGCCGTCGACGCTCCTTGGATCTGTCGCAGCCGCCACTAGTGGCTCTCCAGTACTCTGCCGGCAACACCTAAGCTTATCTGGTTTGTGTCTTTTCTCCACAAGAACCTATTCTGACGGTGATGGAAATTCGAAGAAGGTGATAATGTGTAAGCTCCGCAGTAGCTCTTCTTATCGCCGCTCTCATATGGCTCCGCTCTTGTTGTAGGCTTCACACTCTTCAGGTAACACTCTCCTCAACTTTTGTATTTTGTAATAATCAAAGTTTGTAGCTTTGATTATTTTGTATTACTTCTTGTAATTAATCTTTTGATCATCTTCATTTTTTCATGTCCTTGATCTTACTAGTAGTGTCTTTCTCATATGTTTACTGCACATAAGGTGTTTGAGTTATTGTCAACAAGACATGCTAGCAAAGAACTTTAGTGTGAAACTCTGTTTCTTACTCAAGCTTTTCTTATGAAATCCTCATGGTTTTATTGCGCATTCAACTCAAATTGTGTATACCTCCATTTCTTATACTTGCTTACCAATTCTTTGCAACTTTGACTCGTAATGAACAAGTTACCTTTTAGTTTTGAAGTCTTAGGTTTTAGTGATGCAATGTTGAACTTGATTGAATGTTATCTTATTTTTTTTGGAGAGTAAACAATCATTTCTACCCATAAAAGTTGAAAACGCTGACATATCTACCCATAAAAGATAAAAATTAACATTTATATTCATAAAAAATTGATTTCGCAAGTAAAATTACCCGAACCCTAAACAATTACATAAAATCCCCAAGCTACCCCCTTCTCTTCTCTCACACACGCATCCACCCTCACTCACTATCTGCAGCACCTAAACCACCACTGCCGTAGCATCATCTCCCTTCCTACTCTCTCTTTCTCTCTCTCACTCACTCACTTTTTCTCTCTCACCTCTTGAACATCAACATAGCCCAGCCACTATCCTCTTCAAAATCATAAAAAAGAACAAACTCAGATCAAATTGAAGAATAGAGCATGCATAGATTCAAAATAAAATCCTAATTTCTTAGAACCTTCACCAAAAATTGTCAATTTCTCAGATTCAAGATCACTATTTTCGTTGCAAATAACACAGAACATTAATTCGATTTTGGCGACGCTGGGAGGAGATGACGAAAACGTATCGCTAGGAGGAGAAGAGAGCAGCGACGCCGAGAGAAGAAGACGAAGATACGACGTTTGAAAAAGGAAGGAACTCAACGTTGAAGAAGTTGTGGTTGCAGAAAATAGATGACTCAAAATTGCTACTTCCTGAAGCCAAAAACCTCCCGAAGAAGAAGAAGAAAAAGAGGAGGGGAGGAGAAGATGGAGCTCACGACAGCAAAAGGAGGAACCACCATTAATACACAAAAGAGAGAGAAGAACGACAGAGATGAGAGAGACATCAATAGGGAAAGAAGAGGAAAGAGAAAAGTGCGAAGAGGAAGGAGAGAAAGAGAGAGGGACGATTAAAGAAGATAGAGTAGAAGGAAGAGAGAGAGTGCGGAAAGGGGAGGGTGCTGCAGCAATGGGGTTCTCGGTTTAGATGAAGATGAAGAGGATGAGACTCACCAAGGGTAGTTTGGGGATTTTATGTAATTATTTAAGGTTTGGGTAAATTTTGCTTGCGAAATCAATTTTTTATGGGTAGAAATGATAATTTTTATCTTCTATGGGTAGATATGTCAGCGTTTTCAACTTTTATGGGTAGAAATTGTAGTTTATTCTTTTTTGGATTATCAATTTTTTTTTGTATATGTACTAAATTTTAATTATCAATTTATGGTAAACTTTTGATTGTAATGTAAAACCATAGATTAGCTGAATATTGAAATCAAAATATGAAGCTTTGTTCTGATTATATATTTATTTAGTGTAATTATATGTTACTATTCAACACTCACATATAGAATTGTTCGAGTTCAATACTGATTTCCTATGATTGCAAATTTCTTAATGATTTTCCTTGCTCTACTTTTAAATAGATATCGCCGAATTATTCTTTCTGGTGTTGTTTTTGTAATTTTGGTTGTGCTTGTTTTCTTTTTTGAATCCTTGAATTGAAAACTTCGGGTTCCATTTGTTTTTCCTTTTCAGTTTTCATATCTTATATAGCTAAGGACGGAACAAATAGAATGCTTCTCAAGTTTTAAGGATTCTCTTTCTTACCTGTTGCAGATCTTATTTTGCTTTTTTATGCAACGTGTTTTATGTTTATCTTCTGATTGAAACGTTGCATTGCCATCATCATAAACGTAAGTAATGCATAGATTGATACAAATATAGGACACTAGCTTTTTATATTCCGTAAAAACCACAATGATGTATGTTTTTTTATATTTTTATGGTATGTTGGCATGGTTCTATAACTATAGATTTGACACAAGTGGAAGATACTAGTAAAATAGTTGTTGAATTGTGCTGCCATAATGAAATATAAGCATGACTTATCTTGAAGTATTAAACTTTTAGAATCTGCTTTATTTTTATGATGATGATATAATGATGCATGAAAAAATCATTGTATAAATAACATGATCCTGAAAGTGTATTATAAAGTAACGAATTATTATATAGTTATGAATTTTACAGAATTATAATTTGTAGATTAGCAAACTCTTTTTTTGTTTTCAAATATAATTCAGCACCCAGTAAAGTGCACTTATTGGCTGAATCTTACTTATCCCTATATTATAAAGAGTAAATGAATAAAAATACACATTAAGGAGTTTGGGTGGACAAAAATACACACCAATGAATCAAAACTATAAAAGTACACACCAAAGATAGTAATCGATGGACAAAAGTGGCACGCTGTTATTGGGGTTTTGTGTCGATTAAATTAACTACGTATATGGCAGTTTAATGTATAACCTAGCACACTTTTATATTTAAAAATCAGTATTTATTAAAGAGTAATGCTAGGGGCCAGCAACTTTTGTGATTAGTAGCCATCAAATAGCCATCAATGATGATCTAATGGTGTGAGATTGGTATGAGATTTCATCCCATGGTTCATCTTTCTCTACTGGTTACATGCTGGCCAAAATTCAATAAAATTGCTGGCCTCCTAGACTTTTCCTTTATTAAAATAGAAATACAAGTGAGTTGCCCTAATTTAAAAGAACCCAAATTTTATCCCTTTGTAAAATCTTGTGAAATTGAGGGATGAGGGTGAACCATGCTCTAAATCTCCCATATATCTCTCTTTCAACCTTTTTTGTAGTCTTTAATCCCCCTCTCTTTTTTTCTTAGTAGATAGTCTCACCACCAGAAAAAATATTTTAATGAAGTCAACACCTTTTTTTTGAGTATATCATTTCAACTAGTCTTGTATGATATCATTTCACCTGATCTTACTATGTTACTTGATCTTGTAAACTCATTTTTTACCATGACTTTTCGATCTTCTAGAAGTACAATAAATTTTCAGGTATGATTCCTATGTAATTTCTTGATGTCTTTATGTGTTGCTATTATCTACATAGAAGCATTTGGATTGCGTATAGTCTCTATAAAAATTTTTGGCTCTCCTTCATCTGTTAGAAGACAATACGCATCGTGGTTTGTCATAATATAATCCAAGTGTCATGATGGTGTTTTTCTTTGTCAAGTATATTTACAAATTTCTATGTCATTGGCCTCATCTAATTCTTGTTCCTCGTGCTTTGGTTCTGCTTTAGAAAATTCACCCTCTTTGTATTCTCATCTATTTGAACCGTGACTATCTCTTTAATAATACTATTACTTTTTTGTTCTCCTTGTAACTTATTTTTTTACAAATATCACATCTCTACTGACAACTACCTTATGAGTAGTGGGATTTTACATACGATACTCTTTAATTTCATTAGCATAATTCAAAAATATACATTTTTTAGATTTGGGGTCCAGCTTTATTCTCTCCTAAGAATTGTATGTCACATATATAGGACAACCAAATATATTAAGAAGAATAATTAGGTGGTTTACCTTGCCATATCTCTATTTGTGTCTTCAACTCAACTCCAGTTGATGATTATCGATTTATCACATAAGAGAACTTAGGTAAATAAGCAGTCCGCAACATAGCTTATGTTTGAGAGTCTTATTCCTTCACTCTGATATACCATTTTGCTTAAATATTTGTGCAACTATGAGGTGTCGCTGAATACCTGCTTGTATGCAAAATGTTAGAAAATCACCATTTACATATTTTCCTCCATTATCTAACCTCAAGTACTTGATCTTCTTTCCATATTCAAGTTTAACTTGGCTTTAAATTCCTTGTGTATCGCAAACACGTCTGACTTTTTCTTGATCGAGTACATCCAAAGCCTCCCAGAGTACTCATCAATAAATGATACAAAATATTTTACTTCTTTTAGGGACATTTTTGGTTACTCACATACATAAGAATGAATCAATTCCAATATGTGCCTACTCCAAGCAGCCGATCTACCAAATGTCAATCTATGTTGCATGCTTGTAACATAGTGCTCACAAAACGGTAAGTTATCGATTTGAGTCTAGAAGTGAGATTACGTTCTAAAAGAATCTCTAAGCCTTGTTCCACCATGTGACCCAGTTTGCAATGCCATGTAATCGTTATTTCTTCTTGACTTGCTGACGTAATTGATGCCTCTGCCTCTTGCAAAGCATCTGCGACAAGCATGTATAGATTCACCATAATCTTTTCTGCTTTTATTACCACAAGAGCACATTTAAAAAATTTTAAGATCCCACCTTCAATATGGATCTTTGTAACCAAGGTCATCAAACTGTCCAATAGACAACAAAATTTTCTTCAAGCCCTTTGCATGTCTTACCCCTTGAAGTGTGCTAACAGAACCATCAAATATTGTTATTTTGACAGTACCCACTCCAATAATTTTTAAGGCGTGATTGTTCACAACTAGAAAAATCACTTTTAGTAGCCATTTGTTTTGCTTTTAGCGGCAATAAAAATAGCGTCTAATATATTTTCTGGCAATTAAACATTAGCCATTTTATGGTTTGTCACTAAAAGATTTTAGCGGCAATTATAACAATTGTCAGTAAAAGCCTATTTAATGACCGCACAAAATATATAACTTTTAGTAGCCATATAAAATGGCAACTAAGAGTAATTTTAAAATTATAATGTTATTCCACTACTTTTAGTTACTATTGCTATTACCACAGTTATTCCACTACTTTTCACAGATTGGCTATCTAATTTTTTTCAGTAATTTGAGAATTTCCTCAAGCAATAGGCTTTTACCAATCCCAGCGGAGCCTGTGATGAACACGGATTTTTCCTGAGGGATGGCAGACAAAATATGCTTATGTTCGTTTCCCCATTCTATTGGAGTGGAGTGAAGGTTAGCCCAATGTTAGCATTCAGATTTTAGCCCTAGCTCAAAAATGCTACCTTTTCCTGGCTTTCCAAACAAAGCCCATCGAAGTCCAGTCCATCTAATTCATTTTATTCTCATTCCAGGACGGCCCAGGCTGCTATTCGAGTGCAATCGGCAAAAGCAAGTTTACGTTACTTATTTGAAAAAAAGAATTCTTTCGTTCTGCTGTCAAAAGTAGGGATTTGTGTCTGATCCTTTCAATCAAGCGGTAGAGGCAGAGGCTTTACTTCAATTGCCTACGCTAGGACAGAGCTGCTGTCAAGTGAGGATTGGTCGAGGGGAGTTCCATCATGTAGTTGGGTACAAAGAAGCCAGTAAAAGAGGAGTAGTCAGGGTACGACGAAGCACGCCTGGTACGTAAGCGAATACGGATCACGTGGGTTTGTACTCATCCGCTTTCGAGCTATCGAGTGAGGATTGGCTAAACGTACTTTGTCTCCTAGTTGATTAGTAGTTTGACGGATTATCATCGGTGTCGAGCCACGTTTTCATACCCGCAAAAAACAGGGGTCGGTCCATCGTCATAAACATGACTACACACCACTATATAAAATATAAAAAAAGAAAGAATTTCAAATAATAAGAAAAAGAAAAAGTCTTGCAACACCTATAAATAGGATGCTTCTTTTTCTATTTGGCAAAGCAAGGGGAGATATGGATCTACCAGTTACCACTGTAATACTTTCTCAAATTGAGCAAGCGATTCACCATGTAGAGAACGCAAAGTTCGAGCAAGAGCAAACCCTGGCGGCCTTCTGGGAGCACATGCCTCCTGTCGAGGAGGAGGTCGTGGTAAAGCGGATACAAGAGCTTCAGGACCGCATTCGCGCTCTCGAAGAACGAAGGAGGGCGCTCATCCAAGAGCGCGAATTGCTCCTTATCAAGGCGACCCGCATCATTTGCGGGAGACCGCGGGGAAGCAACTAATAAGTCCTTAGTTTTTCTTTTGCTTGCTTTTAACTATATATAGAATGTTGTTTGTTTGTTAACTTTTTGTTATAATGTTGTGTTTAGTTGTTTGGCTGGTTTGTCTATGTGTACGTAAGCTTCCTTATTGTACTTCCTATGTAATGGCTATTCATCAATGAATAAAAAGTGCTGGTCTGCGCTTATGCGATAGCTTTTATGCTGTTGTTCTGAGGGGAACATCTTCCGCCCATCAATCTGGAGCAGCTGGCAACATGCAATATACCCGAGACTGGATTCGGGCTTTGGACGACCGGAAGAGGGCTCTGCTCCTCAAACGGCAAGAACTAGTCATCGCAGCAGCAATCCTCCAAGGAGGAAATGGGGGCAACTAGAGGACTTTGCTGTTTTCTATTTCTATGTTGTGTTTAGTTGTGTGGCTGGTCTATGTGTGTGTAAGCTTCCGATTGTATGCACTCCCATGTAAAAAAATGCTTGTAGTGTTGGAATGGAAAAAATCAACTTTGTTCTAGTTCATTCTCTTTCCCTGTTTTGTGCATCAATTTTATTTGAATTCTTTTTGAAATAGTGAACATAGGCTTCGAGTGCCTACCAGTTGGTCGGCTAGACTATGACTGAGTCAAGCAGACACCTGCTAATCCGCGCTTCCATTCGCCATAACATAGACCTAAAGCCAAACCATCGACGAAGAACCTATCACTGACTTTTTTTCAAACTTTGTCTTCTACCTTAAGCTCCCATGCTAAGTCAACTCAGTAAACAGATTCGCTAGTTGGGTCAATTGGCACTCTTTCACTAGTGATTGTAAGCTAGGTGCCCTTAAATGACAGGACGGGAAGAAGCTCTAATGGAAGCATCCAATCAACCGAGAATTCCACCTTTCAGATTCTACATCTACTACTGCTGGAGTGGAGAATGAATCTACTAGCTGTTCCAGCAAACATATACTAAAAATAAGAAAGGGCTAGGTGTTCATGCCACCAACCAAATCCTGAAAGAAAAACAAGAGCTTCCCCGGCAAACCAGTAGAAGTTACCCATCGAGTCGAGCAATGATCCATTGGAGAAGCAAGCTGCTCTTTGTCACCCCATTTTCCTGGGGACCAAGAACAAGCTCCAAAGAAGAGGAAGGACTTCTCGCAATCTCAGGTACAATGGCTAGTTGGAAAGCCTTTCCATTCAAGCCAATCTTTTAATTCACATGAATGTGAAATCATTGCAACTAATTCTGCATACCAATCATCCGCCACCCTTTCCTTTTAGATGAGGGGAGTTTTCCCCAAGTGTCTTCCGTGCCAATTAGTCACTATGGTCGCTACTCTATGAGAGAATGTGGGTGCGAACTCATCTCCTAATCTCCTTTGATCCCAGATTCCATTTTATTTCCGAAAGCGGTACAAGGAAAATCAATCTCTCAACCAGTCACAGGTAGCCGGTAGGAGCAAGTCTTCTAATCGAGATTCCAAGTCTTATTTTGTATTTATGACATCTTATGTATTAGAAAGGTCTGGGCTAGACTAAGAAGGAAGGGAGTGAACCCACAGGAAGAGATAGAGATTATGTTTAATTACAAATAATTACATTTTTTTAATCTTACAAGAAATGAAAAGAACGAATAACATTTAAACCAAGATCAAACTCAGAACTGAAAGACAACAGAATAGAGATTTTTATCATTCCTAGCACTATAAATCACTCTATCTCTATATCGCTTTAAAGCAAGGTAGGCATGAAGTTCCCTTCGCTTGGTATCCGCATAGCGTTTCATACGAGTCTGAGCATTCTGTAAATTACGCTTAAGGAGAGAAGTATTGCATCTCGATCTCTTAACAGTTGCTCCAATTCTGAAGGGACCCCATCGTCCGGATAAAACTTAAGAAAAATAGGGGGGTCACGACCATACGCAGCTTTGAATGGAGTCATACCAATGGAAGTCTAGAAGGACAAGTTGTAACAATACTTAGCCCAAGGCAAGTAGGAAACCCATAAACGCGGAGTCTCATGAACGAAGCAACGTAGGTATAGCTCCAAACATTTATTTAAAGCCTCCATTTGCGGGTGGTACGACGAGCTCATATTCAGAGTAGTACGTACCATGAAGCTTACATAAATGTTTCCAAAAAGCACTTGTGAAAGCTTTATCACGATCAGAAACAATAGCCCGCCATGGAGTTTCACTATAGGTTCTAGAGATATAGAGTTCAGTGACTGTAAGGCTTTTTGCTAAGGCAGATCCTGATCGGAGGGGATACAACTCACTGGGTAGATTTTCTTTCGCCTACAGGGGTAGGCATTCCAATGAAGTTCCATTATTCTTTTTGCTAGGAAGGACTCCGCTCTTTGAAAGCGTTCACGCTATTTACTTAAACAAGTAAAAGTAAAGGAAGAGATGGGTTGGCTCCTTCTCTTTTTGGCTTAGCCTACCAGGGAAATAACTCCTTTGATAGCCCTTTTAAGTTAAGGCGGGAAGAGCGGATTCTTCTTCCTTTACTGTAAAGGGAGGTACATATTGACTCCTAGGGATTCGTTTCAAATGAATGTAACGATTCGTTGAACTATGTGAAATGTCTATCTAGTCTATAATCTATACGAAAAGAAAAGTACAAGTCACTCCAAACGCTTTCTCATTAGCTCGTATTATAGTAGCATTTCGGATTGGAAACTCATCGTCATACTGGTTGGCCCCGCACGGAGATCTCTTTCTAGAGGATTTCGTAACAAAGGGCTCCTGAGGTGCTAGCCGCCTTCTCGGGCTACACTTATACAGCCAGGCCAAACATACTGTCTGTGATTCGCCTAGCTGGGTGATACCTTTTGGAATGGATCCCATCCAGACTGACTAGAATGCCACTGATTTATACATAGCCCACAATCTCTCTATCTTTTGATATCGGGTATGCACTAGAGCGAGAAATAGATTTAAATCCAACACTAGCTACAAGTACCGGTTAAGCAGATCGTTGTCAATCTGCTTAATTGGTACTTGATATGAATGGCCATTTCCCCACACCCATTAGATTAGGGTGATTAGCATGAGTCTTTCACTGAGATTAGAGAGAAATCTCTAGTCAAGCTAAGGACTCTGAACCTCATACACTATTGTATGAGTCACGGAGCTATTTCCTCAATATGGCCTTTCGCTTCACTCAAGTAACTGCGTACCTTCATTTCGGAGCTAGCCATTCATGGAAAGGCCTATATAATAGAATGAAAAAGGCCTTACACGCACAGTTTAGAGTGACTTACCGTACCTTACATCCAAGAGGAATCGAACCTCTTCCAGTTTTGTGAAAAACTGGAATCCTTTGGATATCTCCCTCCCTTGCCCTCCTCCCTCCACCGTTAGTTTTCGCTGATACGGTCGCGCAGCGCTAACATAAACAGATCAGTTACTACAGGCATGAAAAATACGTAAAAAAAGATAAGCCACGCTAAGTGGTCCTTAAGTTCTTTTATACTTTTTGGAAATTCCCTGGTCGAGGGGCTCCAGGGAATTCATTCTCTAAGGCAAAGCTAAAGCAAGATAAGGTGTGGAAATGGGAGAGCGCTCTCTCGCGATCCCTACTCTAACGAGTAACCTAAGATTACAATGTCATCCACATACAAAAAAACCTTTGACCAGCTGTAGAATGGCGATAGAAAACAGAGTGGTCAACTCCACATCTACGAAGACTAAAATCAATAATCACCTCATTGAATCTACCAAACCATGCCCGAGGAGATTGCTTCAAATCATATCAATCTTTCTTCAGACAAAAAACTAGTCCAGACTCCCTCGCCATGTCAGAATGCATTTTGAATGTCTAGCTGATGACTTTCTCTCTAGGTGCCAGCAGTCCTCGTGTAGAGTTAGAGCCTAACGTGTAAGACTCAACTGCCGAGGATGCTCCCTCTTGCGAAGGATACAATGCCCTCGTGTGAACCTAGAGACGCCAACCTAGCTCACGCTAAGTTGATGTCGGCACTTGACTTTCAGCCCGGTATGACAGATTACACACTAAGTTCTTATCATATCATCCCCTTTTATTGATGGGCAAACAACGGGGATTGAACCCGCACGTGGTGGATTCACAATCCACTACCTTGATCCACTTGGCTACATCCGCACCTATCCCCACACAGGTTTTAGTCTCTATCTACGATCATATTCATTCAGACCCCCCCACTATCAAAGAGAAGCTTTTTCCTAGAGTATAGAAAAAGTATATTGTTGTGTTTTAGAATTAGGGGAAACAAAGCTTCAACATATGAATATGCCTGGCAAAGCTTCAAACAAAGAGGTTGGGCTGTTCACTTCATTGATTTTACTTCACTTAAGATTAAAGATGGGGGCACTATAGGCTTAAGCTCGTCATTCATGCAATTCCCCCGTCCATCGATCGATCACGTGAGCATCTTTTATAGAAGGGCAGCACATAGCGAACGAAAAAAGCGTTCATCCTGGATTCTATTCCTCAAGAAAAATGTCTATCAATTGATACCTATTCATTCGGTCAAAGTCTCCACGGCATTTTTATGCCTCTACTGAGATGTGCATCATGTTGGTTGATAGGAATCGGCAAAGACCTTCTTGTACACGTCCTCGAGGGCTGCATTCATGGCAATCATCACTAGTTTTTCTGAGGGCATGTATGGCTTTGTTCTTGGTGTTGTTTAATAGATGTCGAGTGCCGCTTTTTCCCGTCCGAGAACCTCCATCTGCTCTAACTGGGCGAGCTAGAATCCTTATGTCAGGTTGGTTGTTCAAAAGACATATCTTTTCTCTTTACCCTTTGCATCTTCATCTTTTCGAAAGCCTAGACCCATTCTTCTGGATCCTAATTAGTCCTAGGTGCAAGGCCTCTTCCATAAAAAAAAGGATATCTACTCCATTTTGTTGATAGAAAGAGGATAAGCGCTATCCATTGCATGAGTGGTAGCTCACGCTCAAAACTCCTCCTACACGAGTCCTAGTCATTACGTTGCAGTCCGTTTTTCGGCGTCGCTTGCGCAATTTTTTTCCCTTATTTGATTATTTCATCCATCCCCAACCTTAATCGAGTATGTATGAAGGGGGTCGGTCAGTTAAGCGGTTCGGGTTCTTGGTCGGTTCCCGTTCGTCTGCCCCCCCTCATAGTCCATTAGTAGGTAGGGTGGTCAACTTAGAGGGTGCCCGCCTCCAAAAGCGGAGACCGAACAACTGCCAGGTTGTTGAAGACACGTCTGAAGAGGAGGCGGGAGTGCTAGGGTATTGTACTAAGGGTCTAAAAAGGGTCTTAACCTAGCTCCCAAGCCCTTCGCCCTTCAAGAAAGCTATAGCTATGAAAGAAAGCTTAGGCAAAAGCCACTCTCAGAGATCATAATAACAAAAGAGGAAAGCATATGACGTAAAAGACAAGCTTACCTCGATCTGTCATTACATATGATATATCGAGAGTTCAAGACCATAACGTAAATCATTTAGAGAATGCCGATGAGAAAGTAGATTTGGTTCCGAAGTATGGAAAGCTGTGAATACAGTTAGTGAAGCTAGACCAGGAAGTGGGGTATCCCCAAAAAAGAGGTCAGTCTTAAGTTCTAGCTTAGATAGCTTAGACTGAGCTTTGCTTTCTTAAAAAGTTATTTTTTCGTTATTAGAGAAAAGCAGAAGCGGAGCACTCGTGGCACACTTACTATACCCATTCGAGAAGAAAGTATAGTTCCTATTCACCGCTACCCCTGAGTGAACAGTCTTTTCAACAAAAGAGACAACAACTTCTCCCTCGGGCTCTCTCTCCTAAGCTTGAAATAGGGAGGTTGGGCTAGGTGTAAAAGGCTTAAAAAGCTCCATATCAACATACATTAAAAAAGTGAGATTAGATCGAAAGTCATCTTTTTTCCAACCAACTTGCTCAAACGTAAATAAACGACTCCAAGGATTCTCTTTCCTCGGTATGCTAGAAAGAAGTTAGGAGGATGGTTGTTTCACGCTACGAAGTCATTTTTGTGTTGAATTGGACCTGGTACTGTCAACCTATCTTCGTTGAATAGAAGAAAACAAACTCGAGGTATTCCCCCTAACGTTTATGGGCATAGGTGCAAATGATTGGATGGCCCACTCTGGACCCTATCTTAGCGCGCTGCTCTGCAGCTTTGTTTGCAGCACTTCGCTCGTAGTTGAGAAGATTGAATTTGGGTGCAACTTGATTCGTTGGAACCAGTGTGTTCATATTCCGAGTAGGATTCAAAAGGATGTATCTCATGGAATAGAATCCGCTTCTAGAGGGTCTCGTGCTCCTAACAAAAGAGGGCTTTGCCAGAAATACTATGAATCATCGGGTAGGTTTTATCCTAAAGATTTGGAATAAAGGACGGAGGTTGGGTAAAGGGAAGAACAGCGATTGGCAGACTAGACTAAGTGTCCACTCACTACCTTTAGAGAAAAATAAGATTTTTGTTGTTAAGAACATAATTATCCAAAACAGTTAGCTAGCAGCGATTCAAATGGATTAGCTAATCGTTCTCCCAATGACCTTTTCGATCGGGTCACTGGATTTATTTTCAAACAAGGTCTTTTCCACTCGTGCTAAACACACGATTCCGGAAATCCTCAATCCATATATTTACCCATCGATCAGACCATAAGCTTCTGGGCGATACTGTGCTTCAAACATGTGGTCTTCACCTATATAGTATCGAAGGCTTGAGTTATGTCACTCTGCCCGGAGACTCCTACCCTTCTCTTATATTATCTTAGAAGCCTAACCTTTCTTATTTAAACTTCTTCCCGACTTTATATTAAGGTTTCGTATAAGACCTCCCAGACATTGTAATCGTGATCTCTGATGTTGGTATTGGCGATTTCTCATAACCTTCAGCTACCCTAATAGGTTCCTACATTTATTAGATGTTGTAAAGGTGCGAGTTGTCTCAGAGGCCGAAAGTTACGGGAGGATATATCGATAGGATACCCCAGCCGAAGGAAGTGTGATGAGCGGATAATTTATACGCTTTTTGGCATTGTTTTTACATAGTTTTTAGTATGATTTAGTTAGTTTTTAATATATTTTTATTAGTTTTTAAATAAAATTCACATTTCTAGACTTTACTATGAGTTTGTGTGTTTTTCTATGATTTCAGGTAATTTCTGGCTGAAATTGAGGGACTTGAGCAAAAATCAGATTTAGAGGCTGAAGAAGGACTGCAGATGCTGTTGGATTCTGACCTCCCTGCACTCAAAGTAGATTTTCTGAAGCTACAGGAGTCCAAATTGCGCGCTCTCAATTGCGTTGGAAAGTAGACATCCAGGGCTTTCCAGCAATATATAATAGTTCATGCTTTGCCCAAGTTTAGATGACACAAACTGGTGTTCAACGCCAGCTCTCTGCCATATTCTGGAGTTAAACGACAGAAACAGGTTGCAAAGCAGAGTTAAACGCCAGAAACAGGTTACAAACTGGCGTTTAACTCCAAGGAAGACCTCTACACATGAAAGCTTCAATGCTTAGCCCAAGCACACACCAAGTGGGCCCGGAAGTGGATTTCTGCATCATTTACTTATTTCTATAACCCTAGTAACTAGTTTAGTATAAATAGAACTTTTTACTATCATGTTAATGGTCCATCTGATCTTTGATTAGTCTTATGCTATCTTAGACCTTTATGGGGGCTGGCCATTCGGCCATGTCTGGACCTTCATCACTTATGTATTTTCAACGGTAGAGTTTCTACACACCATAGATTAAGGTGTGGAGCTCTACTGTTCCTCATGAATTAATGCAAAGTACTATTGTTTTTCTCTTCAACTCAAGCCTATTTCTTCTCTAAGATATTCATTCGCACACAAGAACATGATGAATGTGATGATTATGTGACGCTCATCATCATTCTCACTTATGAACGCTGCCTGACAAACACTTCCGTTCTACATGTAAACAAGCTTGAATGTGTATCTCTTAGCCTCCTAATCTACGATTAGAGTCTTCGTGGTATAGACTAGAATTATTGGCGGCCATTCTTGAGATCCGGAAAGTCTAAACCTTGTCTGTGGTATTCCGAGTAGGATCTGGGAAGGAATGGCTGTGACGAGCTTCAAACTCGCGAGTGCTGGGCGTAGTGACAGACGCAAAAGGATTACTGAATCCTATTCCAGTATGATCGAGAACCGACAGATGATTAGCCGTGCGGTGACAGCGCATCTTGGACCATTTTCACTGAGAGGACAGGAAGTAGCCATTGACAATGGTGATGCCCTACATAAAGCTTGCCATGGAAAGGAGTAGGAATGATTGGATGAAGATAGCAGGAAAGCAGAGGTTCAGGAGGAACAAAAGCATCTCTATACGCTTATCTGAAATTCTCACCAATGAATTACATAAGTATTTCTATCCAATTTTATATTTTAATTATCAATTCACCATAACCATTTGAATCCGCCTGACTGAGATTTGCAAGGTGACCATAGCTTGTTTCAAGCCGACAATCTCCGTGGGATCGACCCTTACTCACGTAAGGTTTATTACTTGGACGACCCAGTGCACTTGCTGGTTAGTTGTGCGAAGTTGTGAAAAAGAACTAAGATTATGAACGTGCATATAAAGTTTTCAGCGCCGTTACCGAGGAATGAACGATCACGATTTTGCATATCAAGTTTTTGGCGCCGTTGCCGGGGATTGTTCGAGTTTGGACAACTGACGGTTCATCTTGTTGCTGAGATTAGGTAATTTTATTTTAATTTTAAGTTTTTGTTTTTATTCTTTTTTTTATTTTCGAAAAATTTTCAAAAAAAAAATTTTAAAAAATAAATTATTCTATGGCTTCAGAATTTTTAAGAATGAATTCTAGAGTTTCACGATGATCTGTTGAATTCTGGCTGGCTGTGAAGCCATGTCTAATTCCTTTGGACCGAGATTCCAACTTATCATCACAAGAGTCTTTGGACTCCCATCGTATCAGCTGTTATATTCCTGATTTGTATCTGCTAAAGCTTGGCTAGCCATTGGCCATGTCTAGTGTTTTGGACCGAAGCTTTCACTGAAAGCTTGGCTGGCTAGTGAGCCATGTCTAATTCCTGGACCTGAGCTTTAGACTAACATTGAATGATTCCTGGAATTCTCATTAGAAATTTTGAAATCCTTATTTTTCTTTTTTCCAATTAATTTTCGAAAAATTACAAAAAAAAATTTTAATAAAATCATAAAAACCAAAAAAAATTTGATGTTTCTTGTTTGAGTCTTGTGTCAATTTTTAAGTTTGGTGTCAATTGCATCTTTTTAATTTTTCATTAAAATTTTAAAAAATTCATCATATGTTCTTCATGATCTTCAAGTTGTTCTTGATGATCTTCTTTGTTTGATCTTTGCATTTTTATGGTTTGTGTCTTTTCTTGTTTTTCATATGCATTTTCAATATGTTAGTGTCTCAACATTAAAAATTTTTAAGTTTGGTGTCTTGCATGTTTTTCTTTTCTTAAAAATTTTCAAAAATAAGTTCTTGGTGTTCATCTTGACATTCAAGGTGTTCTTGCATGCATCATATGTTTTGATTCATAATTTTCATGTTTTGAGTCTTTTGGTTGTTTTTTTCTTTCTTCATTAAAAATTCAAAAATAAAAAAATATCTTTCCCTTATTTTCTCATAAATTTTTGAAAATTTGAGTTGACTTTTTCAAAACTTTTTAAAATTTAGTTGTTTCTTATGAGTCAAGTCAAATTTTCAATTTAAAAATTCTATCTTTTTCAAATCTTTTTCAAAAATCAAATCTTTTTCATTTTTTCTTTCATAATTTCGAAATTTTTAAAATTTATTTTCAAAATCTTTTTCTTATTTTTATTTCATATTTCCAAAATTAATGCTAACAATTAATGTGATTGATTCAAAAATTTTAAGTTGTTACTTGTCTAGTAAGAAAGGTTCAATCTTTAAATTTTTAAATCATATCTTTTTGTTTCTTGTTAGTCAAGTAATCAACTTTAATTTTCAAAATCAAATCTTTTTAAATTTATTTTTCAAATCTTTTTTCAAAATAAGTTTCAATCACATCTTTTTCAAAATCAATTTCAAAATCTCTTCTAACCTCTTATCTTTTCAAAATTGATTTTCAAATCTTTTTCAATTAATCTTATCTTTTTGTTTAATTCTTATCTTTTTCAAAACTACCTAACTAACTCTCTCTCTCTAATTTTCGAAAATCACCTCTCTCTTTTTCAAAATTCCTTTTTAATTAACTAATTATTTTAAATTTTAATTTAATTTAATTTAATTTAAATTTTTTTTAAATTTTCGAATTTTAACTTTAATTTTAAATTAAAAACAAAAATATTTTTCTTTTCTTTTCAATTATTTTCGAAAATTTTTTCTCTCTCATCTCCTTCTAATTATTTATTTATTTACTAACACTTCTCTTCATCTCAAAATTCGAACCCTCTCTTCCTCTTGGTGTTCGAATTTCTCTTCTTCTATTCTTTTCTTCTTCTACTCACATAAAGGAATCTCTATACTGTGACATAGAGGATTCCATATTTTCTTTTCTGTTTTCTTCTTTTTCATATGAGCAGGAACAAGGATAAGAACATTCTTGTTGAGGCTGATCCTGAACCTGAGAGGACTCTAAAGAGGAAGCTAAGGGAAGCTAAAGCACAACTCTCTGGAGAAAATCTGACAGAAATTTTCGAAAAAGAAGGAGACATGGCCGAAAATAATAACAATGCAAGGAAGATGCTTGGTGACTTTACTGCACCAAATTCCAATTTAAATGGAAGAAGCAGCTCAATCCCTGCCATTGGAGCAAACAATTTTGAGCTAAAGCCTCAATTAGTTTATCTGATGCAACAGAATTGTAAGTTTCATGGACTTCCATCAGAAGATCCTTTTCAGTTCTTAACTGAATTCTTGCAGATCTGTGATACTGTTAAGACCAATGGGGTTGACTCCGAGGTCTACAGGCTTATGCTTTTCCCGTTTGTTGTAAGAGACAAAGCTAGAATATGGTTGGACTCTCAACCTAAAGATAGCCTGAACTATTGGGATAAGTTGGTCACGACTTTCTTAGCCAAGTTCTTTCCTCCTCAAAAGTTTAGCAAGCTTAGAGTGGATGTTCAAACCTTCAAACAGAAAGAAGGTGAATCCCTCTATGAAGCTTGGGAGAGATATAAGCAACTGACCAAAAAGTGTCCTTCTGACATGCTTTTAGAATGGACCATCCTAGATATATTCTATGATGGTCTGTCTGAATTATCAAAGATGTCATTGGACCATTCTGCAGGTGGATCCATTCACCTAAAGAAAACGCCTGCAGAAGCTCAGGAACTCATTGACATGGTTGCAAATAACCAGTTCATGTACACTTCTGAAAGGAATCCTGTGAGTAATGGGACGCCTCAGAGGAAGGGAGTTCTTGAAATTGATACTCTGAATGCCATATTGGCTCAGAATAAAATATTGACTCAGCAAGTCAATATGATTTCTCAGAGTCTGAATGGATTGCAAGCTGCATCCAACAGTACTCAAGAGGCATCTTCTGAAGAAGAAGCTTATGATCCTGAGAACCCTGCAATAGCAGAGGTGAATTACATGGGGGAACCCTATGAAAATACCTATAATCCCTCATGGAGAAATCATCCAAATTTCTCATGGAAGGATCAACAAAAGCCTCAACAAGGCTTTAATAATGGTGGAAGAAACAGGTTTAGCAATAGCAAGCCTTTTCCATCATCCACTCAGCAACAGATAGAGAATTTTGAGCAGAATCCATCTAGCTTAGCAAATATAGTCTCTAATCTATCTAAGGCCACTTTAAGTTTCATGAATGAAACAAGGTCCTCCATTAAAAATTTGGAGGCACAAGTGGGCCAGCTGAGTAAAAGAGTCACTGAAATCCCTCCTAGTACTCTCCCAAGAAATACAGAAGAGAATCCAAAAAGAGAGTGCAAGGCCATTACCTTACTTGGTATGGCCGAACCCAAAGAAGAGGAGGAGGACGTGAATCCTAGTGAGGAAGACCTCCTGGGACGTTCAGTGACCAATAAGGAGTTTCCCTTTGAGGAACCAAAGGAATCCGAGGCTCATCTAGAGACCATAGAGATTCCATTGAACCTCCTTTTACCATTCATGAGCTCTGATGACTATTCATCTTCTGAAGAAGATGAAGACATTGCTGAAGAGCAAGTTGCTCAATATTTAGGAGTAATTATGAAGCTGAATGCCAAATTATTTGGTAATGAGACTTGGGAGGATGAACCCCCCTTGCTCATCAATGAACTGAATGCATTGGATAGGCATAAATTACCTCAAAAGAAACAGGATCCTGATAAATTCCTAATTCCCTGTAACATAGGCACCATGACCTTTGAGAAGGCTCTGTGTGACCTGGGGTCAGGAATAAACTTAATGCCACTCTCTGTAATGGAGAAACTTGGGATCTTTGAGGTGCAAGCTGCCAGAATCTCATTAGAGATGGCAGACAACTCAAGAAAACAAGCTTATGGACTAGTAGAGGACATGTTAGTGATGAGCGGATATTTTATACGCTTTTTGGGGTTAATTTCATATAGTTTTTAGTGTGTTTTAGTTAGTTTTTAGTCTATTTTCAGTAGCTTTTAGGCAAAATTCATATTTCTGGACTTCACTATGAGTTTGTGTGTTTTTCTGTGATTTCAGGTATTTTCTGGCTGAAATCGAGGGAGCTGAGCAAAAATCTGATTCAGGCTGAAAAAGGACTACTGATGTTGTTGGATTCTAACCTCCCTGCACTCAAAAAGGATTTTCGGGAGCTACAGAACTCCAAATGGCGCGCTTCCAATTACGTTGGAAAGTAGACATCCAGGGCTTTCCATCGATATATAATAGTCCACACTTTGCTCAAGGATAGACGACGTAAACTGGCGTTCAACGCCAGTTCCATGCTGCTGTCTGGCGTCCAGCGCCAGAAACAAGTTAGGAGTTGGAGTTCAACGCCAGAATTGGATCCAAAGCTGGCGCTGAACGCCCAAAACAGCCCTATGCACGTGATTAGCTTAAGTCTCAGCCCCAGCACACACCAAGTGGGCCCCAGAAGTGGACTTCTGCACCATCTATCATAGTTTGTTCATTTTCTGTAAACCTAGGTTACTAGTTTAGTATTTAAACAACTTTTAGAGGTTTATTTTCACATCTCATGACATTTTCAGATCTAAACTTTGTACCTTTTGAAGGCATGAGTCTCTAAACTCCATTGTTGGGGGTGAGGAGCTCTGCTGTGTCTCAATGAATTAATGCAAGTAATTCTGTTTTCCATTCAAACATGCGTGTTCCTATCTAAGATATCCATTCGCACTTCAATGTGAATATGATGAACGTGACAATCATCATCATTCCCCCACGAACGCGTGCCTGACAACCACTTCCGTTCCACTATAGAATGAATGAATATCTCTTGGATCTCTTAATCAGAATCCTCGTGGTATAAGCTAGATTGATGGCAGCATTCAAGAGAATCTGGAAAGTCTAAACCTTGTCTGTGGTATTCTGAGTAGGATTTAGGGATTGAATGACTGTGACGAGCTTCAAACTCGAGAGTGCTGGGCGTAGTGACAGACGCAAAAGGATAGTAAATCCTATTCCGGTACGATTGAGAACCTGCAGATGATTAGCTGTGCGGTGACAGCGCATTTGGACCTTTATCACTGGAAGGATGGATGGTAGCCATTGACAACGGTGATCCACCAACACACAGTTTGCCATAGGAGGACGTGCGTGCGTGAATAAGAAAACAGAGGAAAGTAGAATTCCAGAAGACAAAGCATCTCCAAAACTCCAACATATTCTCCACCAGTACATACAAGTATAATTTGTGTTTTGCCCCTTTTATTCCTTGCAATCAAAATTGATAAGTGAATTATTTTATTGTTTTCCTGACTAAGAGTTACAAGATAACCATAGATTGCTTCAAGCCAACAATCTCCGTGGGATCGACCCTTACTCACGTAAGGTATTACTTGGACGACCCAGTGCACTTGCTGGTTAGTTGTACGAGTTGTAAAAAGTGTGATTTACAATTCGTGCACCAAGTTTTTGGCGCCGTTGCCGGGGATTGTTTGAGTTTGAACAACTGACGGTGAATCTTGTTGCTTAGATTAGGAAATTTTTGTCTTTTTGGTCAGAGTCTTTTATTTTCTTTTCAAAAATTTTTCAAAAAAATATTTTTTCTATTAAATCTCGTGCCAAACTTTAAGTTTGGTGTTTTCTTGTTGGTTTTCCTTTGTTTTTCGAAAATTTTATTTTGGTTTTCTAAAAATTTTAAGTTTGGTGTTCTTTCTTCATGTTCTTGTGTTCTTGTGAGTCTTGAAAGTGTTCTTAAGTTTTCCTTGCGTCTTGATCTTAAAATTTTTAAGTTTGGTGTTCCTTGGTGTTTTCCCTCCAAAATTTTCGAAAACAAGGAGCATTAGATCTAAAAATTTTAAATCTTGGGCTATCTTACTGTTTCTCTCTTTCCTCTTTAAATTCAAAAATATCTTTTCTCTCTATTTTTAAAAACAAATTTTTGAAAATTATTTTTAAAATTCAGATTTTTTTTCAAAAAAATTTAAAATCTTTTTCAAATCATATCTTTTTCAAAACTTCCTGATCACTTTCTCTCTCCTCATTTTTTCGAAAAATCTTCACCTATTTTTATTTTACATCATCTCCCTTTCTCCATCATGGATCTAAGTGGAAATGAACAGTCCAGAAGGACTCTGGGGTCATATGCTAACCTCTCTATTGCTTCATATGGGAGTAGTATCTGCATACCCTCCATTGGAGTCAGTAGCTTTGAGTTGAATCCTTAGCTCATTATCATGGTGCAGCAAAACTGCCAGTATTCCGGTCTTCCACAGGAAGAACCTACAGAGTTTCTGGCACAGTTTTTACAAATTGCTGACACAGTACATGATAAGGAGGTAGATCAGGATGTCTACAGATTATTACTGTTTCCATTTGCTGTAAAAGATCAAGCCAAGAGGTGGTTAAATAACCAACCTAAGGCTAGCATAAGGACATGGAAACAACTGACAGAAAAATTCCTGAATCAATACTTTCCTCCAAAACAGATGACACAGCTAAGACTGGACATCCAAGGCTTTAAACAAGGAGATAATGAATCTTTTTATGATGCCTGGGAGAGATATAGAGAGATGCTACGAAAATGCCCATCTGAAATGTTTTCAGAGTGGGTTCAGTTAGACATCTTCTATTATGGGCTTACAGAAAGAGCTCAGATCTCTTTAGATTGCTCAGCTGGTGGATCTATCCACATGAGAAAGACAATTGAAGAAGCTCAAGAGCTCATTGATACAGTTGCTAGAAATCAGTATCTGTACTTAAGCAGTGACCCTTCCATGAAAGAAGAGGCTAAAACAGTAACTGCTGAACTCAGTCCTGCAGAGCAAGCTGCTGAATTCAATAAGCAATTGGATTTTCTAACAAAGCAGTTAGCTGAATTCAAGGATAAACTACAAGAGACAAGGATGGCCAATATAAACATGGAAGTACAATTAAAGCAAACAAGGCAGCAGCTGTCAAAACAAATAACAGAAGAATGCCAATGAGTTCAACTAAGAAGTGGGAAAGTACTAACTACCCCACTTCAAAGCAGCAGGAAACCAAGAAATGAGCAAACCACTCAAAATCCATCTGAGGACAATAAGAGCCCAGGGAAAAATAATTCTGGCGCTAAAACGCCAGAAGTTGGGTGGAAGGCTGGTGCTGAAAGCCCAGACCATGCTCAGGACTGGCGTTCAACGCCAGAAACAAGCAAGGATCTGGCGTTGAACGCCCAAAAGAAGCACAGTTCTGGCGTTCAAACGCCAGGAACAGATGAGGAGCTGGCGTCTAACGTCACTCCAGCTTCTAACTCTGGCACTCAATTGCCAGTGAGGGATCAGACACACACAAGTGCTGATAACAACCCATCTAAAAAGGCTCATTCAACCACTTCTGTAGGAAATAAACTTACAGCAACTAAGGTTGAGGAATATAAAGCCAAGATACCTTATCCTCAAAAACTCCGCCAAGAGGAGCAGGATAAGCAATTTGCTCGCTTTGCAGATTATCTCAGGACTCTTGAAATAAAGATTCCATTTGCAGAGGCACTTGAGCAAATACCTTCTTATGCCAAGTTCATGAAAGAGATCTTGAGTCATAAGAAGGATTGGAGAGAAACTGAAAGAGTTCTCCTCACTGAAGAATGCAGTGCAGTCATTCTGAAAAGCTTTCCTGAAAAGCTTAAAGACCCTGGGAGTTTTCTGATACCATGCACATTAGAAGGTAATTGCACCAAGACAGCTTTATGTGATCTTGGGGCAAGCATCAACCTAATACCTGCATCCACTATCAGAAAGCTTGGTTTAACTGAAGAAGTTAAACCAACCCAGATATGTCTCCAACTTGCTGATGGCTCCATTAAATACCCATCAGGCGTGATTGAAGACATGATTGTCAGAGTTGGGCCATTTTCCTTTCCCACTGACTTTGTAGTGCTGGAAATGGAGGAGCACAAGAGTGCCACTCTCATTCTAGGAAGACCCTTCCTAGCAACTGGACGAACTCTCATTGATGTCCAACAGGGGAAAATAACCCTGAGAGTCAATGATGATGAGTTTAAGTTGAATGCTGTCAAAGCCATGCAACATCCAGACACATCAAAAGACTGCATGAAAGTTGATCTTATTGACTCTTTGGTGGAAGAGATCAACATGGCTGTGAGTCTCGAATCAGAGTTGGAAGACATCTTCAAAGATGCTCAGCCTGATTTGGAGGATTCAGAGGAAATGAAAGAGCCTCTAAAATTTCCTCTGGAAGAGGAAAAACCTCCTAAACCCGAGCTCAAACCATTACCACCATCCCTGAAATATGCATTTCTGGGAGAAGGTGACACTTTTCCAGTGATCATAAGCTCTGCTTTAAATCCACAGGAAGAGGAAGCACTTATTCAAGTGCTAAGGACACACAAGACAGCTTTTGGGTGGTCCATAGGTGACCTTAAGGGCATAAGCCCAGCTAGATGCATGCACAAAATCTTATTGGAGGATAATGCTAAACCAGTGGTTCAACCACAGAGGCGGCTAAATCCAGCCATGAAGGAAGTGGTGCAGAAAGAGGTCACCAAATTACTGGAGGCTGGGATTATTTATCCTATTTCTGATAGCCCCTGGGTGAGCCCTGTTCAAGTTGTCCCCAAAAAAGGAGGCATGACAGTGGTTCATAATGAAAAGAATGAACTGGTTCCTACAAGAACAGTTACAGGGTGGCACATGTGTATTGACTATAGAAGGCTCAATACAGCCACCAGAAAGGATCATTTTCCTTTACCATTCATAGACCAGATGCTAGAAAGACTGGCAGGTCATGATTATTACTGCTTTTTGGATGGCTACTCAGGCTATAACCAGATTGCAGTAGATCCCCAGGATCAAGAGAAAACAGCATTCACATGTCCATCTGGAGTGTTTGCTTATAGAAGGATGCCATTTGGGCTGTGTAATGCGCCTGCAACCTTCCAGAGATGCATGCTCTCTATTTTCTCTGATATGGTGGAAAAATTTCTGGAAGTCTTCATGGATGACTTCTCAGTATATGGAGACTCATTCAGCTCCTGTCTTGATCACCTGAAACTAGTTCTGAAAAGATGCCAAGAGACCAACCTGGTTTTAAACTGGGAAAAATGTCACTTTATGGTGATTGAAGGGATTGTCTTTGGGCATAAAATTTCAAACAAGGGAATAGAGGTGGATCAAGCAAAAATAGAGGTAATTGAAAAATTACCACCACCTGCCAATGTTAAGGCAATCAGAAGCTTTCTGGGGCATGCAGGATTCTATAGGAGGTTTATAAAGGATTTTTCAAAAATCGCAAAACCTCTGAGCAATCTGCTAGCTGCTGACACGCCATTTATGTTTGACACAGAGTGTCTGCAGGCGTTTGAAATGCTGAAAGCCAAGGTGGTCACAGCACCAGTTATTTCTGCACCAGACTGGACATTACCATTTGAGCTAATGTGTGATGCCAGTGATCACGCCATTGGTGCAGTGCTGGGGCAGAGGCGTGACAAGCTTCTGCACGTCATTTATTATGCTAGCCGTATTTTAAATGATGCCCAGAAAAATTACACAACCACAGAAAAAGAATTGCTTGCAGTGGTTTATGCCATTGACAAGTTTAGATCATGCTTGGTAGGATCAAAGGTGATTGTGTATACTGACCATGCTGCTCTCAAATATCTACTCACAAAGCAGGATTCAAAACCCAGGCTCATAAGATGGGTGTTGCTTCTGCAAGAGTTTGATATAGAAATAAGAGACAGAAAAGGGACAGAGAACCAAGTGGCTGATCATTTGTCCCGGATAGAGCCAGTAGAAGGGACGTCCCTCCCCTCTCCTAAGATCTCCGAGACTTTTTCGGATGAGCATTTATTTGCCATTCAGGAAACACCATGGTTTGCAGACATTGCAAACTATAAAGCTGCAAGGTTCATACCCAAAGAGTACAACAGGCAACAAAAGAAAAAATTAGTTACTGACGCAAAGTACTACTTGTGGGATGAACCCTATCTCTTTAAGAGATGTGCAGACGGAATAATCCGGAGATGTGTGCCTAGAGAAGAAGCACAGAGGATCCTATGGCATTGCCATGGATCACAATATGGAGGCCATTTCGGAGGTGAGCGAACAGCCACCAAGGTCCTCCAATGTGGCTTCTATTGGCCCACACTCTATAAAGATTCCCGAGAATTCGTACGTAACTGTGACAGTTGCCAAAGAGCAAGTAATCTGCCTCATGGTTACGCCATGCCTCAACAAGGAATCTTGGAGATTGAGTTGTTTGACGTATGGGGAATTGACTTCATGGGACCTTTTCCACCATCATACTCAAACACTTATATTCTGGTGGCTGTTGACTACGTATCAAAATGGGTAGAGGCCGTTGTCACACCCACCAATGATACTAAAACAGTGCTGAAGTTCCTCCAGAAATATATCTTCAGCAGGTTTGGGGTCCCTAGAGTACTAATCAGTGATGGAGGCACTCACTTCTGCAACAAACAGCTTTACTCTGCCATGGTCCGGTATGGGATTCGCCACAAGGTGGCGACTCCATATCATCCACAGACTAATGGACAAGCTGAAGTCTCTAACAGAGAGCTAAAAAGAATCCTAGAACGGACTGTAAGTACCCGTAGAAATGATTGGGCAAGAAGCTTGGATGATGCTATGTGGGCATACAGAACAGCATTCAAGACTCCTATAGGGACCTCTCCATACCAACTTGTGTATGGTAAGGCATGTCACCTGCCTGTGGAACTGGAACATAAAGCCTACTGGGCAACCAGATTCCTAAACTTTGATGCCAAATTAGCTGGAGAAAAAAGATTGCTCCAGCTAAATGAACTAGAGGAATTCAGATTCACTACTTTCGAAAATGCCAAGCTTTATAAAGAAAAATAAAAAAAATGGCATGACAGGAAGCTGTCATCTAGAATCTTTGAACCAGGACAAAATGTTCTGTTGTTTAACTCTAGGCTCAGGCTATTCCCCGGGAAACTGAAGTCCCGGTGGAGGGGACCATATGTGATTACAAGTGTATCACCATATGGTTATGTGGAGCTTCAAGATATTGATTCTGATAAGAAGTTCATTGTTAATGGACAGAGAATCAAGCACTATCTTGAAGGCAATGTTGAGCAAGAGTGCTCAAGGCTGAAGCTAGATTAAAAGCTCAGCAAGGTCCAGCTAAAGACAATAAAGAAGCGCTTGCTGGGAGGCAACCCAGCCATGGGGCATCACTTCCTCTAAGCATTTTGCCCTATTCTTGATTTTATTTGTTTATATAAAGTTCATTGATCCTAAGGTAAAGAGTCAATTGTATAAGTTCACAGGGTTACAGAAGGATTCTGCACGCAAAACAGAGAAAAAGAGCTCACTGGCAAGAAAACGCCAGTAAAAGTCTGTTTTGGGCGTTCAACGCCCAACAGAAGCATCCACTGGGCGTTGAACGCCAGTAAGGATAGCCATCTGGGCGTTCAGAAAAACGCCCAGTAACAAAGGACTTCCTTGCGTTCAACGCCAGAAATAAGCAGCAGCTGGGTGTTGAACGCCCAGGAGAAGCAGCATTTGGGCGTTGAACGCCCAAAACATGCAGCATTTGGGCGTTCAAACGCCAGGATGGTGGGGAGGAGGTAAATTCGTTTTTTCTTCATATTTTTCATTTTAATCCTAATTTTCATGTTTCAATTCATGATTTCTTGCATAAACATGTTAAGAACCCTGATTTCTAAAATCCCTAATTTCTAAAAATCCTTCTTTAAAAATATTAAATGTAAGCACAAATCCTTTTTTTTCAATCCAACTCAACTCTTTTTCAAAATTTTCAAAACAAATCTCTCTCTTTTCATTCAAAAATCTTTTCAACTAAGCAATATCTTTTTCAAATCTCCATACTATCTTTTTCAAAATTCCAAATCTATCTTTTTCAAATATCTTTCATATCTTTTCAATTTTAAATCATATCTTTTCTTATCATATTTTTTTCTAAAAATCATATCTTCTATCTTATCTTTCTCCCTATTTTTCGAAAACCCACCCTCCTCTCCCTTTAAATATGGGTTCGGCCTCGCTCCCCTCCCATCCACCATTGCACCTAGCTCTCCTTCTCTCCCTCTCCTTTCTTTTCTTTTTGCTTGAGGACAAGCAAACTTCTAAGTTTGGTGTGCTTATCCGTGATCACTAAGATCATGGCTCCTAAAGGAAAACAACCCACTCCAAGAGGCAAGAAAGAAAGCGTTCCAAAACCACTTTAGAATCAAGGGAAGTTCTTAACTAAAGAACATTCAGACCATTATTACAAAATAATGGGTCTAAGATCAGTGATCCCGGAAGTTAGATTCGATCTGAAAGAAGACGAATATCCGGAGATCCAGGAGCAAATTCGAATCAGGAACTGGGACATCCTAGCTAATCCTGAATCGAAAGTGGGAAGGAATATGGTCCAGGAGTTCTATGCTAATATGTGGCATACAGACAGGCAAAGACTATCTGGATCTACTATCTATGACTATCGGACCTTGGTCAGAGGAAAGATTGTTCATACCCACCTTGACAAGATCAGAGAGATCTTAAAACTACCTCAGCTGAAAGATGATCCAGACTCCTTCAATAGGAGAATGATGAGAACAGACAAGGGCCTGGATAAGATTCTAGAGGATATATGTATTCCTGGAGCCAGGTGGACCACCAGCACGAAGGGTGTTCCAAATCAACTCAAAAGAGAAGATCTCAAACCAGTCGCCAGAGGATGGATGGATTTCATTGGGCATTCTCTGCTGCCCACTAGCAACCGTTCTGAAGTCACTATTAGAAGAGCAGTGATGATCCATTGCATCATGATGGGAAAAGAAGTGGAAGTTCATCAACTGATTTCAACTGAATTTTACAAAAATGCAAACAAAAATTCCAAAGATGCCAGGTTGGCTTATCCAAGCTTGATTTCTATGCTCTGCAAGGATGCTGGAGTAAGGATGGGAATAACTGAGTATATCTCAATTGAGCGACCAATCACCAAAGCATCAATGAAAAAACAACAAGCACAGGATGACCCCATCAAGAAGAAAACACAGGAATTTCTCCTAGAAATCCCTCAATCTGAATACTGGGAGTATCTTGAAACATCAGTTACCAAGATGCAAGAAGCTATGGAACAAATAATGAAAGAACAGAAGGAACAAAGTAGCATTCTTTGCTATTTGATTAAAGAACAAGAGAAGCAAGGGCACGACTTAAGGGAATTGAAGCGCCAGAAATTATCTCTTGAAGGACCAAGCACCCCGCAGATTAGAGGAACATCCACTCCCCAGAACAAAGGTTGTTAAATTCCAATCTTAGCCTTAACTCTGTGATAACTGTTCTTATTCTAGTTTTACCTTAGGAGTCATATAGTAGTAATTAGTATCGATATTTTTGATTTTATCTCCAATTAAGCTATAATTTAATTTTCTCATCATCATCAAACATGAATAAAATAGAAGAATTTCTTTAGAATAAGAGGCAATAATTTTTTAGTTTTTAATAAGAACATTCTAATTATTTACATGTGGTGGCAATGCTTTCTGTCTTCTGAATGAATGCTTGAACAGTGCATATGTCTTTTGAATTTGATGTTTAAGACTGTTAAATATGTTGGCTCTTGAAAGAATGATGAACATGAGACATGTTATTGATAATCTAAAAAATCATAAGAATGATTCTTGAAGCAAGAAAAAGCAGCAAAGAACAAAGCTTGCAGAAAAAAAAATAGAAAGAAAAAACAAGCAGAAAAAGCCAAAAGCTCTTAAAACCAAGAGGCAAGAGCAAAAAGCCAATAACCCTTAAAACCAAAAGGCAAGGGTAAATAAAAAGGATCCCAAGGCTTTGAGCATTAGTGGATAGGAGGGCCTAAAGGAATAAAATCCCGGCCTAAGCGGCTAAACTAAGCTGTCCCTAACCATGTGCTTGTGGCGTGAAGGTGTCAAGTGAAAACTTGAGACTGAGCGGTTAAAGTCAAGGTCCAAAGCAAAAAGAAGAGTGTGCTTAAGAACCCTGGACACCTCTAATTGGGGACTTTAGCAAAGCTGAGTCACAATCTGAAAAGGTTCACCCAATTATGTGTCTGTGGCATTTATGTATCCGGTGGTAATACTGGAAAACAAAGTGCTTAGGGCCACGGCCAAGACTCATAAAGTAGCTGTGTTCAAGAATCAACATACTAAACTAGGAGAATCAATATCACTATCTGAATTCTGAGTTCCTATAGATGCCAATCACTCTGAGCTTCAATGGATAAAGTGAGATGCCAAAATTGTTCAGAAGCAAAAAGCTACTAGTCCCGCTCATCTAATTAGAATCTGAGCTTCACTCAAAAAATCTGAGATATTATTGCTTCTTAAATTATTTGTGTTCTATTTTATTTATCTAGTTGCTTGAGGACAAGCAACAGTTTAAGTTTGGTGTTGTGATGAGCGGATATTTTATACGCTTTTTGGGGTTAATTTCATATAGTTTTTAGTGTGTTTTAGTTAGTTTTTAGTCTATTTTCAGTAGCTTTTAGGCAAAATTCATATTTCTAGACTTCACTATGAGTTTGTGTGTTTTTCTGTGATTTCAGGTATTTTCTGGCTGAAATCGAGGGAGCTGAGCAAAAATCTTATTCAGGCTGAAAAAGGACTGCTGATGCTGTTGGATTCTGACCTCCCTGCACTCAAAGTGGATTTTTTGGAGCTACAGAACTCCAAATGGCGCGCTTCCAATTGCGTTGGAAAGTAGACATCCAGGGATTTCCATAAATATATAATAGTTCATACTTTGCTCAAGGATAGACGACGTAAACTGGCGTTCAACGCCAGTTCCATGCTGCTGTCTGGCATCCAGCGCCAGAAACAAGTTAGGAGTTGGAGTTCAACGCCAGAATTCGATCCAAAGCTGGCGTTGAACGCCCAAAACAGCCCTATGCACGTGATTAGCTTAAGTCTCAGTCCCAGCACACACCAAGTGGGCCCCAGAAGTGGACTTCTGCACCATCTATCATAGTTTGTTCATTTTCTGTAAACCTAGGTTACTAGTTTAGTATTTAAACAACTTTTAGAGGTTTATTTTCACATCTCATGACATTTTCAGATCTGAACTTTGTACCTTTTGACGGCATGAGTCTCTAAACTCCATTGTTGAGGGTGAGGAGCTCTGCTGTGTCTCAATGAATTAATGCAAGTAATTCTGTTTTCCATTCAAACATGCGTGTTCCTATCTAAGATATCCATTCACACTTCAATGTGAATATGATGAACGTGACAATCATCATCATTCCCCCACGAACGCGTGCCTGACAACCACTTCCGTTCCACTATAGAATGAATGAATATCTCTTGGATCTCTTAATCAGAATCCTCGTGGTATAAGCTAGATTGATGGCAGCATTCAAGAGAATCTGGAAAGTCTAAACCTTGTCTGTGGTATTCCGAGTAGGATTCAGGGATTGAATGACTGTGACGAGCTTCAAACTCGAGAGTGCTGGGGGTAGTGACAGATGCAAAAGGATAGTAAATCCTATTCCGGTACGATTGAGAACCTGCAGATGATTAGCCGTGCGGTGACAGTGCATTTGGACCCTTATCACTGGAAGGATGGATGGTAGCCATTGACAACGGTGATCCACCAACACACAGTTTGCCATAAGAGGACGTGCGTGCATGAATCAGAAAACAGAGGAAAGCAGAATTCCAGAAGACAAAGCATCTCCAAAACTCCAACATATTCTCCACCAGTACATACAAGTATAATTTGTGTTCTGCCCCTTTTATTCCTTGCAATCAAAATTGATAAGTGAATTATTTTATTGTTTTCCTGACTAAGAGTTACAAGATAACCATAGATTGCTTCAAGCCAACAATCTCCGTGGGATTGACCCTTACTCACGTAAGGTATTACTTGGACGACCCAGTGCACTTGTTGGTTAGTGGTATGAGTTGTAAAAAGTGTGATTTACAATTCGTGCACCAGTTAGTAAAGGTTGAAGGCCTTTACATCCTTGCTGATTTCATAATCCTAGACACTGGGAAGGATGAGGATGAATCCATCATCCTTGGAAGACCCTTCCTAGACACAGCAAAAGCTGTGATTGATGTGGACAGAGGAGAGTTGGTCCTGCAACTAAATGAGGACAACTTTGTGTTTAAAACTCAAGGATCTCCTTCTATAACCATGGAGAGGAAGCATGAAAAGCTTCTCTCACTACAGAGTCAACCAAAACCCCCACAGTCAAACTCTAAGTTTGGTGTTGGGAGGCCACAACCAAACTCTAAGTTTGGTATTGAACCCCCACATTCAAACTCTAAGTTTGGTGTTGGGAGGTCCCAACAATGGTCTGAACATCTGTGAGGCTCCATGAGAGCTCACTGTCAAGCTATTGACATTAAAGAAGCGCTTGTTAGGAGGCAACCCAATGTTATTTAATTATATCTATTTATTTTCTATTGTTATTTTATGTTTTTTTAGGTTGATGATCATGTGGATTCACAAAAACTACTGAAAAATCAAAAACAAAATGAAAAATAGCATTAAAAACAACTTACCCTGGAGGAAGAACTTACTGGCGTTTAAACGCCAGTAAGAAGCATCAAACTGGCGTTTAACGCCAGAAAGAAGCATCAAGCTGGCGTTTAACGCCAGAAAGAAGCATCAAGCTGGCGTTAAACGCCAGAAACAAGCACCAGACTGGCGTTTAACGCCAGAACAGAGCATGGAAGTGGCGTTAAATGCCAGAAACAGGCTACATTTGGGCGTTTAATGCCCAAAACAAGCAGCAAGCTGGCGTTTAACGCCAGACATGCATGCTAAGGGCGTTTTACATGCCTAATTAGAGCAGGGATGTTAAGTCCTTGACCCACTGGATCTGTGGACCCCACAGGATCTCCACCTACCCCACATCTTCTTCTCTCCTCTTCACACCTTTTCATAACTCTCTTCCACAAATACCCTTCACCAATCACCTCAATCACTTTTCCCCATCACCTCTTCACCATTCACATCCATCCTCTCTTCCCCAAAAACCCCACCTACCTCCAAAATTCAAACTCTTTTCCCTCCCAAACCCAACTCTAATGGCCAAACCCTAAACCTCCCTCCACTCCTATATAAACCCCTCATTCCTTCTTCATTTTCACACAACACAACCATCTCTTCTTCCCCTTGGCCGAATACATACCTCTCTCCCTCTCCTCCATTTTTCTTCCTCTTCTCCTTCTTTCTTTCTTCTTTTGCTCGGGGACGAGCAAATATTTTAAGTTTGATGTGGTAAAAGCATTGCTTTTTATTTTTCTATAACCATTAATGGCACCTAAGGCCAGAGAAACCTCAAGAAAGAGGAAAGAGAAGGAAATTGCTTCCACCTCTGAGTCATGGGAGATGGAGAGATTCATCTCAAAGGTCCATCAAGACCACTTCTATGAAGTTGTGGCCAAGAAAAAAGTGATCCCTGATGTTCTTTTCAAGCTCAAAAGAGCAAATATCCGGAGATCCGACAAGAGATTAAAAGAAGAGGATGGGAAGTTCTCTCTAATCCTATTCAACAAGTCGGGATCTTAATGGTTCAAGAGTTCTATGCAAACGCATGGATCACTAGGAACCATGATCAAAGTGTGAACCCGAATCCAAAGAATTGGCTTACCATGGTTCGGGGGAAATACTTAGATTTCAGTCCGGAAAATGTAAGGTTGGCGTTCAACTTGCCAATGATGCAAGAAAACGCACGCCCCTACACTAGAAGGATCAACTTTTTCAAAGGTTGGACCAAGTCCTCATGGACATATGTGTGGAAGGAGCTCAATGGAAAGTTGACTCAAGAGGCAAGCCGGTTCAGTTGAGAAGATCGAACCTTAAGCCTGTAGCTAGAGGATGGTTGGAGTTTATTCAATGCTCAATTATTCCTACTAGCAACCGGTCTGAAGTTACTGTAGACCGGGCCATCATGATCCATAGTATCATGATTGGGGAGGAAGTGGAAGTTCATGAGATTATACCTCAAGAACTCTATAAGGTGGCTGACAAGTCTTCCACTTTGGCAAGGTTAGCCTTTCCTCACCTCATTTGCCACCTCTGCAATTCGGCTGGAATTGACATAGAGGGAGACATCCTCATTGATGAGGACAAGCCCATCACTAAGAAAAGGATGGAACAAACAAGAGATCATGGACCTCAACAAGAGCATAAGAAAATTCCTCACCATAAAATTCCTGAGATGCCTCAAGGGATGCACTTCCCTCCACAAAACTATTGGGAGCAAATCAACACTTCCCTAGGAGAATTAAGTTCCAACATGGGACAACTAAGGATGGAGCACCAAGAGCACTCCATCATCCTCCATGAGATTAGAGAAGATCAAAGAGCTTTGAGGGAGGAGCAACAAAGACAAGGAAGAGACATAGAGGAGCTCAAGAGCACCATTGGTTCTTCAAGAAGAGGAAGACGCCACCCTCACTAAGGTGGACCCGTTCCTTAATCTCCTTGTTCTTATTTTCCTGTTTTTCGTTTACTATGCTTCATGTTTATTTATGTTTGTGTCTTTATTACATGATCATTAGTGTTTAAGTGTCTATGTCTTAAAGCTATGAATGTCCTATGAATCCATCACCTCTCTTAATTGAAAACTGTTCTAAAAACAAAAGAACAAGAAGTACATGGTTTCGAATTCATCCTTGAAACTAGTTTAATTATTTTGATGTGGTGACAATACTTTTTGTTTTCTGAATGAATGCTTGAACAGTGCATATGTCTTTTGATATTGTGGTTTATGAATGTTAAATATGTTGGTTCTTGAAAGAATGATGAAAAAGGAGAAATGTTATTTGATAATATGAAAAATCATAAAATTGATTCTTGAAGCAAGAAAAAGCAGTGAATACAAAAGCTTGCGAAAAAAAAGAAAAGAAAAATGGCGAAAAAAAAAGAAGAGAAAGAGAAAGAAAAAGCAAGCAGAAAAAGCCAAAAGCTCTTTAAACCAAAAGGCAAGAGCAAAAAGCCAATAGCCCTTAAAACCAAAAGGCAAGGGTAATAAAAAGGAAAAGGCTTTGAGTATCAGTGGATAGGAGGGCCTAAAGGAATAAAATCCTGGCCTAAGCGGCTAAACCAACCTGTCCCTAACCATGTGCTTGTGGCGTGAAGGTGTCAAGTGAAAACTTGAGACTGAGCGGTTAAAGTCAAGGTCCAAAGCAAAAAAAGAGTGTTCTTAAGAACCCTGGACACCTCTAATTGGGGAATTTAGTAAAGCTGAGTCACAATCTGAAAAGGTTCACCCAGTTATGTGTCTGTGGCATGTATGTATCCGGTGGTAATACTGGAAAACAGAGTGCTTAGGGCCACGGTCAAGACTCATAAAGTAGCTGTGTTCAAGAATCAACATACTGAACTAGGAGAATCAATAACACTATCTAAAATCTAAGTTCCTATAGATGTCAATCATTCTGAACTTCAATGGATAAAGTGAGATGCCAAAACTATTCAAGAGGCAAAACGCTACTAGTCCCGCTCATCTGATTGGAGCTAAGTTTCATTGATATTTTGGAATTTATAGTATATTCTCTTCTTTTTATCCTATTTGATTTTCAGTTGTTTGGGGACAAGCAACAATTTAAGTTTGGTGTTGTGATGAGCGGATAATTTATACGCTTTTTGGCATTGTTTTTACATAGTTTTTAGTATGATTTAGTTAGTTTTTAATATATTTTTATTAGTTTTTAAATAAAATTCATATTTCTAGACTTTACTATGAGTTTGTGTGTTTTTCTGTGATTTCAGCTAATTTCTGGCTGAAATTGAGGGACTTGAGCAAAAATCAGATTCAGAGGCTGAAGAAGGACTGCAGATGCTGTTGGATTCTGATCTCCCTGCACTCAAAGTGGATTTTCTGGAGTTACAGGAGTCCAAATGGTGCGCTCTTAATTTAGTTGTAAAGTATACATCCAGGGCTTTCCATCAATATATAATAGTCCATGCTTTGCCCGAGTTTAGACGACGCAAACTGGCGTTCAACGCCAGCTCTCTACCCTATTCTGGAGTTAAACGCCAGAAACAGGTTACAAACTGGCGTTTAACTCCAAGGAAGACCTCTACACATGAAAACTTCAATGCTCAGCCCAAGCACACACCAAGTGGGCCCGAAAGTGGATTTCTGCATCGTTTACTTATTTCTGTAACCCTAGTAACTAGTTTAGTATAAATAGAACTTTTTACTATCATGTTAAGGGTCCGTCTGATCTTAGACCTTTATGGGGGCTGGCCATTCGGCCATGCCTGGACCTTCATCACTTATGTATTTTCAATGGTAGAGTTTCTACACACCATAGATTAAGGTGTGGAGCTCTACTGTTCCTCATGAATTAATGCAAAGTACTATTGTTTTTCTATTCAACTCAAGCCTATTTCTTCTCTAAGATATTCATTCGCACACAAGAACATGATGAATGTGATGATTATGTGACGCTCATCATCATTCTCACTTATGAACGCGTGCCTGACAAACACTTCCGTTCTACATGTAAACAAGCTTGAATGTGTATCTCTTAGCCTTCTGATCTACGGTTAGAGTCTTCGTGGTATAGGCTAGAATTATTGGCGGCCATTCTTGAGATCCGGAAAGTCTAAACCTTGTCTGTGGTATTCCAAATAGGATCTGGGAAGGGATGGCTGTGACGAGCTTCAAACTCGCGAGTGCTGGGCGTAGTGACAGACGCAAAAGGATTACTGAATCCTATTCCAGTATGATCGAGAACCGACAGATGATTAGCCGTGCAGTGACAGCGCATCTTGGACCATTTTCACTGAGAGGACGGGAAGTAGCCATTAACAACGGTGATGCTCTACATAAATCTTGGCATGGAAAGGAGTAGGAATGATTGGATGAAGATAGCAGGAAAGCAGAGGTTCAGGAGGAACAAAAGCATCTCTATACGCTTATCTGAAATTCTCACCAATGAATTACATAAGTATTTCTATCCTATTTTATATTTTAATTATATTTTAATTATCAATTCACCATAACCATTTGAATCCGCCTGACTGAGATTTGCAAGGTGACCATAGCTTGCTTCAAGCCGACAATCTCCGTGGGATCGACCCTTACTCACGTAAGGTTTATTACTTGGACGACCCAGTGCACTTGCTGGTTAGTTGTGCGAAGTTGTGAAAAAGGACTAAGATTATGAACGTGCGTATAAAGTTTTCAGCGCCGTTACCAAGGAATGAACGATCACGATTTTGCATATCAAAGTGTTCTATTCCCAGTGGTCCAATAAAAACAAGTTGTTTATTAATCCTGGGCACAACTCTGGATCCATATCCATCTGTCTCTTCCAACAAGCCTGGTTCAATACGAGCTGTATTGGTTGTCTCACTGCATGCACTTAAAACAAAGCCAATTCCACTTGGGAAGATCAACCCCTCCATATTCTTATTATGGTTGCTCGTTTTCAAGTACTTTTTATTGAACCATCCGGTATGTTTATAACTTTCAAATTGAACTGGTAGTTCATGTATTGTAGACCAGGCATGGAGCGTACCATTGGACCTCTTCTGGAACTCCGTTATTCAAGTAAAGAAATGGGGTGGTTGCTTGCTTTTTCTCTTTCCCTTTAGCTTGGGACTTCTTAATAGTATGAATCCCATCTATTGATTCCCTTTCCTTCGATACTGATAAACTACTATTTTATGGTTTATAATGTGTTTAATTGTGTGATTTTATCATGATCTTTACCCACTTATTCATATGATTAGCATGCATTTATATATCCTTCCTAAAATTATTACATGATTGAAAACTTGCTTCCTAGAGACTTTTAATTATGTATTTTAATTCTCCTTTATTCTATTCGATGCCGTGATCTGTGTGTTAAGTGTTTCAGGCTTTATAGGGCATGAATGAGTTGGAGATTGGAAAGGAAGCTTGCAAAAATGGAAGGAACACAAGAAATTAAGGAGATGACCAGCGAGAAGTGACGCGGCCGCATGGCTCACGCGACCGCGTGGAAGAGAGGAAATCGCAGTGACGCGGCCGCATGGCTCACGCGACCACGCGGATTGGAATAGCACAAGTGATGCGGAGGCGTGGACGACGCGCCCGCGTGGCAAAGCAAAACGCCGCATGACGCGTTCGCATGAATGACGCGATTGCGTGACATGCGCGATCTGCATAATCTGCAGAATTCGCTGGGGGCGATTTTGGGCCCTATTTCGACCCAGTTTTCGGCCCGAAAAAGCAGACTAGAGCCAGAGGACATGCAGAAACCAAAAGCAACATTCATTCTACACAGTTTTTAGTTTTTAGATCTAGTTTTACTCCTCCTCTAGGTTTTCTCTCCACACATTCATAGTTCTTAGGATTTTTAATTCGATTGCTCTTTGCATTGGGATATTGAGAAGAGTTATTACCTCATCAAGACTTTGTCATTCTAGTTCGTTTTCTTTACTTGGCTTTACTCTTCCATGTCCTTTAATTTACTCAATGTTACTATTGGATTATTTTAGAATTATTAATACAAGAGTTACTTTTATTTTTTATTGATTTCTTTGAGTTTTATTTATCATGTCTTTCTTTAATTCCCTTGTCTATGTTATGTGTTCCATAATCACAATTAGCGAGTAGTTCCCTAACTTGATGGGGAGTTGATTGAAAGGAACCCTTGAGTTGGAATACTCAAAAGAGAGATTGTAATTGGATTCATTGTTGGATGGCTCTCTAGTCACTAACGCCAATCCTTCCAAGTAAGCGGATTGGGACTTGTGAGTAGAAACATCATTCCAACTTGTTTGACTTTCCCTTATTTAGTAAGGGATAACTAAATAGAACAACCTTCAATTATCAATTAATCTTGAGAGTACTGCAACAAGAATGGGGCTTCCAACTAATCTACTCCCAATCAAGGCTTTTATTTAAATTACTTAATTCCCCCAATTTAATTTTCTGTTTATTCAACTCAAACTCTTTCTGAAAATATCTGATTAATGAAATAGCACACCTTTCTGCAACTCGTTGGGAGATGACCTGGGATTCATACTCCCAGTATTTTAAATTTTAATTTTTGTGACAACCTTTCTAAATTGATAAGCGGATTTCTGGTTGGTTAAGAACTATACTTGCAACGCACAACTTATATCAATTCTTAATTAGCCAATTTCCGCCACGTCAATTTTTGGCGCCGTTGTCGGGGAGTTGCAATAGAGTTCTAAAGTTATTAATTGGATTTTATTTATTTTCATTTTATTTTATCTTGCTACCATGAGCTAGTTGTTTCTTTCGTTAGATGACGCGTTCACTTCCTGATCCAAACTTGCTAGTATTTGATCCTGAGATTGAAAGAACTATTTCACGAATAAGGCAAGCTCGGCGTCGGTTAGTCCTCTCTGAGGGCGGATCTGAAACGTCACTTGAGAAAGAAACCAGCCTCCGTTTTACTGATTTGGTTGATTTACGTGCAGGTAACATGGCAGCAGCTAGGAGAGTTACTATCCAGGAGGCTGGAGCCCCTGATTTTACAATGCAACCATTTCAAGCGCATCACCCAGCGGTGGCTATAAACTTTGAAATAAAGACCGCACTGCTCAATTTGATGCCCAAGTTTCATGGCTTACCTGCTCAAGAGCCTATCAAGCACCTGAGAGATTTTCAAGCAGTCTGTTCTACTGTCAGGCGTGATGGTGCAGATGAAACTTCAATTTTGCTGAAAGCTTTCCCGTTTTCTCTTGAGGGGAAGGCAAGAGGGCGGTACTACACTCAACCAGCAGCAACTGTATCCAACTGGGATACACTGAGAAGAGAATTCTTGGAAAAATTCTTTCCAGCTGAAGTTACTAATAAACTGAGGAAAGGCATTTCCATGATTGTCCAGGATGAATCTGAAACTCTCTATGAATACTGGGAGCGCTTCAATAATCTTCTGGAAGCATGCCCCCACCATATGATTGACAAGATAGTATTGCTTGGTTACGTCACACAAGGCATGAGGCCCCAAGATAAGACCACATTGGAAAGTGCTAGCAATGGGTCTATGAAAAAGTACAAGACCACTGATGAGGCATGGCAATTGATTAGCGACTTAGCTGAATCGACTCGGAATCATAGGCAGGAACAAGGCCGTTCAAAAGCTGTTGCAGAAGTATCCTCTAGCAGAGAGACTGCTGCTCTGACTCAGAGTATCTGTGAAATAACCAACATGCTGAAGTAGATGCAATTGAATCAACAACAAGTTCAGCAAGCTCAACCTTCTCCACCACAGCAAAACCAACAGTTAGTCCCACAGAGAGTTTGCGGAATCTGTGCTGATTATAGCCACTATACTGATGAGTGTCCGCAGCTCTAGCAGGAAGACAATACCGTGGCAGCCATTCATAACTTCTATGACCGCCCCAACCAAGGGTACAATCAAGGTGGCAACTATAACCATGGATGGCAGGACAATTCTAACCAGAATTGGAGGGACAACAACAACAATAGAGGAGGCAGAGACAATCAGGGAAATCAGAGGTGAAATAATAACAACAACAGACAGCAGAACCAGAACCAGCCTTACAGAGCGCCTCACCTAAGACAATCCCAAGGACCACAGAATATCCAACAGGAGACCTCTCAAATTACTTATCCTTCCTCATCTTCTAATGATGATTTACTACAATCCATTGATCAGAGACAACAGACCATGGAAAATAACATTAATGCCTCTCTAAATGGTCTGATCGCTACTCTGCAAGCTCTTGTCTCACAGATTGGATCAATGAATAACTCCAATAACCAGCCTTTGAGCTCCAGTGGAATCCCCTCTCAACCATTACCCAATCCCAAGGGTGACATTAATGCCATCACCCTAAGGTCCGGAACCACACTGCAGGAGAGGAATCAAGAGGAGCCAAGCCCACCAGAACACGCCTCAGCTGAAGAGGTAGTGGAAATAGAAGATGTTGAAGAGGAAGAGGACACGCAGGACATAGCTGGAAAAGAAGAAGTTCAACCACAGGAGGAAGCACCACAGGGCACAGATACTGCAGAAGACACCACTCCTATCCCATTTCCACAACTTGCAAGGAAGCCCAGGAAGCAGCTGGAACCTGATCCCAAAATGGTAGAGATATTCAAAAAGGTTGAGGTAACTGTTCCTCTTTTTGATGTTATTTAACAGGTACCTAAATATGAAAAGTTTCTAAAAGATTTATGTATACATAAAGACAAAATTAATGAATTAGAAACTATTCCTTTAGGTAGTTCCATATCTGCTTTAATGGGAGGTTTACCTGAAAAGTGTAGTGACCCAGGTCCTTGTATAGTTAATTATACTATTGGTGGTGTGATAATTTCTGACTGCATGTGTGATTTAGGAGCATGTGTGAGTAATGCCTTTGTCTATATATGATATTTTGAGGCTCCCTCCCTTAAAAAGGTCGGCAGCTCATTTTGTGTTAGCAGATAAGAGCATTATTACAGTGGTTGGAGTTGCTGAAGATGTATTAGTGGGCATTAAAGGACTCACATTCCCCACTGATTTTTATATTCTGGAGATGCCCCAAAATGACTCAGAGAAGCCATCATCAATCCTACTTGGAAGACCTTTCCTGAAGACATCAAAGTTCAAATTGGATGCTTTTCAGGAACATACTCTTTTGAAATAGATGGTCGCTTAGTAAGTTTCAACCTGAATGGAGTTATGAAGCACCCTCCAGAAGATTATTCTATCTTCCAGTGTGACATCATAGATGAAACTGTAGCTGAAGTTCACCAGGAGGAATTAGAGGAGAAGCACATAGGACAAGGTCCAAGTGTGGGGACATTTTCAGAGGACAATGACAGTGCTTTACCATTGTTACCAGCTCCAAACAACCCAGAGCCTGACCATGACCAGAAGTTAGAATTAAAACCCCTTCCTCCACACCTCAAATATGCTTACCTTGAGGACAAGCAAAAGTGTCCAGTTATCATTGCAAGGGAACTCACTTCTCAACAAGAAGAGCAGTTACTTAGTGTGCTGAGGAGGCACAAGAAGGCAATTGGGTGGAGTTTGGCAGATATAGTAGGCATCAACCCTCAAGCATGTGAGCACAGAATATTTTTAGAAGAGGGAGCAAGGCCCGTTCGTCAATCCTAGAGAAGACTGAACCCCACTATCTTAGAGGTTGTCAAAAAGGAAGTGACCAGACTACTGGAGGAAGATATCATCTATCCCATCTTAGACAGTGAATGGGTAAGCCCAGTACAAGTAGTGCCAAAGAAGTCTGGAGTCACTACAGTGAAGAATGAGCATGGAGAGCTCATAGCAACCAGAGTACAGAACGCTTGGAGGGTCTGTATTGACTACAGATGCCTCAACCAAGCAACCCGTAAGGATCACTATCCTCTTCCATTCATTGATCAAATGCTGGATTGCCTGTCAGGTAAATCACATTATTGTTTTCTAGATGGTTACACAGGTTATTTCCAGATTCATATAGCTCCTGAGGATCAGGAAAAGACTACTTTTACATGTCTTTTTGGGACTTATGCTTACAAGAGAATGCCCTTTGGCTTGTGCAATGAACCAGCTACCTTCCAAAGGTGCATGATGAGTCTTTTCTCTGATCTTATTAAGGACTGTATGGAAGTTTTTATAGATGATTTTAGTGTTTATGGCGATTCCTTTAGCCTTTGATTAGATGGATTATCTAGAGTATTAGATAGATGTGTCAGTACAAACCTCGTATTAAATTTTGAAAAATGCCACTTTATGATTAAACAAGGGATTGTACTAGGACATGTTGTGTCTAATACTGGCATTTCTGTAGATCCAGCAAAGGTGGATGTTATTTCTAGTTTACCTTACCCCTCTTCTGTGAGGAAAGTTCGCTCGTTCCTTGGCCATGCAGGATTTTACAGGAGATTCATTAAGGACTTCAGTAAGGTAGCACTTCCCTTATCCAGACTACTGCAGAAGGATATTGAGTTCGAGTTCAGTGAAGATTGCAAACAAGCGTTTGATAAGCTGAAGACCGCCCTGACTCAAGCTCCAATTGTGAGAGGACCAGACTGGAGCCAGCCATTCGAAATAATGTGCGACGCTTCCAACCATGCAGTAGGAGTAGCATTGGCTCAGTGTGAAGGTAAAGATCCTTTTGTTATTGCTTATGCGTCTAAAACTCTAGATGCAGCACAGTCCAATTACGCTACTACTGAGAAAGAGCTTCTTGCTATTGTTTTTGCTCTGGATAAATTCTGAGCCTATTTACTTGGTACGAAGGTAGTAGTATACTCGGATCACGCAACTCTAAAGTATCTATTAGCTAAAAAGGAGTCCAAACCAAGGCTTATACGTTGGATACTGCTATTACAAGAATTTGATTTAGAAATTAAGGATAGGAGTGGTAACCAGAATTTAGTGGCAGACCACTTGAATCGCCTTGAGCACATTTCAGATGACCCCACTCCTATAGCTGATAATTTCCCATTTGATAACCTGCAAGCAGTATCCGAGGTAGTCCTTTAGTATGCACCTGTAGCTAATTATCTAGTTAGCCGCACCTTTCCTCCAAACTTTTCTAAGCATCAAAGAGACAAGCTGAAAAGCGAGTCTAAATATTATATATGGGATGACCCATATTTATGGAGATGTGGCACTGACCAGGTAATTAGACGGTGTGTGCCTCAATCAGAATTCCAGTCCATCTTAGAGGCCTGTCACTCATCTGAGAGTGGAGGACATTTTGGCCCTCAAAGAACAGCTAGAAAAATCTTAGACTGTGGATTCTGGTGGCCTACACTTTTTAGAAACACTGCTGAATTTTGTAGATCTTGTTTCCCATGCCAAAAATTTGGTAATATATCCAGGAGGGATGAGATGCCTCAACAAATTATGCTTTTCTATGAAATTTTTGACGTTTGGGGCATTGACTTCATGGGTCCATTTCCAAATTCTAATGGTTATTTTTATATATTGTTAGCTGTGGATTATGTTTCCAAATGGGTGGAAGCAATTTCTACCCACACTGATGATGCTAACACTATTGTTTCCTTTGTGAGAAACCACATTATTTGTCGCTTTGGATCACCACGAGCAATCGTAACTGATCAAGGCACCCATTTTTGTAACAGGAGACTAACAGGATTAATGAAGAAGCATGGAATAATTCATAAGGTTGCAACATCATATCATCCTCAGACTAATGGGCAAGTCGAGGTGTCAAACAGAGAGATAAAGCGTATCTTGCAGAAGATAGTCAAAACTCATAGAAGAGATTGGAGCACCAGGCTACAAGATGCACTTTGGGCGTACAGAACTGCATACAAGACACCCATTGGGATGAGTCCTTTCCGCTTAGTCTATGGAAAAGCTTGTCATCTCCCTGTTGAAGTCAAGCACAAAGCCTTTTGGGCAGTAAAGGAGTGCAACATGGGAATTGAGGAAGCCGGAGATGAAAGGAAATTGCAACTGCAAGAATTGGAAAGCCTTCGCCTAGAAGCTTATGAGAATTCAAGACTATACAAGGAGAAGATGAAGGTTGTACATGATCAGCACATTAAGAGAAAAGAGTTTCAACCTGGAGACTTAGTCCTCCTTTACAAATCTCGACTGAGACTCATGCCAGGCAAGTTGAGATCAAGATGGGATGGTCCATACAGAGTAGAGAAGGCCGAACCGTACGGAGTTTATCACCTAAGTCTTCCTTCCAGCTCTGAACTTATCAAAGTTAATGGACATCGTTTAAAGCTGTACCATGGAGAGCGGATGCAGAAAAACAAGGAGCTCGAGATCTTCCTCTTGGAAGATCCTCACATAGCCGAAGATTGAGCTAATGGAGCGTCCAACTTACGGACGTTAAAGCAAAGTGCTAGGTGGGAGACAACCCACCATGGTGTGATCGTTCTTTTCTTTATTTTTTAGTTTTTTCTATTTAATAACTCTTCTCTTTATTAGTACATTTCGTGCATCTGCATTTACATACCTTTATTTATTTAAAAAAAATGTTATGCGACGCGACTGCATAATTGACGCGTCCGCGTCGCAAGGAGATGGGGAAAAATAAAAACAAACAGAGAGTCATGCAGGAGCGTGGCTGGAGGCGTGCCAATGGCACAATTCACCCCACGCGACCGCGTCGCCGAGGCGTCCACGTCACATGGGAACATTGGCCTCCCACGCGACCGCGTGACCCATGCAGCCGCATGCCCTAGAATTCGACGTTAAAAGGGTGCACGACCGAAAGTTGTGCTAGAGTGGTGCTGGATTGGTACTGAACGCACAATCCTTCCCACGTGGCCGTGTGACCGACGTGACCGCGTCATATCCTTCTAATGGCCACTCACGCGATCGCATGCCCACGCGATCGCGTCACCCAATATTTGGCAATTAATGATTTTGAACAGAGAGTTGTGCGAGCGCGAGGTTGCCCTCGCGCCATTAGCCTAAAACGGGTCACGCGACCGCGTGACCGACGCGACTGCGTCAATCAGTTTAAGCGCAAGTCGCCCGACCGCGTGCCTCACGCGACCGCGTCGCTTACGCCGCACAGTTTTCCTGATTTGCCAACTATCTTATCTTTTTCTCCCCAAATCCTATTTTCTCTTTTCCCTCCTTATTTCTTCTCCCTCCCTTCTTCTTTCTTCCTTCTTTCTCACTTTTTACACCCTCACTCTCTCTCTCTCTCTCCCCCCCCATTAACAAGGTTTTCTTTTTTCTTCTTCTCTCCTTACTTTTCAATTTTTCTTCTTTTTTTCTATATTATCTTGTTTCCTTTTCTTTTTACTTTCATTATTCATATTTTCTTCCTTTTTACTTGGTGTTAAAAATTTATTTGAGTCATTATTTCTCATTATATGCTTGTGGATTGTTCTAAATTTGTTTGGCAATTATATATTACTTTTTAAAAGGGTTGCTTGCATGTTCAATTTAATACTTTCCATACATTATTTTACCATGCATGCTATGTGTTTGTGAAAAAGCCCATATGGCATTTTGCACTTTTCTCTGTTATTCTACTCTACTGTTAAATGCCCGTTTTTCACAAAACCCTTTTTATATTTTATTCGTTATAAATAATTGTCAATACAAATGTGATGGTTTGTTACGAGTGATGCTTGATCTATGCTACTCATGCCTTTGCCAGCATGCCAATAAAGACTTGCATTCACTTGTCATCATATGTCATCATATGCACTAACTATTTTCCATTGATGACTTTTCACATGTAGTCATGACCATGTGTTAACATCATTTACCTTTTACTGTGCATTCATAACCACCCTTTTCCGTTCTCTTCCTTGCTCTATCTTTTTGAATTTAATTTACTTTCTCTCCCTTTTTCAGAATGGCCACCAAGAAAGGAAAAGAGAAAGCTACTCCCAAATCTACAACAAGAAGAGGAACAAAAAGAGCATTAGTGGCAGAACCCTCTTCAACTGTGGTTAAACCCTCAACAAAGAGACTTAAGAGGATTATAAAGGTTGATGATAAAGAAAAAGCCTTCCCAGCAAAGGACACTGCACGATTTTCCAATCGCTACTGTGAGTAGATGTTCCCCATCCTGGCAGAAAGGAGCTACAACAACGAATACCTTCTTCTCCTCCCAAACCATATTGCTACCTTTGTTGAGCCGCAAATTGCACAAAGACAATGGGGTTTCCTACAGAGACAGCCGAGGCAGGTCAATCTTTCTTGGTAGTCGAGTTCTACTCCAACTTCCACCTGCCAACCCTGCAGTCTGTCTTTGTCCGTCAGAAGCAAGTCCCTATTACAGAAGAGGCCATTCAAAAAGCTCTAGGTCTTTCCCCTATTCCAGAAAGTTTGGACGCCTTTCAAGAAGCCGCACTCAAGCGCCAGATGTACCAATTTGACTGGGATGCCGTTCTCAGAGTTATCGCACTACCTGGCAGCCGATGGATCTACAGATACCATCGTACCCGCCCTAAGGGAATTTCGGCTTCAGCACTTACCTTGGAGGCTCGCGTATGGACACAGATCATGTCCCATTACGTCTTTCCGAGCACTCACGAGTCCTCCTTCACTGCGGACATGGCCGTTCTACTATGGTGCATCCTTACAGACCAGCCTCTGAACCTACCAAGAGACATCCGGAATGTCATGGGACATGTACAAATCGCGGGCAACTTACCTTTCCCCGCCTTGGTCTCAGATCTCGTCTCAGCAGCCGGAGTCTCCTTCAGAGCTGGGGACACCAAAGCCATACTTCCACGGGATGATCAATATGTCCTTAATGGGAAATATATCAGACCCTCAGCAGCCACTACAAGCCAGCCCACTGAACCGGCTCAAGACATTCCTCCTTCCATACCACAAGCACCTACCACAGACCAACTGCTCCATCAGATACTCGAAAGGTTGGATCGGCAGAAACACAAAGCTAAGATGAGAGAGCGCCGTAATAAGCGCCGATTCACATACCTCAAGTAGCTGATTATGGGAAAATTCAAGGACTCAGACACCCCGGACTCCACTTCCTTTACCAGCACAGGGAGCCATGATGGTCCCAACTGTGGAGATACTGCTACCAGCCCACCCCTGTTCCTGACAGATGGCACCGAGGACGGTGCAAAGCCTTAAGTGTGGGGAGGTTGGTCAGTACCTGACTTCCGGAGGTAATTTCTCTTCCCTAAATACCAATAAATTAGGATATTTAGTTAGTTTTTCTTTTATATAATAGGATAAATTGCATAGTAATAGATTAGTTGCATGCATGTTCCACTTGATTGAAAAGACAATAAGTTTCTTCTAAGACTCTATTTTTGGAACAAAATTTCACTAATTTTAATTAAATTTTTATGTTAAATTTGCTTGAAGTTGTATTTGGAACATGATTTTTGAGCTAAAGAACACACAACCTGTGAGATTTGAGCCTTTATGCATGGTTACATTATTTAACCATAATTATTTTATTCTTGTGTGTTTACTTCCCTATGATTGTAATCTATATTTTGTTTCATCCTATATGTCCAATATTTATTATATTTATATGTTTGCATATGATTGAGGCCATTAATTGTTTAGCTCACTTATCCAAATTAAGCCTACCCTTTCAATTACCTTTGTTAGCCACTTTGAGCCTTTAAATCCTATTTGTTCTATATTTTACCACATTACTAGCCTTAAGCAGAAAAACAATTATATATCCCAAACTGAATCTTTGGTTAGCTTAAGACAGAATTGTGTGTGCTAATTAAGTATGGAAAATTGTAGGGACAAAAGATAATAAGGGAATGTGTCATGATAATATAATGGAAATTTGAATACCTACTCATGTGAAACTATAAGAATTAAAAATCTATGTGCATTGATAAGCTATGTTTATTTTATGCTTATATAAAAAAAATTCAAAATAAAAAATATTCAATAAATAAATAAGGGGACAAAATTACCCCAACGTTAAGTTAAGAATTCAAAGGTCAATGCATGTATGATAAAATTAAAATAAAAGTTGATACATGAGTATGGAATGTAAAAGAGAAATTCTGGGTAGCTAGGTATGAATTCTAAAGTTATATAGAATATATACATAGGTTATGTTAAAGCTTGGGTTAATTAAAGATTCAGTTTATAAGCTTACTTAGCCATATATGTATCCTTACCATTACCATGGCCCATTACAACCTTGAAAAGACCTCATGATGTCTGCATTGGTATATTAAATGTTATTGATTGATTAGAAGAAGAACAAAAATTAGAAAGCATGACTAGAGAAGGATAGAGTGATTGCCCTATACACTAGAGAGATTAGAGCGTATATACATAATCAGTGAGGGTTCAATGCTTAAAATTCTATATTCCCTGCTTTCATGAGCTGCCTTCTTGCATCTTTATCTGTTCTTACTGCATGAGAATTGAATTAGTGGAATTTGATTTGTAATAGTTTTGAAGAGCTTATTTATTATTGATCAAGTGGACAAAATCATATAGTTGCATTCATATATATAGGTTGCATTGCATTGCATGAGTTTTACATGTTCTTACTCATTTATTTTATCTCCTTCAACTAAGCATGAGGACATGCTAATGTTTAAGTGTGGGGAGGTTGATAAACCACTATTTTATGGTTTATAATGTGTTTAATTGTGTGGTTTTATCATGATCTTTACCCACTTATTCATATGATTAGCATGCATTTATATTTCCTTCCTAAAATTATTACATGATTGAAACTTGCTTCTAGAGACTTTTAATTATGTATTTTAATTCTCCTTTATTCCATTCGATGCCGTGATCTGTGTGTTAAGTGTTTCAGGCTTTATAAGGCATGAATGAGTTAGAGATTGGAAAGGAAGCTTGCAAAATAAGGAACACAAGAAATTAAGGAGATGACCAGTGAGAAGTGACGCGCCGCATGGCTCACGCGACGCACGGAAGAGAGTAAATCGCAGTGACGCGGCCGCATGGCTCACGCGACCGCGGATTGGAATAGCACAAGTGACGCGGAGGCGTAAACGACGCGCCCGCGTGGCAAAGCAAAACGCCGCATGACGCGTCCGCATGAATGATGCGATCGCGTGACATACGCGATCTGCATAATCTGCAGAATTCGCTGGGGGCGATTTTGGGCTCTATTTCGACCTGTTTTCGGCCCGAAAAAGCAGACTAGAGCCAGAGACATGCAGAAACCAAAGCAACATTCATTCTACCAGTTTTTAGTTTTTAGATCTAGTTTTACTCCTCCTCTAGGTTTTCTCTCTACACATTCATAGTTCTTAGATTTTTAATTTGATTGCTCTTTGCATTGGGATATTGAGAAGAGTTATTACCTCATCAAGACTTCGTCATTCTAGTTCGTTTTTTTTTACTTGGCTTTACTCTTCCATATCCTTTAATTTACTCAATGTTACTATTGATTATTTTAGATTTATTATACAAGAGTTTTTTTTTTTTTATTGATTTCTTTGAGTTTTATTTATCATGTCTTTTTAATTCCCTTGTCTATGTTATGTGTTCCATAATCACAATGAGCGAGTAGTTCCCTAACTTGATGGGGAGTTGATTGAAAGGAACCCTTGAGTTGGAATACTCAAAAGAGAGATTGTAATTGGATTCATTATTGGATGGCTCTCTAGTCACTAACGCCAATCCTTCCAAGTAAGCGGATTGGACTGTGAGTAGAAACATCATTCAACTTGTTTGACTTTCCCTTATTTAGTAAGGGATACTAATAGAACGACCTTCATTATCAATTAATCTTGGATACAAAAAAGGGCTTCCACTAATCTACTCACAGTCAAGCTTTATTTAATACTTAATTCCCCATTTAATTCCTGTTTATTCAACTCAAACTCTTTTGAATATCTGATTAATAAAATGCACACCTTTCTGCAACTCGTTGGAGATGACCTGGGATCATATCCCAGTATTTTAAATTTAATTTTGTGACAACCT